>NW_024731054.1:1930679-2218415 GCF_018991925.1 Homarus americanus | reverse complement strand
TATGCAAGTTTGGTTTATGTGAACTTTCTTGGGACTGAAAACCTTGCATGCTTGTCATTTTTGCCTTAATATTCCCAGCTAAATTAGAGGTACATTAATACAGTAGTTTAGACAGACAGACAGACAGGTAGACATAGACAGATTTGGTGATAGACAGACATAGAGATGAAAATATGAAAGAGATACTGATAGATATAGATAAATGTACTGTACTGTATATAGATTGATAGACTGACAAATACTTTGGTAAATTTACATTTTCAACCAATATGGCTCACGAGTTGAGCAATGTGTATTTCCGATGGTTTAGACAATTTTAAGACACTTATCTTCTATGACATTTCCCTCGCAAATGACCTAAAATTACTTATCCTAACCCCCTAACTGGGAGGTCCGCCCCCCTGAATCCCCTGGTATATTTAAGCCCTTTGTGAGGGAAACGTCAAAGAAGAAAAGTGTCTTAAAATTGTCTAAACCAGGCGTGGCAAACCTGCGACCATTTATTATTTATTATTCTGGAGTTGGGTTAGGTAGAATTTATCCTACTGGAGACAGCAACTGGGTGATTCATTAGCTTACGGGAAACCACAACTTCACATATAGGACACGGGCTGATTTTTTTTGCCATTTTTCAGACATAAAAGTGCATTTTATATGCTGTAAAATAAGGTAGTAAAGATATGTTACTAGTATTATATCTTCTACTGTACCTACACATTATTAGGGGTATATTTTGGTCAGTTAGGTGATGCATCTTGGGGTCGTGGGATGAAACTAATTTTTCCCCTAAGTTATTTGTTTCAATATGTACCGTTTTGTTTATCACGGTAGTTTTCTGGAACCTAACCCCAGTGATTATCAAGGATACATGATAATGTTTCTTGGCATTGTAAAATAAATACATGTGTCTATAGGTTGTTTCAATGTAGTTCCTCATATACCAAGATTAACATTGTCATTATTCTGGTGGGTGTGTCTCATAAGTAAGACAAATGCTGTAACTGTAGGAAAAACCAATGTATCCACAGACTGCTTCACTCATCTTGTGTTAAAAGCCAAGAAACATTAAGATATTACTTTAAAAATTATTATGGTGGATTGTTTCATAAATGGGAAAGATTGTTATTGTAAACTGAAAATATCGTAAGGTGGAAGTGACGATAAACCGCTTCACTGTCCGTACTAATACAATATTAACATTACTTTTGGGTTAGGTAGGATTTAAATTTTGGTGGGTTGGCCCGCAGAAAATTACCTAAATCATAATGCAGCCCATGACTGAGGAAAGATTGCCCATGACTGAGGACAGGTTGCCCATGACTGAGGACAGGTTGCCCATGCCTGGTCTAAAACATCAGAAAAACACATTGCTCAATTCAAGAGCCATATTGGTTGAAAATGTAAATTTACCAATACTTGTATTGATAAATAGATACAATAAATAAAACAGACTGAGATAGGTATTGATAGATATACTGAAAGGCACATAAAGACAGACAGACAGACAGACAGACAAATGACTCCTGTAGTTTACCTTGCCATATGTGGTGGTGGTGCTGTGGTAGTGGTGGTGGTGTTATAGTGTTCATTGGAAATAAGTTCTACAATGGCAGCTTTTTGTCTCAGCCTGCAGTGATCATTTTCAGTTGTGATGGTGCTGTTCAATTTCCCAAAGGTCGTTAACTCATCTGTAACAAACAAAAACAATTAATATACACAACAGTTTATGATAAATATATGTCCATAAATTAATAGTCATTCAGTACAGAATTTGTTTGTTTTATGCAAGTTTGATTTATGTCAATTTTCTTGGGACCGTAAACCTTGCATGCTTGTCATTTTTGCCTTAATATTCCCAGCTAACTTAGTGGTACATTAATACAGTAGTATAGACAGAACAGTACTTTAGACAGACAGACAGACAGACAGACAGAATCCCAATTATCCGGCATCTACGGGGATTGAGAGGTGCGAGATTAACAGGTTTTCCCGTGAGTTCAAACTCGCTCTCAGGATCCCCAATAAATCCTTCAATACACAGTGCTACAGGCTGACCTCACAAATTTGTGTCTTGGAATTTTGAAATTCTTTAACTCTTATTAAACTCTATATATATGATAAGGCTTATAAATAAAGAAAATATAATAGTATAAAACTGCACAACGGTACAACTTTAAATTCTGATTAAGGATCTGGGTTCACAGTTTAAAAATTCAAGTAATTACAGTAGTTTTAATTAATGAAATTTGTAATAATTAGATATTCAGAACATTTAGAAAGTCAGTTACACTGTGCCCATAAGTTTTTAATCACCTTGATATACATTTTTTTTTAATAAATAGATACTGACAGATATTGGTAAGACATTTAGTATATACATTGACAGACTGGCAAATACTTATATTGATAAATAGAGTGACACATACACACACATATATATATATATATATATATATATATATATATATATATATATATATATATATATATATATATATATATATATATATATATATATATATATATATATATATATATATATATATATATATATATATATATATATATATATAAAACTGAGAGATAGGTATTGATAGATAGATATTGGTGGATAATGGGTAGATAAATTGATAGATAGGTATACTGAAAGGCACAGAAAGGCAGACACACAAACATAAATAAGCAGTTAGATCAGTGGTTCCCAACCTCTTCCGTTCTGTGACCCCCAGACAAAACATGATAACTTCTGTTGCCCCAGTCTAAATCTTTCTTCGATGAAACAAACTAAATGTCACTGGAAAGAGCAGTTGGAAATGATACTTTAATATTATTAGTTGTACATACAGTACCAGTAGCTATATAAAATAAAACTGCCACACAATAAAAGATTCCAAGTCATGGATAGTGTTTCTGAACAATTTAAACCTCTGTTGTGTCTCCAGTAAATGCTGTGTATTATAATCACACATAAATAAAATCAACTCCAAAACAACTTGGGCAATCAAAACTATGGACACTGTGCCTGTGTGTATAATTTACACGCATGCAAAAAGAATATTAAAAAAGTTAATTAAAACTCAGTGGGTTGGATGACATTGCTTTTTGTCATCAATTGTGGCATCAGTGGTTTAGTCACAGTCAGGGCACAGTGGAGGCCATCTTCCAGTGGAATTGATAGCGCTGTTTCTATTTGATGCTCAACAGCAAGAAAATACCCGCTTCACAGAGAAAGGTAGACGAGAATGGCAGAAGCACCACGATAACCAGTTTGCTGATAATAAGGTAACGGCCCATTGCCACCCAAAACTCTGTCAAGCATCATTAGCTCAGATGGTTTAAACCAGGGTGCAACCTTTATACACTAATCAGCCACTTTGTAAACAAGAAATCAGCCATCACACAGAGTAGCCCCCAATATCATGAGCATTTTGAAGCCATGTGCACTTGATATTAGGGGATATTCTGAAGTCAACAGTAAATAATTTTTGCTATACAAAATGCCCGAGTACAACACTGGATTAAAGAAAAAGTACTGGAATTTTCTAGTGAAATGGGGGTCCAGAACCCCCAGGACCCCCCTGGATCTGCCCCTGCAGCTGTACATCACCAAGAGCACAATACAGTACTACCACACTGAAAACACTGCTACTTGTTCGAATAGCCAAGTTAAGCAACGTTAGTACCTAGATGGGTGACTGCCTGGCCCTAAGAACACCACATGCTGCTGGCATAAAGACTCTACTGGAAATAAGTATCTCATGTCTTTGTCAGCTGTCCTTGATCAAATTGTCTGAATATTATCTTTAACCTCATCAATATATGGCTGACAATGGCTGCCCTTGTCTGCTAAATAAGAAAAGGATTTGAAGCAGATTTTCAACAGTAATTGTTATAAGTAATTTATGTACTAGCATTGTCAGGTATAATTTACCAGTTTAATAAAGAATATCAGGTTAGGTGTTTCCTGCATCAAGTGTTCCAACATTCTTATCTTACCTTATCAACTTGGCCGGCCGCTCATCACATGCTATAATGCCGGCCGCAAATATGAGGGTTGCAGACCCCTGGCACTCTGCTAGTTAGGTCAAGCCTTGTTTACTTTTATTATGAACTAGCATGGTTTAAATTACCCCTATGGTCAACAGGCTGGGAACCACTGACTGTTAAATAGATAGAAAGATATAAAGAGGAAGACAGACAGACAAATGACTAACAGCAGCACAGTTACAACAACTTGTCTTAAGAGTTTGACGGGCACAAAGATTTCCTGTATAGGCTATGAGAGCTGTTCCTTTAGTTTACCTTGCCATAGGTGGTGGTGGCAGTGGTGATAGTGCTGGTGGGAGCTTTTGTTCCATGCTCCAGTTATCATTTTCAGCTGTTATGGAGCAGTTCAATTTCCGAACATTTTGTTGTAACATCTCCTGTAACAAACAAAATATTATATTTACTATGAAGACCTAGGGGAGGTTAGGCTAGGTTAGACCCAGACAGCTGATGTACCATCCATTATCAATATCTTAGGTATTATTACAGTTTCAGCCACAACTCAGAGCAATTTTGTGCTTTCATTGGTACCAGATATCAAAATACCCCCACCTTAAGTACTTTCTGTTTAATATGGGACGGCTAGGAAGTTAGGTAAGGTTATGATTAGGATTCTTTGGATAGTTATGTCAGGTTCTATGGGGAGAGGAGGGGGGTGCTTCAAAACTACTCATTTCCCACTGATATGAAGGTCAAATTTGAATGAATCACACCAAATACCATAGAATAAACAAAACTTTATGGTAGAACAGTAGTTGTGGCTGAAACTGTTAATTTACATTATCTTCAAACTCACTTAACACGAAGTTGCCAACACCTAACTTAATATTGAGTCATATAATTATGGGGAGAGAAAAAGTAAATAAAAATAATTTAGCTATAACGTTTCCGTACGAAATTTATAGTTTTGAGTTATTTTAAATTTTATTTTATAATATTTGGCCAATCAGTGTGAGTGCTGATGTGCCGTAATACTCATAGACGAAAAATGTCTTAGAATTGTCTAAACATTACAAAATACATATTAAAAACAGCAAGAATGATCTGTGTAAGTCTATAAATTGAACTTTGGTTGCTGTAATCTGCAATTTTACCTTAATATTATGAATAATTGACGGTAAAATAGTCATATAATCCCTGCCTACATGTTATGTCCTGAGAGCAGTTCTCTTACCTTGTCCAAAATGTTCTCACAAGAATTATAAAGCTCTACCTCTCTTACAACACCATAATCCCTGCACACATCTCCATATTAATACTAACAACACAATATTAAAGCTATACATACCTCACAACACATGGCTGCTGTGTTTACACGGGAGAGCACCAGCCACGCTCCCTGTCAGGTAATAGTTTTGGCATTAAATTTATTTTATAAACGCCATTAAAATTATAAAATTACTCCAAAATATTATTAATTGTGTAAATTTTGTCAGTGTGTGTTGTTTGCCAATAATGCCTTAATAACCTTATATAGGGCCTCCCTCAGCAAGATGTTTCCACTTCACTAAATCAACCGAGAAAACTAATAAAAATATTTTCTCGCCGATTCTTGAGGATAATGATATTACCCATATTTATGTAACCATAAAATTTTTCCTTGGTGTATTCAGACGTATTTTACTGAAATCTAACCTTCATTTTTGGGCAAATGAGCAAATTTCGTAAAAAAAAATAAATAAAAATACTGTATATATATATATATATTATATATATATATATATATATATATATAATTTTATATTCCACTACTGATTAATGTATGTGAATTTTTTCTGTTATATATTTATTGTTCCTATTTTCCTTTTGTTTTATAACTCATGTAATTTTCTTTAATTTCCTTGGTTATGTTGTCCAAGTTATTTTTTTTAATATAATCTTAAATTTTCTTAGTTATATTATGTTTTTCCTATATTTTTGGTCTTTATTTCAGTATGTTTATTACTTTATTTTCCATATTTTACTTTTCTTACTTAGTTTATTTCTTTCAATGTCATTATTTGTTTATTATATTTTCCTCTTAATTATTTCAATATTTATCAGTACTTATTGTTTGTGCATTTCCTCTTACTTCTGTAGTGGACGTCTCCCCTACAACTGCGTAGCCACAGCCACCACCTGTTACCGCCTTCCCTAGCAACCCACCAGATGCGCCGCCGTATCCTAGCAACGAAACTGGGAACCAGCGACTTCTCGGGTTTTCCCAACATGACTCATAGCGGCTGCTGGGTATATAAGCTCTGTCTCTCCATTGAGATTCATTCTGACCATTCTTCTTGAACAAGCAACACCTCCTCCTCCGCCTGGCTGCCTTCGCTTCTCCTCGCCTGCCTGGCGGCCCTCGCTCCCGCCAGCGAGCATGGCGACCCACCAGCTGTCCTTCTCTGAGCTTCCTCACCAACCAACTCTCATTCTGCCCATCTTCCTGAACAAGCAACACCTCCAGCACCAGACTGTCTATCATATAACTTATATTATACAAGAAAACCACATTAGAGTTTCCTTCCATCCTGAGTGCTAGACAACATTAATATCTCGATACCCCTACACTTCTATTCTCAGCTGTAGTCAGTAATATTCTGTTCAATGGATTAACCTGGGAAAACCGTACCATTCTTTAACATCATCTCTTAGTATAATTGCTGTACTTACACGGTAGGCTGCCACCACCCAGGCTTTTATTAGAAAAACTGGTATCTTTTTTACTTTTATCCTCTTCACCACTGATCCGCTCGTTAGCTGCTTGGGCTAAGTGTTAGGTAGCGTGGTGGACGAGCTTAGGTATGTGAGTTACAGTGTTTATTTTAAGAGAAGCAATTGTTAGAAGGAAAGGAGTGATGATACTGTAGTGTGTATATGTGGTGCAGGTAGTCAACTTTCTCTAGGACCACATACACACATACAAAAAGGAGATCTCACACTCAGGATGGAGATGAGGAAGGAAATTCAGTATAGAGTTAACTCCAAGTATATTGTATGTTCAATGCAGTAGGATGCTGGGAGTTGCTGTATTGTGGAGGAGCTTCTTGAGAGGAGGTTCTTGTCAGCTTGAGAGCTTGGTGTAGTCGGTGAGGCAAGGAGGTATTGATACAATCCTCGCTACTCAGGAATCGAGGTGTGAAATGAAAGGCGCCGCTGATTGGCTGGGCGAGGACGGCAGGTGGCCAATCAGTGAGGACGGCGGAGAGGTTGTAGTGAAAGTAAGCCACTACAATACTCAGTCTACAAAATCAATATCTATTAAAATCAGATGTGAGTAGTGCAACAATTTAAACCTTTATCCACAACAACAAAAACTAGGTTCACTCACTGATCACTGCAACATTCAAACAACAGACCAACCAGCCTCTTCCCAGTGAGATGACAAACAGCAGTTGCTTATACTGTACTGTACAATTAAGCAACCAGCCTCTCGCCAGTGAGCAAGACTAAACAACAGTTCATTACGCAGCTGAATGGATCTGACAACAACAGCTGTCCTCAGAAGATCAGACACCCCAGTTTATTTAACCTATAGCATCATCCATCCTCCCCTAACCTCCTACTCTCCCTCACCAATGTTCACTTACTCTCCCTCCCTGCCTCTGACCATTGTGTCTGAGGTAGGATGAGAGAAGGGTGTTATCCAGTGTGACTCCCAAACATTGCAGGTTTTCTCGTGGTACTAACAAGTTCTCCTGTACTAACGCTGGACAACGGAGGACAATAGGGGGGGATTAAAAGTGGCTACTGGCTTCTTTCCCCTTCAAGCAGTGAATTCAAATTAAACTTTACTCCGGTAAACTCCTGATGTAATCATTCTGTCCTCCTGCTATCCACCCTTTCCTCCTCCTGCTATCCACTCTCTCCTCCTGCTATCCACCCTTTCCTCCTCCTGATATCCACTCTCTCCTCCTGCTATCCACCCTTTCCTCCTCCTGCTATCCACCCTTTCCTCCTCCTGATATCCACTCTCCCTTCCTGATATCCACTCACTCCTCCTGATATCCACTCACTCCTCCTCTTGATATCCACTCACTCCTCCTCCTGATATCCACTTTCCAACTTCCCTACTCTCCCCCTGAAGCCTTCAATTTTCTTTTAATTTGCCAGTCTTCCAACCAAGTGATCTCATTACATTTGTCCATCCTTGTAGGTCATAATATTATGGAAACAATTAAAACTCTACATATAAGTTCAGCAGTTTGTGTCTTTTCTAAGTTATTTCATACAATGACAGTATACAGTAATAGATGCTTATAGAGGAATGAGTGAAAGGGAAGGGAACAATTTACAATATAAAAATGAGTTGATTCATCTCCTTTTTCAAACATAACTGCTTCATTACTGTTTTTTAACCCCTTCACTACAGAGATGCCATAATATTTTAGTTGCCAATGCCAGATGATTTTATTCAGCTCAGAGGTGATACAATATACGAGGGATTAATAGGAGATACTGTAGTCTGAGAATGTAATGAAACGACAACACTAAAGTCACAATTTTCCCATAAGTTCTCCCATCAGTTACTTTGAAATTTTTTTATTAAGTCAATACAGTAAAGTACCTGGTTAAATTTTCATGATCCACAGTGTTCAATACTCACAGACTATACCCAGATCAATACAACAGGAGACGTTCATTCACTTCTCAATACTGTATTATAAGGGGCGAGGAAGGGGAGATGATGTCAAGTTTACAATTTACGACACATACACTACCACACTGTCCATGCTACCAAAAGAATATGTGACAGAACAGAGTAAGAACTATGAACAAGAGAAGTAAGTTAGATAAGGGTGGTGTAGGTGTTGGAAAACACACGCCCTTACAACACTATGTAAAAATTTTAAGGGGAATAATTCTCATTGACAATATTAAAAAAACTCCGCAAATAAATCCTTACAAAAATCATTGATTCTAATCACAAGAATTAACTAAACACATTCAAAATAAGAAATGGCTTATTCCTTTGTCCAGGGATGCATGTGTGCCCAGTTAGTTCCAGTGCATATAGCAACAGGCAGTGGAACAGTCAGGTGAACGAATGGCCCACACAGCTGCTGAGTGTTTTCCATTATAGGCTCAACTATGTCTGAAATGTTAAAATCAACAGCATACAGTATAGTAAATAGCTACAAAGTTTTATTATAATCTTATGACATTTTGCAGTACAAAAACTTCTCTGTATGGTCCACACAGTGAAAATGTTTAGATACAATAACCAACTTTTATGTACTGTAATGAAAAGAAGAAATGCTTTGAAAAGAGAGAGAGAGAAAAAAAAAGGATTTCATTAAAGGTATAAGATAATATTTTTGAGAGCAATATACTTTACTTTATGGAGTACAGTATAGTATACAGGACGTGAAAAGTTAAGAAATTTTATAAAGAAAAGAAAATCAACAGTTATGAAAATATATGCCAAAGAAAAGAAAATCTAATGTAAATGCAATTAAAAGGCAGGTGAGTGTGTTGCTTAAAAAAAGAGAAATGAAAGTTTACACAATAAAATAAATATAGTAATGTAAGGTTCTGTATCATCTTACCAATAACAGTGTCAAGGTCTTTGCTACACACTTCCCACACCATCTCATCATGTATGTGTATCAGCAGCTTGGCATCAAGGTCAGGGCGAGAGGCAAGAGCAACTTCTGTCTGTACCATGGCTGCTTTACTGATGTCTGCCGCTGAACCTGGTCACCCAGAAAATGATGCAAAGTTTATTAATGAGAACTTATAAATCTAACTGATTGTCAAGATTTACCGAATGGTCTTGATCAGCTTCAAATATGGTCATGAGAAAGGATGCCTTAGATTTTACAGTTAAACATGAAAGAGGCTGTATTTGGTCATAATTACAGATAGGAAATATAACACAAATCCCAGCAAAATTTAAACAGCGACACATCTAAGATTTTGCTTGTAAAAGTTAGGATGTGTAATCATATAACAAATGAATCTTGCCAATAATGTAGTTGGATATTTTTTTCACTGTAGCACACTGGTATTAAAGCCATATTCTATACTGTATATAATAACTCCCTTCACATGCTGTCATTCACTTTTAAACACAAAACTTCTCATGAGACATACTGTTACTGACAAACCTTGAATAACAAAGTTGATAGCTTGTCTCTCCGCCTGAGCCTGAATGACTGAGTCTTGCGACTTAATGCCAGGAAAGAAACGTCGACGGTTGAATATTGTCGTCAGAAAACCTTGGGACTTACAAAGATTAACTACAGACCTCATGTAGGCAGGGATACCAGGAAACCGTTCTGAAAATCATACAGTTTGTTAAATGTCATTTCATTTAACCTATAACCTATCAATCTCATTATGTCTCCTCCCAAAAATATCAGAAACTTCTAAGAATCCCCATAAAACAGATTATTTACCAATAACATCTTCAACTTATATTTCTTCTCAACACAGATGCAGACACAATATTTTACTACTAAGTATACAAGCTAAGGTAGTGGAGTGGTGAACCTTAGTTGCTTATAGATGACTACTCAGCAACATCTGGTGGTCACACATATTTTCTTAAATTGCAAAGTACAATACTCTACCATTGCAATAATTACTGCTTTTTAGTTTTATATTTTAGTACAGTACTCCATACTATATAACAGTACAGTATAGTATCTACCTTTTTGTCTTTTCCTGCTCCCTTTTGTCTATGGGTTTGCTTGTGCACACTCACTAAGACAGCTACCATATAACTCTTTACAAATACTCTTATCTTTCAGACAAGCAAGTGATGATTGCTGAGCTTGAGGGATAACAAAACCACCATGTTCTGTACAGTTCTCAGCAAAATTGTGCCTACTTGAAATTCTCTAAATACAAAAAGCCATGCATAATGATGTTGATACTGTAATTGTTAATACACAAATACAATATTTACATACAAGCTCAAACTGCTTTACTCTACTTACTCATGAAGGATGTTATTATATCTTTAGCGTCCAGGGGACTTATGTCGAGCACCTCTCCTAACTTTTCTCGGCCGGCTCCATAAACCACAGAATACACAACACGTTTTGTTCGTTCACGCTCACTTGTAGTTACCTCGCTCACATCTTTGTCCAGCCTAGACATTGTGATATATTTAAATCATTATAAACCAATCTGATGACAGCAGTGATACATATATTATCCAATAGTATCTCATTATTGATTAAATAAGAGAGATTTGGCTGTTATAATTTCAAACAAAAACATGAACTAACAACAATTACCAACATTTAATAAAGGAAGAATCACCATTTTTCATAGAATTTATAAACACCTGTACAGTTAACCTTAACAAATTGGAATTTTAAGAAAACAAAATTTTCAAGGACCTGCAGTACATATTCCTTTTTAAGAACCAGTAATGAAAATTGACTGCATCCAGCCTGTTGTGTTTCAGTGTTTACTGGTGGTAATGGATCCACAGTCTATCTCCAGCATAATCTTCATTTAGTGGGGCATGCTATAACGAACGGATTCTACTACGAATATTCCTATAACGAACGGATTCTACTACGAATATTCCTATAACGAACGGTTTTACCTATAAAATTGAGAATGCTATAACGAACGAAACTCCTACAACGAACAGTATTTTTTATCATTTTTTGTACTAATTTATTATTTTTTATTACAAGTATTAATGATATTCTTTATTTTAGGAGTTTAAATGCACATTTATGCACTTTTTTACAATTTTTACAATTTTATATTGTATTTTTCATTGTTAAGTGGTTGTATTTGGGGGCCCAGAACGGATTACCCCTATAACGAATGAGGTTCTAGAACCAATTAAATTCGTGTTATTGGTAATTTTATAAAAGAAAGACTTTATGACATCAACAGAGTTTCAAAATTGGTCACTTAAATAACAGTCTCCACAAACCGGGACTGTTTGAGAATCCAGCACAGCCGCAATCACAAGTTTCTGAATACTAGAAAGTTTATTAATGGTACCTAGCTGGGGTACAGATAAATTAAAACTGAATTAAAACATAAAAAGTTTACCACAGAAGAAAGATCAACTTCATCAGTGACTTTGTACTATTTGTTAATTTAAAAACTGATGGATAAGTGATTCTACAAATGTATGATTAAACAGATAAATACATACCCGGTACATTTATATCCAACCGCTTGGAATGGCCGGAGCTGGTAGTATAATAATCAAATCCAGTAAAGTATGCCAATGAAAGTTATATAAACTTCTGGCCCAGTGTACAAATAACTAAAAACAAACTTTATGCAAAAATAAGTTGTCAAATCTCTCCTAGTATGAAAGCCAAAATATTATTACTCTATATTTATCTATATTTATTTGACCATCCTTCAAGCTGAGTTGGAAAGCCATCACAGACATAGGAAGACATCAAAGTTTGTTTTACTTCTGAAATAACTCACCACATAGCAGATAGTTGTTTAAATATGTCTACAGTACATTTTTTTGACTGTTTAAATCCAGCTTGTAAGACAGAATCCTGGGACATGTGAGCTAACATTCGTAACTCTGTTTGTTGAAAGTCTGCAGCCAAGAGGATATATCCATCTCTGCTGCAGAAGCACTCTCGGGCCAGTACAACTGTTTCTGTGTGTCAGATATGAGGCACTCGGGGTAAGAGGGGCAAATCAACCAAATCTAGATTTAGACCTAACTCATGTCAAAAAATTTAACACAGTCTGAAATTACACTAAATTTCCTATTATTTGAGACTGGTTTCTTTAATTTCCTGTCGTGGGTCACAATTTAATGTACGCCAAAGAAAACCAGTCACATTTTGAAACATGATTTTGGTTGATTCACCGCTCTTTCTCCCATGGCTTTATAAGTTATTGATACAGTATATAAAAATCAAAATAAGTCATATGAAACTTAACACAGGATATTTTCTCAGCTATGGCATGTCAGACAACACAGGGCCATAGCACACAATTGGTACATCACTAATTAAGTTCGGTGGTGGGGTGACTGCCATTATGCAAAACCTACTACCCAATACAGTACAGTACAGTATAACAATATCCTGTATATTTCTCAAGCCTTAAGCCACACCAAAATACCTCTCATATACTCCACAACATTTTGTCCTTGCATCTCGCCCCTGGTCAAACGTGTAAGGAAAAAATCAATGTGGAAAAAGAGGATGGCAAAAATTTATTAAAATGTATTGTGGGGTACAAGTGAATAGTGAGTAATGGAGAAAGACAAAAGAAGCTTGTGAATGGAGTACAAGGTATGAAGATGTGAGAAAAACTCATGAGAGAAGATAGCAAGATGTTAAAATACCCAGTACATGAACAGAAAGAATTTAAAGATGTGACGTAACAACAGGTACGGTATATACATGGCTCGGTATGCAATGCCATATACAAATATTCCTAACAGTTTTCCATACCACCTGAGCATTTACTGAAATATGAGATAAAGAACAAAACATGTAACAGTCTTACCCGTGTCATCCACCGTAACTATGACTGGATGTTTGGGGATGGACTGGAGGTTAGGGTTGCGGCACTGAATTCGACCAGTTGAGGCTGAAGTCTGTTCCCTGATTTAAGCAAACAGATTCCTCTTTTATAAAAGGCAAATTAAATTTTTATCTTAACTTAAAATTTATGCTGTGTACTATACTTACTAGCAGCTATTTCATGTTTGTCTTAAGATGGTAGTGGTTTGAATGCTTAGAAAAGTGTAATTCAATGGTAAGAGGTAACACACTGTCTCAGTATGTCAAAGGATAAAAAATATCAGCGAAAATTTAAACTATAATATGCCTTAGCACCTCTACTTGTTAACTGTTACATTGAGCTATCTGAAACAATGTCATGTGTGGTTTGGATGGGTCATACAGCTCCTAAAAATGCAAAAAGTGGGGGAAGCGAGACATTTTATGAGGCTTAGCTCCTTTATTAATATAATCTTCCAAACATTGTTGTGATATGGGTGTCACTTTTTTGTGGATTCTTCCTGATAAATTATACCTGTGCACACTAAAACTGTAAAGGTATGATGATGTGATGACTGGGTACAGTATATCTAAGTATTGTAGTGATACAGAAATGTGTGGTGAAACATACACAATATAATACAGCACAGTGTATACCCAATACTATATGCTATCACAGTACGAATGATTTGCTATTACTCAATATTAATAATTGATACTGAGGGATAAAAATTATCATGAAACAAGGAATACTTCATAATGCACTGTTCATACTTTCTACTCTACAAGAAACTCCTTTTAACAGACACCTGCACCAACTATCTGATTAATATGTAACTAAAACTCCAGTGTTTTACATTACTTTCATCATTCTATATTGTTTAATATCACAGTATTTACATTATTTGTTATGTACAGGATAGTATTGTTGTTTTGTATGGGTGGGGTTGTGCTTTAACCTAACCTAAACTATAGAATTAGCACTGTTCTGAATTACGAACAGGGTCCAAGAATATAACCTGCTCACAACTTGGGGACTGCCTGTACAATAATTTTTTAGATATTAGTTATCATTTTTAAGGAATATACAACACACAAAAAAATAAACTTCTTACCAAGCAGCTTTAATGTATGATCCCTTCAAGCAAGTCATGATGCCATCGACGTATGTTGTTTTAAGTTTGTTGAGAAGACGATGGTGCAACACAAGACCTGGCAAGGGGTGGCAGTCTACTATACGTCTTAACTATGGTCAGGAAAAAAGAGAATATTGTCAGAATATGAACGCCTTTTGGTTATACGTACATCATAAAAGCAAATCACCCCATTAAAGAAGTTAAACAGAGATAAATTCATAACACACAGACCAGAGGAAATACTTGCTAATAATGCACAACAGACATGTGACCGACCGCCCAAGTGGGTGACACGATAATCAAACAATCATCACACATATCTTTGAATACAAGAAAATGCTTACTCAGTTTTACATCTAAACAAAAGCATTACACTGCCAGAAAATGTTCAATTGTTGGTTGGCTAAAATTATTCTAATAATATGACAATTTGAATAACCTGATATGAAACTTTTTTTAAAACAGCACAGCTGAACAGATCTCGGAGTGGTCTAAAATTTTAAACAAGATGAAATCCTGCAACTCTTGAACATAAAAGGCCTAAACTTCAACCTTACCACATGTCATAAAAAAAAGAGACACAATAAAAGGTATAGACCACTACTTCCCTGTGAATAAAATCCTATAAAATATTTCAACTGAAGCTGTGGAAACAAAAACAGTGTTAACTTCTAAAATAAGCCAGATAATGTCATCAGAAACAATGAAGTACAGTAAACCAAACCAAGCCATGGGATTCTGTGCCATGGTTAAGCTGCTACTATATGTGGCAGCTGACAGGTAAATTAAGTAGGTTAGGCAAGGTTAACATGACAGTTATCTTGCGTAACCTTATGATCATGGCTGGTAAGAAAAAATATACTAACAAGACACCTCATATACCCTGGCTAAGATAATGACAAGGAAATAGCTTATTACTATGGTACTGCCACTGTTGTCTTATGTTAACAGATACCATTACATGAACTTGTTATTTTAATCCTTTATTATAGCACTTATTGTTTGTATCACCATCACATATGTACCACCCACCATTGTAAAATACTTCATTATCAACTAAGTGAACTGTTACGGTATGTCAGCTCTTTACCACCTGAAGTAATTAATCTATGCCAACTTACAGCAGTTTCACAAGTGCTCTTTTGTCCCCCAGCGGTACGAGGGACAGTAACATGACTTCTGACATCCAGTTTCAAATCTTGGAACAGAACAGTCCGTAGCTGGGCATGGGAGTTCACATTAAAGATCGACCCAGAAACTTGGTGGCATCGTTTTTCAACCTCCTGGATTTTTAGCTGTTCAAGGTAATAACTTTTTATAACTACAACAGTGCTTGGTAATATACGGTATATAACTTCATTGTGTAAAATAGTATCATTTCCTTGTGTGGGGAGGATTAAAGGGAAACAAATACCTGAAGGAAGGGAGTATTGTTGAGTCATGAAAAAACTCTTGTCAGTCATCCATCCGACCATCCCATCCATGAGCCTATGAATCCGAGACATCACACATTGTTGGACCCATAGCTGGTGCACTGTGTTATGTATCGGATTCACGTGTTCATGAGTGTCAGGGATTATGGATGGGATGGAGCAATGACAGGATTTTTTCTGTGACTGTATTTGGTAGTGGAGAATGCTACAAGAGTGTAGAAAGTTTACAAGTAAGGGTTGAAGCACTCCACACACATAATGCCTCATATCACAAACTATAGATAAATATCAAGAAATCTCATCTTATCTTCTTTATTCTTTGCAACTCTAATAATCCATATAAACCTTAAATATCCACAATGTACAAATATCTTGAGATAAACTGCAACTAAAATCTTTACAGGTCCATTAATATTTGAAGATATGAAATAAATTTACCTACCTTGAGCATATGCCCTGTCTGTTTCAATACTTCTCTGTCCACTTTGATGCCTCGAAGTTCCATTACTTATTCAGGAAGGAATACAGAGAGAAAGTATACATATGGTCAGTAGAGCCATGCAAAAAGCAACAGTCAAAAGTACCCACCATGATGCAAGCTGTTAAGAGTTACCCATCAAGGAGTTACACCATGATACACAAGATATCCCATAAAAAGGAGGAAATTGGAAACCACAGCACCAAATACAGTAGTTACATTCTGAAGAGTGGATCCTATCATTCAGGAGGCTATAATCAGGGTAACTCAAATTCCCTAAAATACAAGTGTTTGCAAGTTAATGTGGCTAGTTTGCGGGACAACAATTCTGAATAATAACAATAGTACATAAGAAATACTGATTACTAAACTCACCCGAGATCTTTTTATATTACTGTATTTCTAAATGACAAATCTGGCTAAGTTTAGGCAATTTATTTAAGTTACTGCATTCACAGACACACACATGCGTGCCTCCCCCCATTAGTTGAGCTCTCAGGTGAAATACCCTAATTATTATATTTGTAATGTTGATACATACTCTCCTGATGCACAGGTATGGGTGATGCTGGGATGTGAGAAGCAAGAGGCATAAACCAAATACTGTAAAGATTCTGGGTCTCATCTTAGAAGGGGGAGCACCATTATAAAACACATCTACCTGCATTACACCTTTCTACAGATACAGTCATGTATTCATAAAACTAGATATAAGGTTATTCCAAGGATCCACAGATGTATGTAATGGTTGCTAAAGGTGTCCCCAAAAAGAGACACAAGAAATAAAGTCACTGGATGAGAAGAATAGCAACCCTGGAGGTGTGTCAGGATGAAAGTAACAGTTAACCCTCTATGAAATTTTTCCCTTGCATCATATTCTTCTGAGCACTTTCACACCACAGTGAAGGAGGGCAGGAAGCAAGCATTTACAGTACACTAAGGCATCTGCACAAGTAACAGCAACATTAATATAAAGCTCTTCTCACCAGCAAGTATTGGCATAATCCTCATTTCCAAGTGATAGAATATTGTCCACAGGCGAGTCTGGCAGAGTTGACTATACAAGACCTGCATGGTGTTACTCAGGGCTTCCAGGTCACTGTACAGCATGTCATCCTGGTGGCCAACACTCGCCTGAAACATTTCCATCCCAAAAAATCAAATGGTGACACCCAAGAAATCTGTGTAGTGTGTATAAGTATGTGTATGAGTGTTTGCTTCTATTTCAACAGTAAAGATATTCATACACATAAATTAGGTCTAATTTGTAATTCAGATAAGGAAACAACTGTCTTAGTATTAAGACTTTGTATGACATATTCCAATCCTCAATCTAAAAAATAATGTTCAACATTCATCAATTAAATCTATCATAAATTCTATGTAATTTAATTTTATGAACATCTTAGTTTGAACAAGACATATACAGGTAACAATAAATAATATACAAAAATAATTAAATAAATATGTCTTAGTGAGGTTACTTTAGGTAAAGAAGTTTTCAAGTTAAATGTTGTCTGCATGAAGGTGACGGGTGGATGATCAGGGTTGAGCAGCCACCCTCCAACCTTTGGGTCCAGTAACACCCAGGAACCAACAACTGCAAATAAAACACATCTAAATCATCCACACCTTCAGCACACACTGCTTTTTGTAACAGTGGGTTCATTAGAACAGACAAATGGATAATCCAATATGATTGTGTTCTGCAGTGTCAGCATAATAAATTCTCAAGACTCCACACAGACATTACTTTTAAATCAATATTATGAACACTGTTTCCTGTACACCTTTTTCTTTCATCATCATCATCATCATTTGCCAGTTTTCTACACATTCTGTTCATTGGTCACATCTTAAGAGTCTCACCAATAGCAGGTACTGGCCATGTACAGTCACTCCAAAAGGTATCTTTACAATTTTGTACGAGACAATATGACACAACCGACAAAGGATTTTGACAACCCTACCGAGACAACAGGAGCTGCAGTGTTCATTTTGAAATTCATCAGACCCCTTGGAGTGACTGTAGATGCTTCTGAATGCACTTGATCATGTACCAATGTTGATCTAGCCTGGACAATTCTTATTCCATAGCAGTTAGTTCTGACCACAACTAAGCTATATAGGATACTAATCATGCAGCTAAGCTTTATCCATACGGTAGTGAAACCGTAGTCATCCACTTACCCTCGTTCTGGTCTATGTCAAACTTCTCCACCAAGTAAGTGATGGATTCCTGAGCATCAAAGTTGACCTTACGGACTTGACTGGCCATGATGCTACACAATGCTGACCTGAAAAATAAACTCAAATTATATATGTAATATTCGAAAAATGAAAACCATTACATAAATGTATTAACTCATTTTTTTATTACTCATTTCATATATCAGAACTTTATTTAGTATATGAATTATATAAAGAGTAAAATTTCAGAGGTTGATCGTGGGAGGAGGAGAAGACCTTAAGGAAATGGAGGGATGGAGTGAAGGATGCACCGTGTGTGAGGTGGATGGGCAGTAAGAAGTGTTAAGGGCAAATACAGTAGATTTAAAAGCTATGACAAGTACAGTTCATTTCTCACACTCTCCCCAAGACCATAAATTTCCTACGGGCTGCCACAATGCATTTGCTTGTTTTCTTCTTCTCCGAGCCTTATCCATGACAACAACAATTACCTCCTACACATTAGCATTCAGTAATGGCTTTTAAAATGCAACTGTGATGACTAATTGTCCTTTAATTCTTTGAGGATGTTGGTTTAACCCTTTGAGGATGATGTTTTAACCCTTTGAAGACAATAGTTTAACCCTTTCATGATGGTGTAAAATATGAAGTTTCCTGATGACTTGTCTCTCCCACTCTGAGGGTTATATTTTTGAGTGAACACAAAACAGGAACTCTAGTGCATCTCTAATTTGGTCAAGTATGGTTTATGAAGAATTAAACATTCTTCAAAGGGAGTATTTTGGGAGAAGCTTCCACCTGTAACTTCCAATTAGTGTGTCAGATATTAGTCTATTGAAATATACATAAAAAGAGCACACTAACACAAGCCTTGGAGCACACTATTGCAGAAACAATAACTTGCCTTAGTTTATTTTTGTTAATATTGAGACCAACAGAAAGTTTGTAAACCGCAATGACTTTTTTATCACTTTCTTCTTCACGATCAACAAGACTCGTAGGTAGATTAGAACTTTTCTTCTGGTCATTCAAGAGAGATGGTGACTGGCTGCTTGGTAATGGCATTGCTGTCAGAGATAAATACAATAATTAATTTCTCAACTCTTGTATATCTATCAGCTGATATAACAGTGCCCAACCAACACTTGTGGTGCTTAAAATATTTAGGATTATTCTGGCCAAATGCTGTACACCTGTCTGCTCAAATTTACATAAAACTCTTCCATTTCAACTGATAAGAAGTAAAAATATATGAAGAGAGATAACTGATATGAGGAGACGAAGGGGTGTACAGTTGAATAGTTGAGCCTATGATACTGTGTGGGTGTTAAGCAGAGACTCTGTGTGCAAGAGATGTAAGCAACTTGGAGTGGTGGAGATAATGAGCTTGAGAGTACAGTAATATGTGGGGTATATGGGATGCAAAAAAAATAAGGAACACAAAAATATATAAAAGTTAATATTGTTTAAGCCAGTTCCTAGATTTTTAAGTTGTTACCTCCCTCCCTGCCCCCCCCTTTTTTTTTTACAACAAACAAACACATCAAAATTGACTGCTGGTTTTCAAGGACAGAGGACTAATGTTACTATCCTGACAGTTTATGCACTTCAGTTTACATCTCACTTACAGGGTTCATTTAAACATGAGAGAGTAATACTGACATGTTTAAATAACCATAGGAGTGGATGTAAAAACTTTTCTGGTTGAAATTACTGGTGATACTAACATCTAATAAATGGAAATTAAGCATCTAGTTAGTAAGTTAAAGTACAACATTCTACTACTGTATACAATAGATGTAAGAAATTGACACATTCTTATACTTTATGAGTACTGTACTTACTGTACTGTGTGTCAAGAGTTCATAAAGAGGAAAAACAAGTTGAAAGGACATTACATACAGTGTGTATGTTGACCAGTGGTGGCGGTCATCACATCAAGGTTCTTCTGTGGGAGGAGGTGGGCCGGTGGTGCTGCCTCCCTCGTCCAAGCAACTCTGAGAGCAAACCCACTGACTTGGCCACTTCCTGGATGTTTCCCATTGCCCACCACTCTCTCTCTCAGTTGAGAAGAACAGTCTCTGTTGGTTTTGATAGCTGTCACATACTGTATCACTTTCAATAGTTTCTGTTTTCCAAATAAGAACAAATTGTGTCTCCACTGGTCAGTATTCATAAACCAAAAAGCACATACTGTATATACTGTACAGTATTGTATCTGGTGTGATGCCATTTTCTCCAAAATTCCCTCACTGTATCTTTAATTCCTTGTGTCACCTGCCTAGCCCTCAATGCTTCACCAAGTATACTGAGTAAACCCCTTGTAAACACTCTGGCCCTCAATTAAAATTTCAGGTTCTCCCTATAATGCATCTACCAGTCCCTCTCATGAAAACCACAATATTTTACACACATAACAAACAAATAAAGATGATGGATAATATGATGGTATCTTGTATGTACTAAATGAGTCCTGAAAACATCTAATTATCACTGATATTAATAAATAAGTCTAATATTAAAAATAAAATTATCCAAATGACTCGCCTGTAAAGGAGGGTGAAGCAGATCTCAGAGGCAGCAGCAATAAAATCCAGTATCACAAACAACTCTGTGTCACGACCTAGTACATGTTCTGGACCACTTGTCTGTAAATAGATAACCCAATACAGTACAATGTTTACTTATAATAAACAGAGTATAAAAGGATTTGTTCTTATAATTCCAAATCAACATTCATTACTGTACTATGCATTAATAAATTACCATTAATATATTATTCATGACCATTAGTACAGCCACGTATCCTAGTTCATGAGCTTAATTTGTACACACATTATACAAACAGTACTAAGCCTCCACATTATTAAACTTTTACTTTACTCTATCCTCTTTGCCACTCGTCAACTCATTAAACTTTGCAGTACAGGTACATGATATCAATTAACTTCATATATATACATAATGAACTTTTAATATCAACCACATTGTCTTCCTACCTGGGATAAAGGTAGTGAGACAGGAACCTTATCTGCACTCACAGCTATCTTGGTCTTTTCTATTGATTTTGTTGCCTTTTCTTCCTTGTTTCCTATTTTGTTTTTGTTCTGAAACTTTTCCGTAGGTTTGCTTGTTGCCTTACTTGTCATTTTATCCTTTTTTGGTTGTTTTATCTTTTTTTCCTTTAGATTGAATTTGATCATAGTATTTACCTGTTTTGTCTTGTCCTCATTCTCTCTGGATAAAAGTTTTTCTCCATTATCCTTCCTCATTTTTTTGGTTACCTTTTTATCTTTATCCTCAACCGCCTTCTTCCTCTTGGATGCTTTCTTCTCCCAGCACTTGTTTGATGACACCCGGACATTAGCTTTCTTCTTTAAGCCCTTATGAATCTCATCTACTACCATATCAACATTATGGTCACTGTTCTCCTGTGGCACCTTCAGACCTTCTAAGTTGTCTTTTCCTGGTGAACTTATTAGGTTTCCTTCATTTTCAGCAACTTCTTCACTCACACAATTATCATACATGGCTTTCCTTTTGACTATAGCTTCTGCATCCATGTTAGTCATTTCTGGTGAATGTTCAAACTTGCTCAATTTCTCCTTGAAGCTTTTGCCAACATTACTTATATTATCTTTGTTTGTAGTCCTATTGCCAAGCACATTGTCAATAGAAGTTTTAGCTTCAAAAGAATTATTAGCCCTTTCAACTGGATTTTCTCTAAGAAAATTGATCTTGGAAGCTCGGGAGGGAAATTGTGATGTTTTCACTATCGGATCAAATTTAACAGGGGTTTGTTCTCTGTTTTCATTGGGAATTTTCTCATTATTATTATTATTATGTAAGCAATGAGAATTTACACTCTGTGAAAATTGTGGATTACGGGTAGGAATTTTAAAGTCTTTCAATTTTTTTAAAAACTTTGATTTTAAAGCAAATTGTTTCTTTGATACTGAAGCTTCATCAAATCCAGCATCTCGTGCTTCTGTCCATGGGTGCTGCAGCTTTGAAAGAGGTTGGGTCTCTTGTCCAGCACAAGGCTGGTGGTGGGTGTGCAGACCTTTCTCCTTTCCTTTGATATTAAAAGCTCCTGCACTACTACTAGATGAGTGTCTCTCTCCAGACTTGCCAAAACCTTTAAGTTTACTCTGATACATGTCTTTTGGAGTGGAAGTAATGTGTTTTTTGTTAACTGGGTAACCAACTATAGGAGATTCTGAGACCCTTTTAAAAGGCACTTTGAATGTAGATTTTCTTGACTGCAGAGGAAATATGTTCTCCTGTTTATGCTTGCTATTGTCTTTCACAAAAAGGCTTGGTTTACTGGTACTTGTTTCTAGTTCAGATACTTTGGTGGCTCCTAACTTGACAACAAATAATTCCTCATGGGTTTCTCTTTCCTTGACTTGCCAATTTGTAGAGTTGGTATTTGAGGCAAATTTGGGCTGTGGTCTGGCATTTTTGTTGGTGCCACTTGTGTCTGGATCTTTAACCAAATCTACTTCAAAACCAGTAACAGCAGTATTTCTATTACCTGCACTGGCTAACACTGAAGGTATACTACATTTCTCACTCACATCACTTATCAATTCCTTAGGCTGAAGCTCATTTGTTGAATGACTAACATCACATCCAATGTCTAGCACTACTTCTGAATTCAAGTTTGATTTTTCAATTGTATTGTTTTGTAAGTCTTTTGTACAGTTGGTCTCTTCCTGTGTATCATCTGTAATCTCAGCTCTTGGGGGAGTACGGCAGAGAAAAACTGATTTTTGGGCTACTGGAGCTAATTCAATGGCACCATTATCATGAACAATTGTTACATCTGAATTAAGTCCAATATCATTTATAAAACCTCCAATACCATCTCCAAGGGTGTCTTCTGTTGTAACAACATCTAGGGTCATATTTGTGTTCACGTGACTTTCTGGTTGAAGATGACTTAAGATACTAGTTTTATGTATTGGACTTAAGCCTAAAATAGGTGAGAGAGACAGATCAAACAAAAGAACCCCAAATGCTGTTTCATTTAAATTTCTGTTATGCATATTCATATCATTACTAACTTCATCACAAGGATCATGGCACTTTTGGGGCCACTGTGGTGCCAACATTAAGTCATCTTGTGGTGTGGCCTCAAGATCATGAACATTTGAGTTTTTCTCTCCAATGTGAGGAATTGTATGAATTATTCTTGTTGCTATTTTTTTAAAGCTAAACTTGGACTGTGTTTCATTATGAGCCTCTTGATCAAGTATTCTAACAGGACTTCTTACACTAGTTTCTTGTCTCTCATCAGTATGGTCTACTTCTACATCATCCTTGTTGGAAAAATATTTCTTGGAAGAACTGGATTCTTTACCATGAAAATTTCTCCAGTTATAATCTTCAAGATTTTCATCACCAAGATACCTGATGTCCTGCTGCTGAATAACAAAGTCACTGACATTATCTAAATGTGATGGCCAGCCTTCTACTGCTGCTGAATCATCGGCACACGGTGTAATTTGCTCTGATTCAGCCTCCTGCGCTCCACCACCACACACAGGCCACCTGAAAAGTATTACTAAGCCTTCACAAACTAGGCACTACCTCAGGAATCTTTCAAGGAGACACATTTCCTGCCTGATGATGAAATACATGGAGTTCTTAATGCTATTTATTGGTTGTATTGTTTTGGGGGTGAATTTTGATATAACACTATGATAAACACAATACACCCATGATTAGCTTCCTCTAACACAGACAGGACAGACACATATAAACTGTATCTGTGAAATATATGTGAAATGTTAAAGAAAAAAGTAAAATTGTGTGCTAAATTTTGCATCTGTAAAACAAACAGCATAAAAACAAATGGAATCTGTAAATATGGTGTAAACAGTGAATAAAGTAAAAAAAATTTCTGGAGATCAACATGAACATAACCATTCATTATCTTATTAAGTAAAACTGTTGGACATACCATACATACAAAACATTCTTGACATTAATAAAAGATACCATATAATTTCTTCATATTTCAGTATGATCTAAGAGAGGCAGCACCCTAGTACTTACTGAACACGCCCTGGTTCAGTCCTCTCAGCAGCCTGTTGAGGGTAAGAGAAAAGTGTATGTATTCTATAGTACTGTACAGAATATGATAAGCCAGATTCAGCAGTTACCATGTTCCTTACTTCTGGTATGAAGACCAACTGTTTAATCATACACATTATAATAATTATTTGTTAACCATTAATTAATATTATTATTTTTATTATTAGAACTCCTGGATCGAGTGTTCATGTTAATAAAAGTTAGGATCATGATTAAAATATGTGCAGACGTTACCAATAATCCAAGGCTCATTAAATACAGTCACTGTCCAATGCCACATTTCAGATATACCCTGTACTGTACTGTTCTAAGAACCAGTAACCTGACATATTTCTCTACCATGAGTTGCTCAGAAGTGTAATGCCATGTACAGGTATAATCAGAAATATATAGACCATCATTCATGAATAGTGCAGTACTCTACAAGGCATAGATATTTTCATACTGCAGTACTTTTTATTTCAAAACTCAGTGATTGCCTTCATTAAATCAGACTACTGTTTACAGAACTCTCTTAAAGGACTTCATTAAAAAGTGTTATGCTACTTGGACTATTTTGTGTCTAGTAAAAACTTCCTATATTAACTGTACAGTGGTTTTAGGAAATCTTGGGTGAGTCCCAACAGTATATACTAATGATAAAAGTTAATTTAATTTAATTTTGTATTTCTATAAATAATCAAAGACAATATAGTACATATTTGTTTGCTAACGAAAGCACCATTAGCTTCAAATGATACAGAATTGAAGAACAAATACCTTGGTTGAGGCAGGTGCTTGTATTGTGTTTCTCTTGACTTGTGTTGCTTTATCACTCATCAACTGGGAGTACATTAGCTGGGTGCACCCTGGTTGGGCTTCAGGCTCAGCTTGAAACTGTCGATAGTATACCTCTTTGTAGTAACCACTAGGATCTGCTGAATAAAAGCTGATAAACAAGAGTTTGCTCCCAAAGGTAACTAAATAACACAAGCCCAAGCGGCTAATGAGCCAATCACTGGTGAAGAGGATAACATAAAATGGGCCTAAATTCTATGTAATAATGATGAGAAATTATTTAAAGAACAGATTATCCAACAAATGAGATTATTTTGTAATGGAGTACAGTGCAGGTATATTTAAATGACAAGTTTAAAATTCAATACTGTACACCCTGTAAAGTTTGTTAGAGATATTGTATTCACACAGTTAAACTTTTAAAAACTGGCAGTTTTACATCCCATTTTGCAATGTTGTAGTTCTTCTCTTGGGATAACAAATAGAGTTAAAGGTGAGGAAAAAGTCCCAAACACACAACACCACAGTGAAGTCCAAGAGGCCATAACTCTGGGTATTAATGATAGAAAATTATGAAATAAAAACTGTATTACTTTTGATAAAAAAATCTAAAAGTATCGGGTAATTGTTATTATTCTGGGTTGTAATACTGAGTTAGTATATGAAAAAAATTAGAACATAATCCCAGAGTGGATATAACAGAAAACAATCAATACACACCGACTGTTTTGCGTTGAGGAATTGTTTGTTGACGACGCTCATGTCTGGGACACCTGGAGGAGGTTGTCAGAGTCTCCAAGATTACCTGACTCAAGCTGCTGAGCCCTGACACACAGCTGGGCTCAGGGGGATGTTTTACTGGAGTCAGCATCACTGTTTTCCTCATACTGCTGCTCCTCCTCCTGCTGTTAACACAACAAAGAGTAAACAATGTAAACTTTATGTGTAACCAGTACTGTCCACACATACACGTGAGACACAAATAAATGTCACCTAAGAGACTACACACCATTAAAACCTTCAGTAATTTATGAGAACAGTGCTACTACCAGAAGGAGTTATTCATTTTCTTTTTCCACAGATGTTCTTATCATTGTAGTAGTAAGTACAGTACTTTAAAAGAGGTGACAACTTTTTATTTTAATTATAAATATTTTACTTTTTTTAGTTTTTCTCATATCTACGATCATAAATCACCTGTAGTGGATAGGGCATGAAGGATGAAGGAAATAGGGGGGTAAAACACAGTTAAAATTTCATCATTAGACACAAAATGATGTGATTTGTACATGAAAGCCAAGTTATTTTGGGAAATCAAGAACTTAGCGGACTATGAAGAACTGCAGAAGGACCTCTGTGAGCTCCAGGAATGGTCAAAGGAATTGCTGCTGAGATTCAATGTCACGAAGTGTAAGAGGATGCACCTGGGGCGTACCAACGGTAAGGAGGCGTATCATATGCCCCAACGGGATGAAGAAACTGCACTAGTTGAGACAGAATGTGAGAAGGACCTAGGTGTGTATGTTGACAATGAGCTGAAGTTCTTGGGCCATTACGAGAAGAAGGTAAATCAGGCAAATAAATGATTAGGTCTTATAAGAAGGTCGTTCAGATATCTAGATGGTCCGTCCCTCGTAACGATCTTCAGGAGTGAAGTGCTTCCCCATCTGGAGTACTGTCACCCTGTCTGGTTCCCGAGATATGCGAGGGACTGTCAGTTGGTTGAAAATGTTCAAAGGAGGGCCACCAGACTGGTGCCTGCACTTCGGCACCTCAGCTACCCTGAGAGATTGGAACGCCTGAACTTGCCTAGCTTATACTACAGACGGGCAAGGGGGGACCTAGTTGAGGTGTATAAGCATCTCAGGGGGCACTACTCAGTTGAGTGTCCTTACTTGAAGCTGGCGGACGCTCGCCCCACAAGGGGTCGCAGTTCAAGATTGAAGAAGCCGCAAGTCCTGAAAACTGTGAGGTGGTAACTTTTTCGGAGTGAGAGTTGTAAACTCTTGGAACAATCTACCAGAGAGTGTTGTGACGGCACCGAGTGTGAGTTCTTTCAAGACCAGACTTGACCAACACTGGAGCGGGTTCAGGTACATTCAGGAGCCGGTGCATGCCCAGTACTTGCCAACAGTGAGTAACAGAGACGTGACCGATCACCCGGGCGGCTAGCGAGCCGATCAGTGGTGAAGAGGATAAAAGTAAAGTAAAAGAAAAGAAATTAAATTATTTACTGTAAATACTCCTCCGAAAAATCTGTCTTCAACACGTGTCATTAGGTAGTTTCTTTGGTTGGTTAGGTCAGGGTTCTATTAGGTTCTAATAAAAATCGCCTCTTTTACAATACTTACTATATTTATAAGAACATGTGGAAAAAGTGAACAAAATGACGAGGATAAGGAAGAAAGATGAGGATATCCAACTGTACACCTAACACACTAACACTCCATTAATATGACTTCTATCTACTCCAGAAATACACACTGACACATAATGAACTTAACATTAATAAGGTCTTGTGTTAATTATAATACTTCACTTACCTTTAACTTCCTTTAACTTTGAACACGCCACCTTGTAAGTGATGATCAACCAATCACCGCTGGGTTAAATAAATTCCACCAATCACATGGCATCTTACAGCTAGATTTTAAAGGATTGTGAATATAAACAAGTAATGCCATCATAGCATCACAACATTGATGATATATATTTATAAAGGAAAAAAAATGGGAAATAAAATCAATTCAATAATATGATTGTCTTCATTATTTAAGCAAATATACGAACATTTGGAAACTTCGAATGAACTACGTATATGAATTGTGTATTATTATAAAATGCTACATTTGGTTTATTTACTATTTATCCTGATAGTGAAATAACAGAAAATAGATCCACCGGACCACCAAACCGAACACAATCACCATTACAAACAGGTTAAGGTCCCCTGATCATTGGCTGACAAGTTGCATAAATATTTATATATATGATACTTTTAAATTGTTTGTCTCAAGGAGTGTGATTGGTCAGCTGTTGTCTCAAGGAGTGTGATTGGTCAGCTGTTGGGTGTTTATGTTGTTGTTATTGTGAGTTCAAAGTAAGGGGACAGTGGTGGTGCCATACGTTGTGCTGTCTTGTAAATATTTTATAAACCATTTTGTGTTTCTCCTGATTCATTATATTATTTAGTGATCCTGTATTTACAACATACAGTATATCCTTCACTTCCATTCAAGTGTTGAGATTTTCGGTAAATTTATAGTATCACTCCTGTCTTTATTTCCGTATTAAAAATATGTATCTTGTAATGTTTACACAATTCTAAGACTTTTTCTTCTTTGATATTTCCACCGGAAATTAAGGATAACCGAGATATTAATTTTTCAAGAATGGAGGAAACTGCAGCGGGCCTAATGGGACTGCCCAGTATGGACCAATAGGCCCGCTGCAGTTTCCTCCATTCTTATGTACTTATTACTTTCGCTCAGTCACAAGTGTCGCCATGATTTATGATTGGTTTACTTGTGGCGGAGGTGATCTGACCCCCTGCTCACACATCGCTCCAGGCCTCCGTCTTCGCTTTTTAAGCATCTGGGGCATGAACAATGGGTTAGGTTAGTTTAGGTTAGATTAGGTTTTCTTGGTTGGTTGGTAATATAATTTGTTATTTATTGTATTCTAAAAAATAAATCCAACTTTTTCCGTTATGATTGTTGGGTGGGAAGTATCTAAAAAACATGTTTTTTCTCGTGGAAATGAATATCAAATTCGTTCGAAACTCATCAAAATACATAGGAAAAACATATTTTTAATATCGAAATAAAAACCGGTGTGATACTATAAATTGACCAGATTTTCTTAAACTCAATGAGTACAGTATTAAGGTCATCCATCAAGTTCCTCCAAACAAATTATTGTCAAATTTTACATTACAGAAAAAAATTAGAATTAAAAGACAAATTTTCAGTGTTATTTTATATACTGTATATATATATATATATATATATATATATATATATATATATATATATATATATATATATATATATATATATATATATATATATATATATATATATATATATATATATATATATATATAGTACACTCAAGTGTAAAGAACTAAAATAATGTAATAAAGATTAAGGAAACTATCTTCACTTTATTTTTACTACAGTACTTAAGTTTAGAGGTTTAGTTCATTGATTTCATCTATTGCACTGTCAAAGATGAATAACTGGTAACCCCTTTGTTGGATACTGTATGCATAGTTTAGCATTATTTTTATGAGTTATGTTTTGATTTGTGTTTTTCCTCATCTTATTAACATTCTGTACTTAAAAGATAAACCCTATAATGCTTCTGTGAGATATATAATACCAGTATCAGTAGATGAGATGGTTCTCCTCTACAGTATTACATTTCACCTAAGTATCATGTAGCCAAAGGTTAAGAATAGGGTTGCCACTTTATTTATTTTGTATTACAGCCACTCCTCGACTTACGACCTACTTGACTTATGACCACCCGGACATACGAACGCCCCAGTCGTACCAAAAATTTTTCAAATTACGTATTTTCAAGTCACGACGTCAGTGATTGCGCTGTGTACTGACAAAATTTTCGTTTGTAATTCCCTTTAAAATGGCTGGCAAGCTTAAAAGTGAGAATTTTGTGGTGCTGAGAAGAAAAAGAGACACCCATTTTAGATTTTCTATGTATTATTTTTGGATTTTCGACTTACGACCTGGAATTGGGTCCCTAACCCCGTCGTAAGTCGGGGACTGCCTGTATTTGAAGAATTGGGTAGTGGGCGTTTCTCTCAGCTGTATACAGTAAAATACTTCCTAAGTGCAACACTATAGTACTGTACTCCTTAAAGGGTTAAATGTATGGTCACATATTTTAACAGTACTACTGTAGGTTACATTTATTTAAACAAAGTCTTGCGGAATCTTTTGTCGTAAATTGTTTAGCACTGTAGCATCCATAGCTAGTGTTGTTGATGTGAGTGGAGATTGAAAATTTTGATTTTTTTTAATCAAATATGGCATCCATCTCCTTATCTATAGATACAGAAAATTTATAGAGCAAAAGAGTGTAAGCTTACATATTTGACTAGTGTTTATACTATTACCACATAATGTTTTAACTCTTCCAGATTGATAATGATGGCTCCACCGAGAAAAGAGAAGGATGATAACTCAAAGGAGGAATGGATGAGGCGCCTTGAGAGCAGTCTCGCACGAGAAGTGGCCAACTTGAGAGATCAATTCTTAAAATTAGAAAAGAAGAAGAAATTTTTACAAGGAGAAGCACTGCAGCACCAGGTTAAATTGTCTTCTGAAGAATTGGATTTTAGGTGTGATATGTTTACCTAATATAAGTGATGTGATATTTGATACATAAATATGTTCAAGCTGGTATAAAGGAGGGTTGCATGTGAGCTGCACCGAGAGGCTCAAAGTTATGTCCTCTGGAATATTTTTTAAAGATTCATACAATTACTGTACAGTATATATAGTACTGTACTGTACTTCGTGATTTTTTCACAGATACAGTAATCTTATGGACCAGCAGGCAAAAAAGTCTATTTAATTTACATATTATGTATGCCTCTAGTATAATGAAATGGAGTTGATCATCAGCTGTAATATTTTGTGATTAAAGTGTAAATAGAAATTCTGTATCATAAGTATAATATAAAGACCGCACTAACATGTTACTCTTTTTTTCTAGCATCTCATCCTTGATCAAAATTTTAGTACATCTGAAGGTCATGTTATATTTTTTATAAATACTGTAGCAAAATGAAACTGTATTATAACTGAATCCTTGATGCAGTCTGGGAAATGGATCTTAAACATACCTTAAATGGACTTTCCAGCATGATAATCTTTTGCCAAGATACTGAGAAAACAATAATACAGTATTTTAATCTACCTTCTTCTTAGATTTAGGAGTATTGTTGTGTAGGACTCATCTGTCATTGTGGGATCATCTGATAATGAGCACACACTCGGACATAACCCAGTTCAGGGGTGCTCTTACTGCCAGGCATCAACCCCTCTTAGTTACTACATGAGTGTGACTGAAAATGTTGATACTGTATATTTTTCAGTATTTTTTTTTTGTTGCACCATTGTTATGTAGATTGCCTCCATCATGACAAAGTGGCCGTGTCACTACAGTATACTTGTATACATAGACTTAAACAAAATTATACAATGAAATAAATGGTATGTTGTTTGTGTGGATGGCATTTCATATCCAGTACTGTACTCGTTAAGCAATGATTGGTATATTACAAAAGTTAATTGTATATTTTACCTGTAAATATTTTAATTATTTCAGGACTCTTGGACCCAAAAATGGAAATGTGTTCCTTCGTCAAGAACACTTACAGGAAATGAAGAAACGGTTGGCAGCACAGAAATTAATCTCTCTCAGTGAATTGTCAGAAGTGCAGGTCGATGTGGAGAGAGTCCTCGGCATGGATGAGGTCCCCGGAGTTGACGAGCAAATCCAAGTGTCAAACAGCAACAAAGATAATGAGGCTGGTGTTGTTAAGAAGTGGAAACTGGAAGGGAAGGTGGGAGAAGAGTTTGCCTATTCTGCCAACTTCTTTGCAAATTATAATGTGAGTTCAGGACACATTTGTTATTGATATGTAGGTCCCAGTTCATAATTGATGTTCCCCGTACCCTATACACACACATACTAATTTGACATCCTAACATCTATACCCCATTCAAATACATGTAACCTGTAGAATACAAATTTGTCGGGGAATTTGAACAGTTATTCGGGTTAGTGAAGTTTAGATTCAAACTCTGGCGGAGAATTCAAATTTTTTGCATAATCGCTGTACGAAACCAGTGAGAAGCCAAAACAATATTGAATATAGTTTATAAATACATTTGAAAGTAGGGAACTCTTGCGAGACTGGCAGTAAGATGCTGGGATGTGTTACTGTAAATCTAGGTGGTATGTTGACCCAGCCAGGCCTGCAAGTACCGTACAGTATTTTTCTCCACATCTACAGTCAGCCAAAGATCCAGCGGCCCCACCATGGGTTTCGTACTGGCAATTTTGCCTGGCAATACTTGGAATAGTAAGGCTGTGTGTAATGATGATTGTGATTAGTGGATCTATTTTTGACTATCACTGTTAGGATAAATATAAATCAGTCCAAAGGTAGAATTTTTTAATAATAAACTATTCATTGCTATGTAAGATAATAAGAAGTTTCCATATGTTCGTATATTTGCTTAAATAATGAAGAAATTATATTAATGAATTGGCAACTCAACTACAATGAGGACTGCCACAAGTTTCTCAGATCCTTTTTTTTTTTCATTATTTAAGCTAATATATGAACATATGGAAACTTCTCATGACCTAAAATAATGATGAATAGTTTTTATTAAAAAAATTCTACCTTTGGATTGTTTAATATTTATCCTACAGTGATACAACCAAAAATAGATCCACCAATCACAATCACCATTACCGGTACATACAGCCTTACTTTACCAAGTATTGCCAGGTAAAATTGCCAGTACGAGACCTAGGGTGGGGTCGCTGGATCTTTGGCTGACTGTACATACCCGGTACAGTACTATACTTTGTGTTTTATAAAATGTAATCTATAACATGCATTCACCTCAAACAAATAATCTAAAAAATCAGAAAATTATTTCAAAAGTAATTTCCTAATATTACATAAAAGTCAGATACATATTTTTCTTAATGTGCATAATTTATTTTCTAACTTTAGGTCAAATAGTTGCTACCTGTACCATCAATAATAATGAAACATTGTTTTGAAACTTATTTTTCTTAACATAACAAACAAATGGAACATGCTTGTAAAAGCTTTTACTTTATTTGAAGTTCTCATGAATATAAGGAAGTACTGTACTGTACCTCTTCCATTTTTTTTCAGGTAGAAAATCCTGGTGGTGTCATAAAAGAAGTTACAGACTTACGTGTTAGTTCGGTTAGTGATGTTGTCAAGAAAATGATGGTCCCAGAAAGGGCTCATCAACCAACAATTGTTCGGCAATTTACAAGTGATCTTTATTACTTAAAAGTAAGTGATATTGTACTATTGCAGCATGAAGAGCTGCCCTCAGGTAATGACAGCTAACCTATGCAATATGATATAAACAATAAAGAAAGAGTAGATAGTATACTGTAAGTATTAGTACTGTACAGTATTGGTAAGTGCAGGGGGCTAGGTTATAAAATGTTAAAATAAATTATGATAGGTAGAGGAGTTTCAATATGTGATCGTGCCCACTGTTAGCCGTTAACCCCACTTGTGAGGGTTGCCATCAGGCATCTGAAAAAAAAAATTACAGCTGGATTCCCTTCCTATATCCAACTCACTTTTACAGAGTGGGGACTGGGCATTATATGTAGGACTTCCAACAGCCTTCATAGTTAGCAAGGCAGTGTTGTACCTCTCTTAGGTAAACACTAATCACTTGCCAACCTGAAATATGGGAGTACTGTATCAAGTGAGGAGACAAAAAAGGATTTGGCTAGAAGTGAATGAGTGCTTCAATGAATCACAGATGTATCCATACTGTGCAAGTACAAGTAATAAAATACAGTACAGTATACATTACAGTAATTAAAATTTCATATTCCTAGCATAATCTGTGCAGGTATTTACTTGTATCTAAATTCCCTTGTATTTACTATCCATGCTATGTACAGATGCTCCATGATGAAAGGGAAGACACAGCCCGCTCCTTGCAAATGGACATCCCCAATTTGGAAGTCGTATTTGCTTTAGAACCCATGGAGCTGACATACTTCCTCAAAGAGGATTATGAAGTAAAAGTTTTATGGGCCATCGTTTGGGACTCTAGAAATAACAGATTGAAATACAGCGTTGCAGTGGACTGTAAAGATGAAGGTAAATACTCTAGTTCACTAATAATTATTATAATACAGTAACTACTATAATACAGTACAGTACTGTATCTAGAATTCCCCCGAGTCAAAGCTATCCCAAGTTGTCAGAGTGTTGGTTTATAGAGGGTACTGTACACTACTGTATCAATAGAGTAACCCATTTTAACACCTGTTAATATTAATATAATAGTTTCTTGTAGTCATTGTTGAATTTAGCCTTCAATTACAAACTGGAAGTTGTTTTTGTGCCAATTTTGATGAAGGGTCTGGGGTCAAAATGTTGTGATGTTGGTATCAGTGCTACACCATTGTTGTAATTGAAGGGGGGTGACTACTGAGACTACAACAAAATACTTTATATCTTTAACATGTTTTTAGAAAGCATAATCCTTTTAACAGAAAGAATTTGATTATTTCTTACCTTATTATCTGAAGTCCTCCAGTGAAGTAGATCCACAAGTTACCACTATGATGTGTCTTCTAAAACTGTAGTGATGTTTTTATTCGAGAACCCTAAATAATTCCTATACACTAAAAATATATCCAATGGGAACCTAATGTTTTGTGTAAATGTAGCCTAATGTTGCAGAAACATGTAACATGCTCCTGAGAGTTATTAGGTATCATTATTTTTGTACAAAAACACTTAAGATTTGTAACAAGTTCAAAATCTCCAATTTAAATAAGAAATAAAAATGAGCAATAAATACTGTACTGTACTGACAGGACTGTGTAAGCAGACACTTCAACATTCCCATTTTTGCGATAAGTTGTCAAACCATTTTACTGATTGAAAACAAAATAACTTGAAATACATTGAGAAATAAATTGTTAACTTGTAATTAAGTGCGCATTCGTTAAATTAGTCTTACAGAGACAATTTACTCTAACATACTAACTTTCTTTCCCTCAAACAGTAACTGCAAGATTCAGTAGAGTTAAAGAAGTGTTTCCATTCCTCAGTGGACGCCAACAACTGGAAACTCGATATGAAGTAGGTGAATTTTTCATGGCTCTTTCCGATGTGTGAGCTCCTTGCTTAATTTTCATACTTATTTTGAACTTGTGTACAGGTATTTAATGTTGTAACACATTATGAGGACTCTAGTAAGGCATTTAATAATTGTGTGACTTTATTTTGTTGAAAATGTAAAACAAAGGATTACAGTAATAATGAGAATGATTGTAAATAATTTAAACCCTGAGATATATTATTCTAAGTTTTGTCTTCTAACAGCAGTCACTCTTTACTGTGTTATTAACTTTTTGTTTTCTTTTAATTTTCTGAAGTATTGTAAGGGAAGAGTTTAAGAATTTAATTTCATGTTCTTGGGTGAAATCTTTGCTTGTCTATATACAGTAGATGACTTATTCATATCTTTACTCGTGTAGGTCATGCGTAACCCTTTGTAAACAACATGTACAGCTGAGGCAGCCAACTGTCCCTTTTTAAAAGTATGAGTAGAATTTATTTTTAAATTTGTTTGTAAATAAAGATTCTGTACATATATTATTCTACTTAGTTCCCAGTAGACACAATGTAATGAAGGTCTTATGAGTCAGTGTGTGAGTGCAGCAACCAAAACTGTCCAAAGAAAAGAGAAGTTGTTGGTTTGTGAATGGGTACTGTACCTAATTCTACACCTGGGGAAGAGAAAGCAGTTGAGAACAGTGACAGCCACACTGCCTCCTTCATTACTGGAGGTTTAATACATGGTGTGCCTATCTGCACTGCCTCTGATCACCCATCTCGCTTATGAGACTAACTTTCACTTTTCTTTATAAACCCATATTAATTTGAGTTTTTATTATGTCCACATTTATACAGTCAATAATAGTCAACACCATAAAGAAGTTTTGGGATAAACATCATCAATGAAGGTTAAGTCACATATTTGACCAATCACTTGAAAAACTAAATGAGTGGGGGTCACCTGTCTCAAATATACCATTATGTTTCCAACCATCTCACTCCAGCTTTGCCTAATTGCTAATAACAGTTAAAGTTTACTGTAGGGTCAGAGGGGTCATGACCTAAAGGACTTGTACTTGAGGTGATATAATATGCATTCCAGGGTGCTTGCTTGACCTAAGGTTTGAAGCAAAATACATATTCCAGGATGCTCACAAGCATATTTCATAATTAAAGAGTTTAAAGTATTAGCAAAAACACTGAAGTGATTTTATTTTGAAGTGTATTTGGTGGGCACCCTACTGTACAGGTTTTGGGATGTGGAGGGTCCTAATTTTTGCATAATTAAGTGTAACAGTGCTATAATTTCCATGTACAGTCATCCCCTGCAATATGGATATTCAAGTTGTATAATTTTGCACATGCAAAATTTGAACTATGCGGAAATGGTGTAAATTTTCAACACAAAACGCAACTCGGAATTGAAATTTTGCTGAACTTATAATTTCCTTCATATGTTATGTTTGTCCACTTATTTGATACTGCATCAGTCAGTGTATTTCATACTTGTACAGTACTTGTCCTTTCTGTTTCATGTGAACATTCAATTAACTCAGCTTGTTTTGAGTACCGTTATGCTATCTCAGTTGTCAAAGTTGTCATATTCCAGATTGTGCAGTGCACCCATGTTCAAGATGTTTGGAAAGAGACCAGTGCTAAAAGAGCCTGTAAAGCCATTACCTTATGTGTAAACTGATATGCCAGTGAGGTGAGGCAGACAGCTGAACTTCCACTCTGTCTTCCTCCAATAACTCCTTTTCTACCACTTCCACCTCAAACACTGATAATCATCATTTGTGATAAGTTGTTTCCTAACCTTTTTGTTTATTGATAGAATACTATTACATCTTAAGAAGTCCAGTTATACATACAAGGTAATGGCTTTGTGGACACTTTTAACACTCCTGCTGCCAGATGTAATTAATGACATCATTCCAGATTTCTTAAGCAGGGGTGTTACACTGCACAGTCTGGAATATACAATAACTTTAAAAACTAAGAGCATAACTATGCTCAAAACAAGCAGAGTTACCTGCATACTCACACCTGACAAACATTGTGAGTACAGTACTGGGATGTGCACTACAAGTAATACAAATCATATACAATATAATATTTGCAAAACAAAATCTTTCCTTATGACTGTCCTGTATAGTGGTCATAGATTACAAATTCTACAACCTGGTTGTCTTGAATGTGGAGGTGACTGTATTTACCATAATCTTTTTTCAAGCCACAAAATTAAAAATATAATTATCATATATCAACACAGCCCACTAAAGTAAAAAAAAAAAAAAAAAACACTGTGTAAGCCTTGACAAAACATGGATTAAAAACACTGATGTCCGATTTTAAAATATATTTTATCAATCAACATGTGAGGACAAAATAGCAAATAGTACAATCATGTCATGTCAAAAAATCATTCATATTATAAAATTAATACCAAGCTGATAACAATAATATGGATCCATCAATATCTGGCCTTATTTATTTCCTCTGGTTAACTCAGCTTCACTATTTGAGAACTATAAATTAATTCCTTATAAGACAACATCCCACTTACAGACATTCCTTCTATAGAGCTGTAGATGTGTTGCTGGAGAACAGAGCACCCTAAGAAGTAGTTAAACAAGGTTCCATTAGCGATGTATTCACCATAACCCTGACGAGTGATACGTGACGGCTTCATGGGTGTTAGTAATGACACTAAAAATGATACAGTACTGTGCACATGAATAAAATGAATAATTTTGAAAGGTAATGGACATGAATAACACTAAGTTATGTACTCACCCGTGCATTCTGTTGTTGCTTGCGTGAGATTGACCACTAACCGCTGTCACTCCTAACATGGTCCTACTCCTACAGGAAGCCTAACGGGCACTTCGTCTTTTCCGATAAAATAGTGAAAATTTGTCTTGGTTACTGATAACAAAGTGGTGGATTAGGCCAAACTATGACCAATACCAAGTTTGACGCTCACCACCTCCATACACCTTATAATATGTACAGTGTATTTTTAAATCCCTTCTGATATTTTAACTTGACTCCTTGCTCACATTACCAGTGATATCACTTGCAAGACTTTCTCCAGACATTATGGGTCAACATGAGTTAGTATCACAGTGGAATACACACATTTGTGGGAAACATTCAAAACTTGGGTGCTGATTGGCTGAGCAGTAATCCACTCATTGGTTGAGTGAATGGCTAAAAAAAAAAGAAGCATTGCATTGTCTCGTGCAAAACTTTTATGTCATATCATTTTTGTTATATGTATATACTGTACAGTAATATATATATATATATATATATATATATATATATATATATATATATATATATATATATATATATATATAAAATTATTTCGTCTTTATTCAAGACATCTTGAATAAAGGCAATAAAGGTTATTTATTTATTTATCAAGATTTATCGTTTTCATTGTGGATTTACATGAAATATATATATATATATATATATATATATATATATATATATATATATATATATATATATATATATACAGTACACACATATATATATATATATATATACTGTACAGTGCAGTATGCCCTGACATTTTGCGGATTTTTAATTTGTGGTCCTTGATTATTCATGGATGACACTGGATGTACCCAAGAATGTCTGTGTGTAGTTTTAAAGTTGCCGGCATTTTTGCGGCTGGGACAGGAAGCCATTCATTCTAGAGACAGTAATTTCTTTTACCTGTATTGTATATGTGGTGTGTGTGTGTTTCTACACACATATACCTGTACAGTACCTGTACAGGTAAAATAAATAATTGTCATAAGGGCAAACACAAAGGGAATATACATTTATTTGCACACGAGTAAAAATGTACCCCCTCCCCCCTCCTGGTTATCAAATTATATTCACAGGTTTGGCTATTCTCTGCCATTTTGAGACCCAAACCCCCGTGAATTTTTAGGGGTATGTCTGGACATATGCTCATAACTTTCTCTGTCTTTAAATACCTAGATATAATAAATCTCTAAACATTAATTTACATTTCAGTGTACCTTACATTTGAACTGTTTTGGACCATCTTTCAGGTTTGTAATATCGAGATTATTTTAATATATTCCGTATTTTCCAAAAAAAAATAAATTTTTCAAGATAAAGATCACCTCATGACAAGCGAGTGGTCACTTGGTCCACTCAGAAATACAGTAATATCTCCATTAGCCGGAATCCCTCAAACCAGGAACTCTCCGAGTCGGAATTTAAATTTTCTTAGAAAATTTTTCCCAAAGCTGTAATTTTCCGGAAAATTCCGGCTTTGGGAAACATTTTTGAGGGGCACATTTTCCGGATAATAACGAGAAAATTTTCCCGATACCCGGAAAATTCCGGGGATGGGGGAGTTTTTTCCGGGTTTGAGAGATGATGTAAGGGGCAATTTCTGGAACTTATAAAAATATTTTTCCGTTACCCGGAAAATTCCGGGGATGAGGGATTTTTTCCGGCTTTAAGAGAGTCGTCTCATTACCCGGAAATCTCTCATTCCCAGAAGTGTTCTGCACCATTTGTTCTGGCTAATGGGAATAGCACTGTGTTTGGGATATCTCAGAAAATTCCCAGCGATTAGACATTTACTTAAGATAGCACACTTTGAGTATGAAAGCAAAGTTCTATTTGCATTTTGTCAATGAAGTTCCTTTTAATGGTGATCTGTAACATGCTGTAATGACTAGTACAGTACCAGAGTTAGGGTTGGATTAAGGTCTCAGAAATGTTGCAGGTTAACACTGAGCCACCCCAGGACATCTATGAGTCTTAACACAGAGTAGTCACCTCTGTTTAGCTTTCATTTTGGTCTCAGGGGACATTCAAAAGAGATCAGACCAGTAGTCTAAAAAATCAACTAAGAGAAATCAATTACTGTACAGTACTTTACTCTCTCTATTATTGTACACTGATCTTGTGTTTTCTCTGTTACTTTCCAGTTTGTGATGTTTAAATATATTAAAGCAAAAAATATCTTAAGTGGTGATACAGTTAAGAGGGGGCTGAGTGTTCATCACAGCAGTGCAATGTTTAAAAGGTATATATTTCATAAGCATGAGGAAAAACACTCTTTTTTTCCTTCAGAAAATCACTTTTTCTGGGTCCCTTCCCCTCTGATTAGTCCAAAATATTGAGGTTCACATGTAACTGCAAAAGGCACACAAAAGGAACTGTGAATTTCATGAATGTATAAACTACACACAAGATGACTTGTCTGTGTGCTGCCTGTCCAGCGGCATCACAACACTGAAAACAACAGTTTACAAGATCAGCCGACTTAGTTGCAGTGAAAGTATGATAGTACTGTAATGGTATGATAATCTGCCACACTAATGATGTGTATAAATGAACATGAAACAAGTCTTTCACAGTAACTACTGTACGTACTGTATATGAATCACAACCCATTGGATAATCACATTTTGGCTTGAAAGTTAACATTCATTTCACAAATTTTCAAAAGTCAGTACACCAAAATTCCAAAAAAAATTTTTGATTCCTTGTTAAATAACTCAATACAAGCCATTTTTTAACTTGCCAACTGGCATGAATGACCGAAGATGTGTTTCATTTTTAGCAATCTCATAACCCCACACTGTCAATGCTTTAAGGCACACTTTCTGGATTATCTCAACCTCTTCCCAAGACAAGTCTTGCTGCCAGTGGACTGGAGCCGTTTTAGAGTCACGAAAAGTACTAGAAACCCCTCCATACTTCTGCTTAGTGTGTGTGTCCAGGAACTTTTGCACATTAGGATGATAGTTGAGGTGGAAGAAGTTAAACAGTTCTTTAGTCATGTTATAAGCTTGGAAAGAAAGGTCTTCATAACGAATGACTCTGTAGAAAGAAAAAAATGAGGGATTATATAAACTATTGTTCAGTACAGTATATCATTGTGCATATATATATATATATATATATATATATATATATATATATATACTGTATATGCTGTTATTCATTCCCTGTCATTGATGTATTGTCCAAAACAAGGCCCCAAGATATCTTTCTGGTAAACCCCAACTGCTTTACATATCTAGCATTACTCATCAGTCATTTTTAATACTGTATGAGGAAAAATAGTGATAAGTATTCATCTTATCTTCAAATCTCTTAAAAACCACATTACCCTATACTAATGAGGCAACTTTCCTTGTTGAAGTAAAAGATGGGATAAACTTTTTCATAACTCTTACAACAGATATATATTTAGATATGCTGTATACAGTATCAATGTCTCACAAACCTGAAAGAATGTGGAAATCTTCTCCTGAAAACATGGGCAGTGTTGTAATCACTGATCATGTCATTACAAAGCCTGGCAGGGTTGTCACAGTCAGGGTAACCTGGGCACCACTTTCGGTGGTGGCGGGACTGTAGGGTACCTCGAGGGTCACGCACCAGCAGTAGCACCTGCACGCCCAGTCTAAATCATCATCCAATATTAATGTCATGGAAAGCATAATTGATGACTTTGTATGGGACATAAATTGACATGAACCAAAATGAATTACTGTAGAGTTAAGGATTCATTTTGAAATACTGTACTGCATGTGCAAGTTGAGAAAATGAACAAGTGTATGTGGAGTATACTATAAAGTACCGTATATATATTTGTTTTAAGCCTTTCCTGACTTGTTTTACACTAATATTTCAACACCTGCCCATGCTAGTTAATCCCTCTCTTTGAAGTTTCTGTGTGGGAAGGTGATACCGTAGATAGCATCAAAATTTTCATTTACAAGAACCATAACTCAAATCACATGAACACAATGATAAAGGGTTTCATTGTAGTCATTACTACTGGACAATAATGAATAAGTACACACTTGTAACTTGGAAAAATCTTAGGGCTCTTGGGACACAACATTTTATATAAGTATGTAACTATAATAATATCAGTGATACCAAAATTGTATGCATTATGTCACAGTTTGTAGATGTTACTTGAAGATTTTTTCATTGACTGCTACTAATAATTTGATAGTTAAGAACAGCATAACTTTGGATGACTGTTAAGCTATAATAAATCTAGTTCAAGAAATTACTGTACATTATAATGTTTCCTAATCAAAAATATCAAAACTGTTGATGTAGGTAATGTCTTTTAATGATCTGGAAGTTGTATTTTATTAGTGCATAAAAATCGACATGTGAACATCAAATACTCCTCCAAACACTGGCTGCAGAGATAAGATGAGGAACCTATTACAGCACAGTACTACAGTATACTTATTATGGATACTAATGATTTACTTGGAGTATTATATAATACTGTATGCAAATTGAAGATATGAGCAAGATTGTGTGGGTATTGTCACTGTTTTTTTCTCTTGCCTTTTGCCCTTCTCTTGCACCACTCACTGCAATTATTCCCCACTTTTTTTAGGTGTTCTATTACCCTTGATACACTCCACATAATATAAGATGAATTTTTAGATAGGTGAACTTAACATTAAAAGTGCATTCTATACCGAGAAACTTCTCCTATAATAAGAACTGTATTCATAAAATACAGTACAGTATACTTTAGTTAGAAACCATTATAAGAAAGTATGGTATAATTACAGTTAACCCCCTTTACCACTGTAACATACATGAAATGAACTGTTCACAACAACATAGTTTGTGAGTGAAAAATTATGTCTTTCATTTACCATTAGAGGCTTACTGAGGTGTTCTGCCCTCATCAATATAACTTAGTATTAATATTTATATGCCTCTTATCCATTGTCTCCAGCTAGGTTCCTCACATCCTTTGTCTTTTTAAAGCAATAACAAACATCTTCCATAGCTTAAATTAGCAATTAAACGCAAAATTTGTCTAATAAGTGAATCTAGAACTCACGTTTTATCCTCAAGAAACTCCTTTGTGAGATTAAGTCGGAGTCTGACTGTCTTGAGGGACTGGAATGGAAAAAGTCTGCAGAACGGTGTCAGGAAATCAGGCTTCCAGCACAGATTTGGAAACGAGGCGCAGTAATTCCACAGTGGTTTGTTGTGCATGAACAGATATGGGTGTTCTGGCCCATAATTCAGGTAGTTCTCTGGGAAGAAGATAAGATAAAAATACACTGTACAGTATTACTGGCAAATAAGGTAATAACTTACACTGTTTCTAGCTAAATAAACCGTGGCAAATGTTCATCAATTACCTGTTACGGTAGTTTACTTGTTTTTGAGTTCATCTATCACCACTTACAAGTTTCTCAGAATTTTTAACCTACAGATCTTTGCACTACCACAGTATTATTAAAATTGTTTTACTGTGCTGTACTGTGAATATTGTATTAAAGCAAGGACTAATCATACCCATAAGTAATAAAACTGAATATTTCTTATGGTAAACTTGTTACTAAGAATGTATTCAGTTAGGAAAATACTGTACAGTAGGGATGTCTCACAAAAGTCTCATGAACAAAAATACATGATTTATGGAGCTCTTGGAGGACAAATAATAAATTATGATACTTTTTTAATGCAAGGGTTAGATAAATTGAGGTTATAGCAAAAGTACAGTAGAATATAATGACAATTTTTGATAACTACACCAGACAGCCGCACATATTGTTCTTCACTACTCCAACTTACCCATGTCAGTGTAGTTGCAAGTGAGAAGATTTCGCAAATTGTGGACTGCCAGCTCTGCAACCTTCCCATATCGCACTTGGGTGATGCCAAAGTCCAGAAGTGGTTCATAGTGGTAGTAGGTGGCAGGGTGGGTCTGCAGTACCTCACCTGCAGGCAAACATTAATCTAGGTGACTGGAAATATAAGTGATACTGTATTAACTACTGTGTTGTAAGATACAGTAGGTTCTTTCTCCATTACTTGGCTTCTTAGTTTTCTACTCCCCACTCACCGACAGTGATATAACTTTTGAAAATTTCTTCTTGTATGATAGAAAAATCACCTATTAACATTTATACTATAGATGGACAGAAGAAGTCACACTAGCACAGTTTTAAAGTAAAAAAGAAACTTGTGAGTCTGTTGCCTTGCACTTCCATCTTTCCCTTTCAATTCTGTGCATCTAAATCACTTCTTAACCTTTTCCTGCTACAGTTCTGGGTGATCAAATCAAGACCAAATGCAACCTCCCTTCATTCAGTCTTCCAGCTCTAATACATATGTTCTACTATGATGTACGAACCTCTTGCCAGACAAAGACCCAGGTATCTATCTAGTTTATCTCTACACAGAGCCTATCACCACCACCCCCCTTCACCACCATCTCTTTACCTGCATCAATCACCTTCTTATCTTATTGCAACAGTCTCTCAATATGTGTAGTGATATCTCCGTTAGCCAGAACTACTGTTTTGGTGCAGAGCATGTCTGGGAATGAGAGATTTCCAGGAAACGAAACGACTATCTCAAAGCCAGAAAAAATCCTTCATTCCCGGAATTTTCCGGGTAACGGAAAAATTTTCTCGGAATTTCCAGAAAATGTGCCTGATTTTCATCACTCAAACCTGGAAAAAGACTCCCCCCATCCCCGGAATTTTCTGGGTACTGGGAAAATTTTCTCATAATTTTCCATAAAATGTGCCACTTGGAAAATCATTTCCAAAGCCGGGATTTTCCAGAAAAATACGCCTTTGAGAACAATTTTCCGAGAAAATTTCAATTCCTGTTAACGGAGATATTACTGTAGTCATCCTACAAAGCCTCAACATAGCATTAATTCTCACATCTGCACACACTAAAATGAGTTCAGTATTGTCTTGCTAAAATTAAAAAGAAGATAGTCCTCATTACCCAGAAACTTCTATGTAAATTTTTTCTTCAAACTACCGTGTAATGCCAAGTGAATGTATCTAACTAAACGAAAGTTTTAGTGAAATTTTGCTGTAATTTTGAATGTTCTTATATTTTAGCTTAGATCAGCCGCTTAGGTAGTTGTTCGAAGAAGTATCTTTACAATATTGTGAGAGACAATATGACAACAGACAAAGGATTTTGACAACCCTACCGAGACAACAGGAATTGCAATGTTCATTTTGAAATTTATTGGACCCCTCCATAAAGATACTTTTTGGGGCAATTGTATACATTCATATACTGTACTGAATATCCAGTTATGAGGAAAACTCAATAATCTGTACCATACAGTATGGAATTTTAAGAATCTGAATTCTAACATTTGTGTTTATTTACCAATAAAAGTGGACCCCGAACGCCATGTTGTGATGACCAGGCTGCGGACAGGATTGCCTCCCTTCTCCATTACAAGATCATCCATGCTCCTGTAGATACACCTTATTAAACCTATAATAATCTTTGAAAAAAATCGGAAAATAAATTGTATAGTACTAATGGCATTATCATCTGTATCATTACTATTATTGTCATTACCATTGGTATTACTTTTATTAATATCAACAGGATCATTATCAGTAAATAATATTGACTGATAATTGGCTGAATTATCAGAATTATTACACATTTATTAATTCTGTAGATTTATTCGTGGCTTCAGTACTGTACTAATACCACTACAGTACCATAATTGTTTTGAACTGCAGTGCACATATCACTTGTAACTTACTCTCTGGTAATCCTGGTCATGATTGGAAATCTCAACCCCTCGTGGTCTTTTGACGCAAATAGCATCATTTACAATCTCACCCCCGTCGCAGTCTTTCTATGCAGGTTATTATCGGTAATAGGAATGGGATGTCCATTTTAATAAACACTGGGTACAGCGATTCAGACCTAAATTGCACGCTTAGAGCTGCATCTGCCAGCCCACGAGACTAGTGGAAGGAACTACGCGATTGATAGGGCCAGTCTATTGTTCCCGCATTTCTGCTTATGGGAGGGGTGCTCTCAGTGTGAAATAAGGCTGAGTGGGAGGCGCTGTGCCAGCACAGGAGTGGTTAGCTACACAATTTGTGTCGAAAGACCGCGAGAAGGTTAACAGTAAAGGATATAGCAAATGTATCTTATAATACTGTACTTGTAATATAAACATACTTAGGTGTGATACATTACTAGCAGCAGCACAGCGCTGTACTGTGCTAGCAGCTACTTGGGCAATATATCATGAACTTAGTAATAAATTCATTGTGGGAGGCAAGTCTTTCTGATACTGTACTTGACTCTCTTACTTGTGCACTGGGTAGAAAATTGCAGTTTCTAAATGGGAGGGGAGGAGAACAAGGGCTCCCCCAGTGCTGTGAGTTCTAATACATGAATATTGTACACGTAACATACAGTAAGAACAGCTCCACTGGTTACAGGAGTGAAATATATAGTACAGGTCATAGAATATACAAAATTAAGTAGCATCAACAGCACTAATAACATTAATTAATTATTACAGTATTGGTGCATGACAAACATGTACAGTATAATATGATGAAAATGCTAACCAACTTATTAAAAAAAGCTAAGTACTCTTTGATGTTAGCTTCTATTACCAAAGGTTTAAAAATTTGAAGTAATTATGATATCTTACTTTGCCTTAATTTCAGGGTGGAATTTGTAGTCTATCATAGATTTTGCTAGTTGCTCTCGTTGCTTTGACAGAATGGCTTGTATCTTCCCCTCCCTTGTTGCAGGAAATATCTTTTTACCAGATGCTCCTTCTCTTATACCTGCTATCTCTTCTCGACCTGTGTCAGGACTGGGCTCATTTTTTTTAGCCACATTAGGGTTTGATTCCTTTATAACCTCTTCTTCCTCGTATTGATCTACTTCTTCTGCCTTGTGTTGATCTACTTCTTCTGCCTTGTGTTGATCTACCTCTTCTTCTGAAACTTCATTTTCACTTAATTTCTCCCCAAGAACATCAGCCTCTCTTGGTCTTGCTTCTTCTCCATGCTGCATGTCCACTTTATGCCATGTATCATCTCTTTTCCCCACTTCCTCTTTCTCACCTGTCTCTTTTTCTGGATCTGTTGTGTACAGTAAACAAAGAATTAAAACAAAGGATGTTGAAGTAATACCATTACTAGAATGAAGAAATATAATCCATAAGAATGTATATAAAACTTGTAAGGTCAATCTAAATAAAATGGGATATGCAGGAAAAGATTTTTACTGGGACAATGGTAATAACATAAAGGATTCCAGCAGCTGAGTGGATACAGTTATCACCAGTTTGGGACTGGAGACTCGAGAGGTGTAGGTGTTACATGAAAGTGTCACAGGAAAGGTGTGGGTGGTGCAGGAGAGGTGTCAGTTACATACCTTGGCGGGATGGAGAAGCCTGCAGGTGGCTGAAGACAAGGTTCGCCGCATCTCGTTGGGCTTCATCTCTCAAAGTTGTGCTCCTCAGGGTTGTGTCCTGGTTCTCGTAAATCTGTGTGAACACCTAACTCATTAATCAAAAGCATCATCAGTACTAAAGTTATGTCAGTGGTTTATTTATTTTTTTTATCCTTTTCACCACTAATCGGCTCGTAAGCCATTTGGGCGATCGGTCATGTCTCTGATTACTTTTCCTTTTCTTTTATCCTCTTCACCAAAAGATCAGCTCGTTAGCCGCTTGGGCTATCGGTCACGTCTCTGTTACGCACTGTTGGCAAGAACTGGGCATGCACCGGCTCCTGAATGTACCTGAACCCACTCCAGTGTTGGTCAAGTCTGGTCTTGAAACAGCTTACACTCGGTGCCGTCACAACACTTTCTGGTAGATTGTTCCAAGAGTTCACAACTCTCACTCCGAAAAAGTTTGCCTTCACAGTTTTCTGGACTTGCGGCTTCTTCAATCTTGAGCTGTGACCCCTTGTGGGACGAGCGTCCGCCAGTTCCAAATAAGGACACTCGACTGAGTAGTGCCCCTTGAGATGCTTATACACCTCTATTAGGTCACCCCTTGCCCATCTGTAGAATGTTTGTAAGATACTGTAGTTGGGCCCTTTGTGTGTGTGTACGTGTGTAAAGAATATGTTTAAATGTATCCAAACGTACATAGTTTAGTTCAGAGGTTCAAGAAGGACGGACGGACACACACGCACACACACACACACACATATGCGTCACCAGCCTGGTCGTCTTCTCTCAACTCCACCCAACAACGTCAGCTAGAGAAGGTACAGAAAAGGGCCTGCAGAATCATGCTCGGCGCAGAATACTCCGGCTACACCAATGCTCTCTCCACCCTGGAAATGCCATTCCTCAGTGACCTCCACCATCAAGCACTGGAAAGGTTTGGCAGTGGACTACTGCACCACCCTTGTCATCGCCACCTCCTGCCACCTGCAGCCCCCCACCCAACTCGCGCAGTCCGCCACTACAACAAAATACAGGCCATAAGAGCCCGCACCGATAGATATAAGAACAGCACCATCCCATCTATTGTTAAAATAATAAACAACTCCTGATTTATGTACTGTACAGCCCTGTAAATGTATTCAACGCATATTATATCATTATGTCTAAATCAAATGTAAGTCGTATATTTTCAGCCACCGACTGCAACTCTATTAATAAACTGTTTATTATTATTATTATTATTATTATTATTATTATTATTATTATTATTATTATTACACACACACACACACACACACACGTGTTCCAAAAGCTGCTACATATACTAATTATGAACCCCCTTGATATGACATTTAAAAACTCTTGGCTACAAATTACGTACGTTAGTCCAATCCAGAAGAATTCAGGGCAGGATGCAAATGCACTACAGGAGGATCTAAATAAACTGCAGGGGTGGTCTGAAAAATGGCAAATGAAATTCAACATCAGCAAGTGCAGCGTACTTAATATTGGAAGAACAAATACTGTCAATGTATACAGTCCTTAACAACATCAACCTGGAGAAGTCGACTTGTGAAAGAGAGCTAGGGGTACGTGTGAGCCCGGACCTATGGCCTAGAAAACAGTGCGTTAATGTTCGAAATAAGGCAAACAGAGTATTGGGTTTTATATCTAGAAGTGTAAGTAATAAGAGTGCAGAGGTCTTATTGCAACTATATCTTGCGCTAGTCAGGCCGCACCTCGATTATGCGGTTCAGTTCTGGTGCCCTTATTATACAATGGATATCAATTCACTAGAGTCGGTGCAGCGAAGAATGACGAAAATGATCCCGGGACTTAGAAACCTTCCATATCAGGATACGTTAAAGAAACTAAACTTGCATTCCCTAGAAATACGAAGATTGCGGGGAGATATGATAGAAGTATTTAAGTGGGTGAAATAAATCAATAAAGGAGATATAGATAAAGTTCTTATAATATTCGAGCAGGATAGGACTCGGAGCAACGGATTTAAGTTGGATAAGTTTAGGTTTAGGAGGGAGATAGGAAGGAACTGGTTCACAAATAGGGTGGTGGACGAGTGGAACATGCTTAGCAACTTTGTAGTAAGTGCTGGAACGCTGGAAAGTTTCAAAAGAAGGCTGGATAGATTCATGGATGATAGAGAGTGGTAGTAACTCTCGACAAGAGTTGCCATGCACAGGCCAACTGGCCTATTGCAGACTCCTTATTTTCTTATGTTCTTATCACACATTCTCAACAAGTACATTTTTACTGTTCATGCATGTCGTGGTCACAGCAGTACCTATATTCTATTAATGCCCATATTCATTCACATTACGCTCCATCGCCCTTAGAACATATTTTCGTACATCATCCCTATGAATGTTTTCTCCAACATTGCTGTACTGGTATCAGGGAAAACGTTTTTTTATGCCAGGTTTCTTTTTTTTTTTTCTGTTATCCCCTTCACCACTGATCGACTCGTTAGCCGCTTGGTCGGTCGGTCACGTCTCTGATACGCACTGTTGGCAGGTATTAGGCATGCAGTGGCTCCTTGAATGAGCTCACACTCGGTGACATATGATAAGAATTATGTAAAACTCAGTACTGTAGTATGTGGACTGTATACCAATACTAGTTTGACTATTTTTTATATAAAACTAAGGATCACCTGTAACCATCTATACTCCATACAGCTATTCACACTCCCCACAACTATCCACACTCCATGCCACCATCCACACTCCATGCCACCATCATGCCACCATCCACCCCATGCCACCATCCACACCCCATGCCACCATCCACACTCCATGCCACCATCCACACCACCATGCCACCATGCCACCACATGCCACCATCCACACCCATGCCACCATCCACACTCCACCATGCCATCATCCACACTCCATCCAACTATTCACATTCCCCACAACTATCCACACTCCATACCACCATCCACACTCCATGCCACCATCCATACCCATGCCACCACCCACACTCCATCCAACTATTCACATTCCCCACAATTATCCATTCCATGCCATCCATCCTCCATCCAACTATTCACATTCCCCACAACTATCCACTCCATGCCACCATCCACTCCATCCAACTCACACTATTCCATCCATCCACTCATCCAACTATTCACATTCCCCACAACTGTCCATACCACCATCCACACTCCATGCAACCATCCACACTCCATACCACCATCCACATACCCACCATCCACACTCCATGCCACCATCCAACCACCATGCCAACCATCCACCTCCATGCCACCATCCACACTCCATGCCACCATCCACACTCCATGCCACCATCCACACTACCATCCACACACCATCCACACTACGCCACCATGCCACCATCCACACATCCACACTCCATGCCACCACCCACACTCCATCCAACTATTCACATTCCCCACAACTATCCACATTCCATGCCACCATCCACACTCCATCCAACTATTCACATTCCCCACAACTATCCACACTTCATGCCACCATCCACACTCCATCCAACTTCACATTTCCCACAACTATCCACACTCCATGTCACCATCCACACTCCATCCAACTATTCACATTCCCCACAACTATCCACAGTCCATACCACCATCCACACTCCATGCAACCATCACACTCCATACAATTATCCACCCCCATACACTCTCTACAACTATCCACCCCATACAATTATCCACACATCCTTTTACAACTATCCACACAAACTTCCCTGACAACTCTTCACATCACAAGCTGAATTACTCACGGCAGAAGATGGTGGTGGGTGCTCTGAGCCGGGCCTAACTGGAATGGTGAGGTTTGACTGGTTGAGGATGAACAACAACAGCGAGGTGCCTGTCAGTGCCATCAGAAGAACCCGCCCCTTCTGTCGCCTGTAGGAGGAAAACACATGGTTATGGTAGGGGAAACCCATGGTTATGGTAGGGGAAACCCATGGTTATGGTAGGGGAAACCCATGGTTATGGTAGGGGAAACCCATGGTTATGGTAGGGGAAACACGTTATGGTATGGAAACACTTGCTTTTGGTAGGGAAACACATGCTTATGGTAGGGGAAACACGTGGTTATGATAGAACACGTTATGGTAGAGAAAACACGTGGTTATGGTAGAGAAAACACGTGGTAATTGTAGAAAAAACACGTGGTTATGGTAGAAAAAACACGTGGTCATGGTAAGTTGTGAATAAGATTATTCCTGAACTAATCGTTGTTATTATGTAGATCAAGTTTTCGAGAGGTCACACACCACAAACACTAGAGGACACAACTTCAAGCTGGCCAAGGCGTCATGCAGGACGAGTACAGGGGAAATACTTCTTCAGACTTACTCACTTAGGGTGCTAGACCTATGGAACTGTCTACCATCACAAATCGTGGAAGCAAGGATAGTACTGGACTTCAAAGCAGCCCTCGAGAAGACTATCAAGAATAATGGAGGGATCTTACACAGGCCAATGATCTTCCTTCAACATGGCCACCTCTAGACAGACAGATAGACGCATGCCCAGACAGACAGACATACACAAAGGCTAATAGTAAAAGTCACGACACAGACGGACATATCTATAGAGCGACAGACAGACAGACAGAAAGAAAGACAGAAAGAGTACAGTACCTTAGTCTCATAGTTACAAAACGATGCCCGGGATACAGTTTGCAGCAGTAACGAGTCATAACATGGTTACGTTACTGGTCTTTAAGTAACGCCTCTCAACATGGAAGTTACAGTCTTATTACTCTAATGAGTTTTGTAAGCTTTCTGATCATCTCTCGTTAAAAAACTGTCCGTTGCATTTTGTTTTTCAGTTTAATTTAAAATAGCGGCTCGAGGATATCGGTTGAATATACACAACTGAGGTCAAATTCTCTCTTCTTTTATTGCTGTTCCTTAATCTCCTCAATCCTTATAACATACAACAGAAAAAAGATAAAATCACCCCCCCCAAAAAAATACGAGAATTTAAATATTAAAATCCCTCCCCCCGTCTTATCTTATCACAGGTGTACGCTTAAGGCTGATCTTGGTTTGTAGTGTTTACTGTAAATAATCAGTGGTATAAGTGTGAGGGTATTGATTAGCACAGGTATAAAATGTAGCTATATCCACATGATTATATCAATGTGCATATCATTACAGACGGTACCTATTTTGTAGTCTCACACACACACACACAGTCTAGTCAAATGTAAATATCCAAGTAGTTAAGGCGTCATACTCAAGGGGTTAAAGGACAATACTCAAGGATTTAGATGTCGTACTCGTGGGGTTAAGGCGTTGTACTCAATGGGTTAAATAAATTTGTCTTAATACTTTACTGAAAGTTCACTAAGTGGCAAACTTATCACATCTACCGAACACACATTCTAAGGTACACATGTGTGTCGAGTGCTGATTTAGCTTGCCTTTCAGGATACATACACACCCGCGACACACCTGTGCTCTTCCAAATGCTCAGGTAAATAGAAAATTTTGCTATACATGGGAGGGAAGGGTGAGTCAAATTTTGAGAGGGAAAGTGTGGGGGTAGATTTCTAAGTGTGGTTGGTAGATTTCTAAGTGTGGTTGGTAGATTTATAAGTGTGGTTGGTAGATTTCTAAGTGTGGTTGGTAGATTTCTAAGTGTGGTTGGTAGATTTCTAAGTGTGGTTGGTAGATTTCTAAGTGTGGTTGGTAGACTTCAGAGTGTGGTTGGTAGACTTCAGAGTGTGGTTGGTAGACTTCTAAGTGTGGTTGGTAGACTTCAGAGTGTGGTTGGTAGACTTCTTAGTGTGGTTGGTAGACTTCTAAGTGTGGTTGGTAAATTTCTAAGTGTGGTTGGTAGACTTCTAAGTGTGGTTGGTAGACTTCAGAGTGTGGTTGGTAGACTTCTTAGTGTGGTTGGTAGACTTCTAAGTGTGGTTGGTAGATGTGTGTTGGTAGACTTCTGTGGTTGGTAGAGTGTGGTTGGTAGAGTGTGGTTGGTAGACTAAGTGTGGTTGGTAGACTTCTAAGTGTGGTTGGTAAATTTCTCAGTGTGGTTGGTAGACTTCTAAGTGTGGTTGGTAGACTTCTCTAAGTGTGGTTGGTAGACTAAGTGTGGTTGGTAGACTTCTAAGTGTGGTTGGTAGTGTGGTTGGTAGACTTCTAAGTGTGGTTGGTAGATCTCTAAGTGTGGTTGGTATATTTCTAAGTGTGGTTGGTAGACTTCTAAGTGTGGTTGGTAGACTTCTAAGTGTGGTTGGTAGACTTCTAAGTGTGGTTGGTAGATTTCTAAGTGTGGTTGGTAGACTTCTTAGTGTGGTTGGTAGATTTCTAAGTGTGGTTGGTAGACTTCTAAGTGTGGTTGGTAGACTTCTAAGTGTGGTTGGTAGATTTCTAAGTGTGGTTGGTAGACTTCAGAGTGTAGTTGATAGATTTCTAAGTGTGATTGGTAGAATTCAGTGTGGATGGTAGGATGTCTTTTTTAATATGGCACTACTGTAGATATTACCCTGTATCGTCGACCCAGCATCACCCTTACCACCACCATCACTATTAACACACACTACCACAATTACCACCACTGTCTTAATTCCACTTCCTTCAATATATATAGTGTTCAAGGGTAACATATGAATACTATGGAAACGGTGATATATAGCAAGAGCGACGGTACTTCCCGCTCGAGGGGGGGACACACACTAAAAGATGAAGGTGTCCCTCTCTCGCGCCGGCCGACACCCCCCCTCCCGGCCCCTCCCTATGAAAGCAGCACCCAGTTATCTTTCCTTGCAACCGCCAACCCCGTGGTAATATCTGAACACTTACTCCCATTATATTATCTTCCTTGATTCTTGTGTGTCAAGTCATGAGTCAGGAATAATATATCTTGCTCCTTTATATCAATTAAGTTAATGCTTCACTGGCGCCAGCAACGTTGTGTTCTGACCTCACTAGAGGAAAGGTCACGGCTGCTTAGCTCTGCTCCCGGGGATAATTATCAGATATGGCTAGTGCTACTGGTGAATGGGGTTACGCCCTTCTGTGGGCGAGTTAGAGAGTACCAAGAAAAAACCCTGAAATTAGAGGAAGAAAACTTGAAATTAAAGGAAGAGTTAGCAAGGATGAAGGAAGAAACGAGACAAGGAAAGCCGGTGAATGACGATAACTCTGCGGAATGGAAGGTTGTGAGGAGAGGGACGACCAAAATGGTGGTGAAGAAACACATCAAGGATGTGACAACAACAGCTAAGTGTACCAACTCGTTCAGTCCCTTGATAAGACGAATTGGAAGTTAGTACAGTCAGGGACAGGGCTGACAAGGAAGGCATAAAAACTTAAATTGTTGGTGACTCACAGGTAAGGTACTTGGACAAAGCCTTTTGTGGTAAAAATAAAAATAGGATGAGGTTGTGTCTGCCAGGGGCTGGGGTGGGGGATATAGTTGGCAGGATGAGCAATATCTTGTCTGGTAATGGGAACAAACCCATTATCTGCCTCAGTGCAGGAGGCAATGATATTGGCCGGTGTAGGAGCGAGGAGCTTCTTGATAAGTTCAAGGCAGCTATAGATCATATTAGGACTAAGGGAGGGATCCCTATCATATGTGGTGTCCTGCCTAGAAGGAGAGTTAGCAATGAATGGTTGACAAGGGCAGTTGGTGTCAACGGCCGTCTTGACGGATATTGCAAGTCAATATCAGTCCCATTTATTGACAACTGGGACAACTTCTACGGCAGAAGGGACCTTTATGCTAGGGATGGGGTACACCTGTCTCGTGAGGGGGTGGCAACCCTGGCTGGGTCTCTAGAGGGGGCAGTTCAAAAGATATCGAAGTCTTTAAACTGCTAGGGGAACATATGGGCACGGGGGTGGAGGAGACTGCAGTGGGAGCGGGTAAACACATTAAAAGATTACAGGGAAATAGTGTTAGGAATGATGACAAAACTAAATTAGACAGGGCGTTTAAACCTAAACGCGGTAAAGGGAGGACTCGGAACACGACTAACTTAAATGTCTACTAGGTGAACAGTAGAAGTATGAGAAACAAAATGGATGATATTAGGGCCCTCCCCCCCACAATACCGAATTCAATAAAAAGATTCCGGAGTCCCGCTTCTTGAACACTCTCCAGCGATGGTAGGAAGGGTCGTGGTAGTGCTTAGCCTGACGATGATGTTTGTGTGTCTTTTTAGATGCATGTAACTCTTGCTACTTTATCGGGTAGTATTTGATCAAATATTTTAACAGTCATCCCCAATGAAGACAGTCTGGGGAGCCTGAGGATTCCGTCAACGGCGTCCCGCAGGATACTTGAGGACATGAGCGAGACCTTCAAAATAATACAAAGTATGTCTTTAAAGTACATTCCCGCCATTGAGACTACATAACGGCATCACCAGAGGTTTCTTTAGCTGCTCAAGACACAGCCATGCACAGGCCAAGACACAACAACTTCTCGCTGAGCGTTGTGGACACGTGGAATAGCTTTTCTGAGCAAGCGATCACGTCTCCACATGTTTTGACCTTCCCCCCAAAATGGATGGGGGGGGGGGGATATAATTTTCCACTACAGAACCTTGACTATAGCTTACAGCTATTGTCTCTAGCCCACTCACTACAGCGCAGTACCACAAACCGTTGAAGAACTGGACATACAGGAATCGAGCCTTACTTCAGAACAGTGTGTCAATAATATACAGTATCGTTCATATTACTACCATTCTTCTTTACATAGTTTAGAGTGTTAGAATATTTACTTACGTTGATTAAGAGAATAGAATTACGTGTTGGACAGAATTAACGGACAGTAGTATTATATTATTATTATTATTATTATTATCATGGTATTACGATTTATAAATAATAAAGATTCCTTATCAATACCACTTAACACTTGAGGTATATTAATTAATTAATTATTGTGGAAGAGTTGGACAGTCACTGAGGAAGCTCAAACCATCCGAGGTTCATACAATACCATTCCTCTGAAGGTAAAGTTATTCATGGTATTTTGGACACCATTTTTTGTGTTCTACCTTAAGTCAACCAGTTGTGTGTGTGTGTGTGTGTGTGTGCGTGTACTATGGTTACCTGTACCGAGGTGAAGATTAATGGGTCAAGTTTAATATTTGTCGATACTATTTCTCTCTTTTTATATTTGTCATAGTTATGATGGCACTATGTATCACCTGTTGGCACTATGTATCACCTGTTGGCATTATGTATCACCTGTTGGCACAAGTCATTAACTATTGGTACGAGTAATCTATCTACCTACCCGGCTGTCTATCTAACCTGATCAAAACATGTTAAGAACATAAGAACATAAGATTGGAGGAAACTGCAGCGGGCCTATTGGCCCATACTGGGCAGTCCCGTTTACACCCAACCCCTATTGCTCATATAAGCATCCAACCTATGTTTGAAGCAATTCAGCGTATTCGAGTTAATGATGATATTTGGTAACTTGTTCCATTCATCCACTACTCTGTTTCCAAACCAGTGTTTACCTATTTCACGCCTAAATCTACAGTTAGTGGGGTATCTGCTGAGGCACTAATTCCACGCACTCATCATACATGTTATCTTGGTTAGGTTAGGTTAAGGTCGGATGATCTCTCAACTTTCATGGTTTAGAGAGCACGTGAGCCGACCATGATATCGGCTTGACTCCATCTGTTCACCGGCACACAAGCATGCACGAGCGCACCCCCTTCCCCCTCACGCACGTACGGCCCTCTTCAGCAGTGTGACTACAACTACAGAAGAAGGAGGGAATCACCGGGGCGTCAATTGACAAAGTAACGTGACCTGCAGGGGATCATCGTCCTCAATCGATATGAAAAATAAACTCATTCAACGTAGACTACAATAATTCTTCTTCTAATATGTGGCGCACAGGGGAGGGGAAGAGAGAGTTGTAGACTGTTACCTGGAGAAAGTGGTAAGTCAGGTTACTACAAGTAGATGAACACCCCAAACGAACTACTTTCACCAGCAAGCCAAAATAACCACACGCGTTAACACTGGTGAAAAAAGTAAAGAATATAGTACATAATAAGGATTTAAGTTTTCAGTCGAGTTGTTCTATGTACAGTACACTTATTGAGTAACAGCAGCCCCTGTCCACTCCGCTTCTCACAATGGTTCCCTGTCGTAAGTTAAATATTCGCCTGAGTTGGGTTCCACCACCTAGGGGGGAGGGGAGTTAAACAGGCTCCTCAGCTCCTAGTGTTTTGTGCATGTGTTGTAGAGAGCTGAACTCACGTCTTGCCTTGTGTGCACTGAAGGCTGCTACAGAGTCAGCAAAACTCTCGGACTGTTGATTAGGTTGACATGATCATTATAGGCCGCGAGTAGTGGAGAGTTGAGTAGATTTGGAGAGTTAACAAAGACAGTGGAGAGTTAACAAAGACAGTGGAGAGTTAACATAGACAGTGGAGAGTTAACAAAGACAGTGGAGAGTTAACAAAGACAGTGGAGAGTTAACAAAAACAGTGGAGAGTTAACATAGACAGTGGAGAGTTAACAAAGACAGTGGAGAGTTAACAAAGACAGTGGAGAGTTAACAAAGACAGTGGAGAGTTAACAAAGACAGTGGAGAGTTAACAAAGACAGTGGAAGGAATACGTAACTTGGCTGGTATTGGAGGGTGGGTCACCTTGATGCCGCCGCTTCCTCCTCCTCCTCCTCTTTCCTTCTCCTCCTCTTCTTTTCCCCCTCCTCCTCCTGCCCCTCTTCTTTCTTTCCCTACTCTCCCTCGTCTCTTCCTCCTCTTCTTTCTCTCCCCTCCTCCTCTTTCGTTCTTCTCTCTCTCTCTCCTCCTATCTTCATCCCTTCACCTGTTTTCTTCCTCCTCCCCCTCCTCCTCCTCTTCCATTCGTGTCCTCCATTCCTTTCATCCTCCCTCTCCTCTTTCCCTCCCTCTCCTCTCCCTACCTCCCTTTCTTCTCTCTTCTTCCCTTCTTCTTTTCCTTTCATTCCCCCTCCAATCTTTTCATATTTCTCTTTTCCTTCTCCTCCTCTTCTATACACGTCATTATCACGTCACTGTTCACACGTCATCACCGCGTCATCACCACGTCACTATCTACACTTGCGTCGAAGTTACCATCATTGTCCGCTTCATGACACTCTGACACACTCCTGCCATTTCCTTGTATCTTAGTAATTAAAGACAAAGCGCAGATCCGTGTGTGTGTGTTTAGGCTATGACGTCATCTCCTCCCCCCCCCCTCACCCTTCAATCTTGCAAGTACGAACAGGTGACCATGACCCTGGGTAGGAGGAGGGAGGGAGGGGGAGAGGTAAGGGGAGGAGAAGCAAGGACAGATTTTACAGATTACAGATTGCCCAGGAGGGGGCTAGTTTATTGGGCACCCCCTTACATCCTGTGCAAGGTGAAGCGCAGAAGCGTTTACAGTGCCCAACTGGGAAGCATGAGGAGTTCATGCTTGCCTTCTAGGAGGAGAAAAGAGGGGACAGGGGGTGTGTGTAAAGGAAGTTACGTCACACCCCTCTTGCCCTTGTTGCTAGGGATGGTACGGACGTTCACCGTTTGGTTACTTCACCTTTAGCCTCACCTGTAATTTACAACGATACACCTGGAATTACCTCAAGTTTACTTGGCAACAGTTGGTTGATCGAAACACCTGAAGATTCGCGCCCTCAGTGTATTCCACCTGAAGATCAATCACCCTAATGCTAAACTTAGTCTGACGTAACCTAACGCCAGCCCAACCTAACCTAACCTAACCTAACATACCGACGCTCCTCCTTCAGGCATTTATAGCGAATGATTCTCAGCCAGACACACTATGAACGTCACCTGCACACGCAAACACACACACACACAGTGCTTAAGTCAGTGAAAAACAACTCGGCAGTTACAGTTGAGTCTAACCCAAGCTAAACTTCACACAGTGAGGTCCCAGGTACCCAGTGATAGTTCCCCTGAGACTCCACGATAGAGAGGCCTGGGACCACACCTCACCCACTTGAGTGAGTGAGGTCCTGTGGCAACAGACCACGTTGTGTCCCCACGATGCTATGACACCACATAGTGAATGAGTTGCTACAGCATCATGTGAGGTTCCTCATAGCACCATCTGTGAGGGAATTACTACACCACGTCAAGCCCCTCATAACACCATCTGTGAGGGAATTACTACACCACGTCAAGCCCCTCATAACACCATCTGTGAGGGAATTACTACACCACGTCAAGCCCCTCATAACACCATCTGTGAGGGAATTACTACTTCATCAGGCCCCTCGTAACACCATCTGTGAGGGAGTTACTACACTACATGTCTGCTGTTCAACACCTCAGTTGACATGATCTACGTGTGTAAACATTAATCTGTGTTTACTGTATATTCCTTCACCTTTCTCTAATGAAGGCTTTTGTTAAACCACCAATGTATGTAATAAGTCATTTATGTCCAATGTATATTTTCAGCCTTCGGGCTGCAAACTTTTTCAATAAACCGTTTATTATTATTATTATTATTTAAATTACGACACGATACGGCAGAGAGAGAGAGTAATCCAGTGTTCCCAGAATAGAGTGCATTGTTGTGGTTATCTCATGGTTAAAGTCTGTCAATTGACACACACACTCCGCTTATTTACCAATACCTCTACTCCCTCCACCCCCTCCCCTCCTTCTGCACAAATATGTAAACACCCAAATGTCATAACAAGCTGCGGTCATCGCATATCTGGTACAGTCATAACAGTGTGGGTGGTGAGTGTTGTGTGTAGGTGTAATATGGTTGTGGTCAAAGGGTGTGGGTGTAGTGTACCGTAGTGTAGTGCACGTAAAGTTATTTATTGTCACAAAACCTCTATGTCCACATCCCCTGTCCACGCCACACCCCCATTCCCCACCACACCCCACAATGAAGCAACATGTATATCGGCAATAGAGACGGTGAAGCTTTATCCCTAGTCAGGTTACACCAGAGGAGAGAATGTTGGCTCAAGACAACAATAGAAAAAATTAGTGAGACTTATCAACTTATCATACAATACGACTCGAGTATCTTTCATGAACGTGTGTATTGGAAACTGTATAGCCATGAGAAAGTGACCATGACCCCACGACCCCACCAGAGAGTCCGTATTGAACACTAAGTTCCCTCTGTTCGCAGTGTCATGGGGAGATGGCAGTGAAGGTGTTTTAAGTGCTTCTGAAACAATATTGCTGTGAATTTTTGCAATAATTGAGCGAGTGATCTAGTAATAAGAACATAAGAAAATAAGGAGTCTGCAATAAGCCGGTTGGCCTGTGCATGGCAGCTCCTGTCGAGAGTTACTACCACTCTCTATCATCCATGAATCTATCGAGTCTCCTTTTGAAACTTTCCAGCGTTCCAGCACTTACTACATATTTGCTAAGCGTGTTCCACTCGTCCACCACCCTATTTGTGAACCAGTTCCTTCCTATCTCCCTCCTAAACCTAAACTTATCCAACTTGAATCCGTTGTTCCGAGTCCTATCCTACTCGGATATTATAAGAACTTTATCTATATCCCCTTTATTGATTCCTTTCACCCACTTGAATACTTCTATCATATCTCCCCGCACTCTTCGTCTTTCTAGGGAATGCAAGTTTAGCTTCTTTAACCTATCCTGATATGGAAGGTTTCTAAGTCCCGGAATCATTTTCGTCATTCTACGCTGCACCGACTCCAGTGAATTGATATCCATTCTATAATAAGGGCACCAGAACTGAACCGCATAATCGAGGTGCGGCCTGACTAGCGCAAGATATAGTTGCAATAGGACCTCTGCACTCTTATTACTTACACTTCTAGATATAAAACCCAACACTCTGTTTGCCTTATTTCGAACATTAACGCACTGTTTTCTAGGCCGTAGGTCCGGGCTTACAAGTACCCCTAGCTCTCTTTCACAAGTTGACTTCTCTAGGTTGATGTTGTTAAGGCTGTATACATTGACAGTATTTGTTCTTCCAATATTAAGTACGCTGCACTTGCTGGTGTTGAATTTCATTTGCCATTTTTCAAACCACCCCTGCAGTTTATTTAGATCCTCCTGTAATGCATTTGCATCCTGCCCTGAATTATTCTGCCGCCCTATATTGGTGTCATCCGCAAACTTGCTTTATGTCACTGCTGATCCCATCCAGATCGTTTATGTAGATTATGAACAAGAGTGGGCCTTGTACTGACCCCTGGGGAACCCCACTGGTTACACGGTCCCACTCAGATTTAACACCATCTACGCTGACCCTCTGCGTTCTATCGGTGAGCCATGATTTTATCCAATTTAAAACTTTCCCCTCGATACCATGAGCCTTAATTTTTCTCAGAAGCCTCTGATGCGGTACTCTGTCAAATGCTTTGCTAAAGTCTAAGTAAATAACATCGTAATTTTCGTCATTATATACTGCCTCGAAGGCTTTCCTAAAAAACGTCAGCAGATTTGTTTCACAAGATTTTCCCTTTGTAAACCCATGTTGAGTCTCTCTCTCTCTCTCTCTCTCTCTTACGACAACCCCCCCCCTACACCTGTACCTCTGCACCTACACACACACACACTCCACCCTCCTACACACACACACACACACACAGTGACTCTACATTATCACTGTTGGTCTGGTCAGTTAAGGTCAGCGTTGAGTTCCTCTCTCTTGTTGAAGCAGAGTTTTCGTCCTTCAGGTGTGTTCTTGGCCTAGTAACACACGTACAGGTAGGCGTGGGTAACAAACACGTACAGATAGGCGTGGCCAACAAACACGTATAGGTAGGCGTGGCTAACACACGCATAGGTAGGCGTGGTCAACAGGTGGGCGCGGCCAAGGTCTCTGACAGAGTGAACAAGGCCTCAGTGTTATAAATGACGCTGGTGGGGTGAGCAGGACGGGTTGTAACTAATTAACTTACTATCAAGTACCTGCCGTATACCACAAGGACGGAACGAGCTACAGTAGTCCTTCTGCATTTGGGTTCCCACGTGGCCACCTCTACAGCTTCTAGTGTTGGGGTCAAACGGAAACTATCTCGCAATAGGTGATCTTGTTGTTTCGTCATTAAAAAAAAAATGCCAGCCTTTCATTTCTGGTCAGATGTCGTTGATGTCTGTTTGTGTTTGGCGCGATAAAAAGTTAATTTACACTCTTGTTCTATACTACACTAAACTGAGGCGCTGGGGAGATGACCAGCTCGGAGAACTTATTTCCAGCAGCTCAGAGTCTCGGGCGTGAAGAGGGGCGGTTGTTGGTGGCTGAGCAGTGAGCCAGTATAACCAGGCCTTGGCTCTCAGTTCCCACCTTAAAGATACCTAATGGCGGCCATTACACGGGAGAACATAATAAATTTGAAATGTATACATTCATCCTCCCTCACGGAGTCAGTGTTGAAAGTAGTGTTGATGGACCTGATAAATCACAACTACATCATCACCACCAGCACCATTAAACCACCAAAGTTTCCTTTCATTAACTTTCCCTGGACCAAACAAACTTCGATGAAACTTAGTACTCGCTTTTAAACTACTAACATAAACAGTATAGGTAGAATTCCAAATAGATTGGACTGACCTTACTGGTAACTCAGAATCAGAGGATTTTCTCGAGACAATCCAGGACTGTTTCCTAAGTCAACATATAACCGAACCCACACGGGGAAATAATATACTCGATTTAGTTCTGTCTAACAGAGAAAACCTCATTAGCAATGTCGAGGTAGGGAACGAACTTGCAAACAGCGATCACAAAGAAATTAGATTCCAGTTAGATTTTCAGGGCAGACGTAAGGAAAATTCCACTGAAGTACCAGATTTCAGAAGAGCAAACTTTGATAGTTTAAAGAGGCAGCTACACATAGGGGTAACAGATGGCGACGCATACCACACTACACATAGGGGGTAACAGATGGCGACGCATACCACACTACACATGAGGGTAACAAGATGGCGACGCATACCACACTACAAATGAGGGTAACAAGATGGCGATGCATACCACACTACACATGAGGGTAACAAGATGGCGACGCATACCACACTACACATGAGGGTAACAAGGTGGCGATGCATACCACACTACACATGAGGGTAACAAGATGGCGATGCTCAAGAATATAGAAAAAAAAAATATATATATATCGTGGAGAAAACGTGCCTGAGATAAAGTGTACACAACGGCATCACCACAACCACTGTTGCAAGCTGCTCAACACACGTGCACACACACACACCGCCAAACTGAAGCAATGTGTACCTTCCTGCCGTGTGATGCTGGGCGTGTGCATGGTGTAGCACTGTAGCTTATCTGAGGAGGGGGGACAGATCTTGTGAGGCGTGATGGTCGATCCGGACAACTTGGTAACCAATGACAAATGAAGAAGGAACGCGTTGGTAAAGTTCTGAGTACATGTAGTAACGGTACTAGCCCTGAGTACATGTAGTAACGGTACTAGCCAGCTCACTCAAGTATCGATTTTACTTTCTATCTATCTACTACACATAACCTAACGTTTTTGTTAGGTTAGGTAAGTATGTGGTGGTGTAGAGACAGGTGGTGACGAGAGTGGCAAGACGAAGCAAGAGGTCAGCGTCCTTGGAAAGCTTCTTACACAACACACTCTGGCGATACCCCATCCCCCCACCCCTCCCCAAAACACCCTCCCACCCTCCCTCCGTCTTTCCCTCCCTGCACGCTGCACCTCCCCCCTCCTTCCCTCCCTCCCCACTGCACCCCTGTCCGTTAGTCTTGCCGGGGCATTTCAGGACTATACCACCGCTTGGGTTCACACTTACGATGCGCAAGATCACTACACAAAGACACAATAATATAATGAAGTCACCAGTGCTTCCAACCTTTATAACTAATGAAGCCGCCAGTGTTACCAGTTTGAATGTCAACATGGTGTCGATATTCTCATCTCATATCACAACTAACCTGCAAAAAAATAAGTATTAACTACACGTGGATAATTTTGCTTAAATACAAGTAATTTATTAATATCTCAATTTAAAGAAAGTTTCAGGATTATTTTTGTAAGCATTAAAAATTTTAGATTAAGACTTATAAACTTCCGGAATAATCAACTGTACCACCGTCACTACCGTAATAAATGTTGTCACGAGAGCTCTCAGCTGAACGACCCAACTGGTATGAAATGAGCGCACTCCTATCAAGTTAAGGTAAGGTCTCAACGTAAAGCTGATGCCATTTTAAAGGCTATTTGCAGGCCCGTCCTTTAGGGGGGGCGAACAGGGGCGACCGCCCAGGGTCCCGCGCGTGTGGGGGCCCCGCGGGGCCCAGCACTAGATCCAGGGACCTCGGACGCATTACCTGTTGACTGGTTAATCTGACCTGACGGCTTACACCACCATCGCAACCGTGACCTTACCATCCATAGCGACAGTCCCATGGGGGTTGGTGGGGGTGGGTTCCTCTGACCGCATAATGACTCCATAATCCATTACACTCCACTCCACACAGCCAGTCCACCAAGGTCAGTAACCAGTGAGATCGGGTTGTGTCCTGTCCTGTGAGCTGTGACTCCTGCCTCTTGAGTTTTGTGGATATACTTTTTTTGTTTAAGAAACATGGCAAGCAGAGACAGTATATATATATATATATATATATATATATATATATATATATATATATATATATATATATATATATATATATATATATATATATATATATATATATACTTTTGTGTTGGGGGGGGCCCGCAGTGGCTGAGTTGCCCCGGGCCCCGCACACCCCTAGGGACGGCCCTGGCTATTTGTGTGTTTTACTTTAAAGTGAGCAAATCTGATGCGTTCTTACATAAACAGTTTCGAGGAATACTTAACGTAACGATTTTTTCTAAGAAGCTGTATCCTAAGGAAGATACAGTCAAGTGTACATATACTTAAGAACATAAGAAAATAAGGAGTCTGCAATAAGCCGGTTGGCCTGTGCATGGCAGCTCCTGTCGAGAGTTACAACCACTCTCTATCATCCATGAATCTATCTAGCCTCCTTTTGAAACTTTCCAGTGTTCCAGCACTTACTACAAAGTTGCTAAGCGTGTTCCACTCGTCCACCACCCTATTTTTTAACCAGTTCCTTCCTATCTCCCTCCTAAACCTAAATTTATCCAACTTAAATCCGTTGCTCCGAGTCCTGTCCTGCTCGGATATTATAAGAACTTTATCTATATCGCCTTTATTGATTCCTTTCACCCACTTAAATACTTCTATCATATCTCCCCGCACTCTTCGCCTTTCTAGGGAATGCAAGTTTAGTTTCTTTAACCTATCCTGATATGGAAGGTTTCTAAGTCCCGGAATCATTTTCGTCATTCTTCGCTGCACCGACTCTAGTGAATTGATATCCATTCTATAATAAGGGCACCAGAACTGAACTGCATATTCGAGGTGCGGCCTGACTAGCGTAAGATATAGTTGCAATAAGACCTCTGCACTCTTATTACTTCGATCCCCTTTTGGACATTATTCTTTTATTTCAGTTTAAGTCAGTCGGTTATAGCAGTATCTTACATCTATAGAAACGAAATAATATATAAACAGTAAGAGGTTCTGAGTATCCTTGTCCAGACTTCACGCCACCACAAGGTCTCCACACCTTGTCTCCTGCCTGTGACGTCAAAACCACATCCTCATAGGTATCATAACCATTACGTGGCAACCCTGGCTGGGGCTCTAGAGGGGGCCGTTCAAAAGATATCGAAGTCTTTAAACTGCTAGGGGAACATAAGGGCACGGGGGTGGAGGAGACTGCAGTGGGAGCGGGAAAACAACGTGAAAGATTACAGGGAAATAGTGTTAGGAATGACGACAAAACTAAATTAGACAGGGAGTTTAAACCTAAACGAGGTAAAGGGAGGACTCAGAACACGACTAATTTAAATGTTTACTACGCGAACAGTAGAAGTATGAGAAACAAATGGATGATATTAGGGCCTTGGTATGTACCGAAAAAATCGACATAATAGCATTCACTGAAACATGGATCAACCTAGACTCACGTGAGTTACCGGCCGAATACCAAATTGCGGGTTACAAATTGTTCCACACCGATAGGCAGACCAGGAAAGGAGGCGGAGTAGCAATCTATGTCAGGGATAATCTGAAGTGTGAAACAAATAAGGAAATAAAAACTGAGCGGAATACAAAAACAATTTGGATAGAATTAATAGACGGTAGGGAAAAATTAATCACAGGAGTAATATATAGACCTCCCAATCTTGATAGAGTCAATGAGCGACTTATCTGGGATGAAATGTGCAGGGCTTCCATACACAACAAAGTCTGTATAGTAGGCGACTTTAACCTTGGCCAAATAGATTGGACTAACCTTACGGGTAACTCAGAATCAAAGGATTTTCTCGAAACGATCAGGGACTGTTTCCTAAGTCAACCTATAACCGAACCCACCCGGGGTAGTAATATACTCGATTTAGTTCTATCGAACAGAGAAAACCTCATTAGCAATGTCGAGGTAGGGAACGAACTTGCAAACAGCGATCACAAAGAAATTAGATTCCAGTTAGATTTTCAGGGCAGAAGTAAGGAAAATTCCACTAAAGTACCAGATTTCAGATGAGCAAACTTTGACAGTTTAAAGAGGCAGCTGAGAGAAGGGGTGTCGCGCTTGGGCGTGAACCTGACAGATGACATCGACCTGATAACGAGATCTAAGATAGCCGAGTTCCACGACAATTTAAATAATGAGTTACTTAATGCACAAAGGCAGAACATACCACACAAAAAACTCAGATCAGACAACAATGACCCTAAATGGATAAATAATTATTTAAAGAACTTCATTGGCCAAAGGAAGGCTATAGGTAGAAGGATAAACCATGGCGAAATTTACCTCCAGGATTATTATAAGGTATTGGCAAGAAGGGTAAAAACCGAGATAAGGCAAGCCAAGAGGAATAATGAGGTAAGGATAGCAAGGGAGGCGAAGACAAACCCCAAAGGATTCTACCAAATGTATCAAACTAAAACACGAGAAAAGATTGGACCAATACGGTCAGATACCGGCGAGCTCACTGACAACGACGGAGAAATGAGCAATAATTTGAATAAATATTTTTTAACAGTTTTCACCACAGAAAATGTAAACATGATACCCGAGGCACCAACTCTATTCAGAGATAGTGAAGAAAACAATTTAAGCGAGATAGTAGTGACTAGTAGCGATGTTAGTAAGCAAATAGACAAACTAAAGCCTAATAAGTCACCTGGTCCCGATGAGATATTTGCCAGAGTATTAAAGGAATGTAAGGAAGATCTTAGCAAAGTTGTTTAACATGTCCTTAAAAACAGGTGTAGTACCAGAATCCTGGAGAATAGCCAATGTAATACTGATTTTCAAGAAGGGGGTTAGATCACTATCCCCCAACTACCGCCCAATCAGCCTAACATCAATAGTAGGCAAATTACTAGAATCAATCATTTCAAACTCTATTCGAAACCACCTGGAGAAGCACAAGTTGATCAATGGTTCCCAACATGGCTTCACAAGCGGGCGTTCATGTCTAACTAATCTATTAACATTCTTTTCATCAGTTTTCGTATCGGTGGACGAAGGGCACAATTATGATGTGGTATATCTCGACTTTAGCAAAGCCTTCGACAGTCCCCCACGAAAGACTAATTAGAAAGGTAGAAGCACATGGCATCAAAGGTAATGCCCTTAAATGGATTAGGGCGTGGTTACAGGACAGGAAACAGCGAGTGAGCATTAACGGCACTAAGTCCCATTGGAGCAACGTCACAAGTGGAGTTCCCCAAGGCTCAGTACTTGGACCATTATTATTTATTATATACATAAACGACATAGATATCGGCACAGACAGCAACATAAGTAAATTTGCTGATGACACTAAAATAGGACGTGTTATTAAATCTGACGAGGACTCGGCAAAACTACAGGAAGATCTAAACAAATTTTTCGAATGTTCTGAAAAATGGCAGATGAAATTCAACGTGGACAAATGTAAAGTACTCAGTATAGGAGATGTAAACAGGGAAACCAGATACCAGATGAACAACGATGCCATAGAGAAATCCGACTGCGAGAGAGATTTAGGAGTAATGATAAATAGGAACCTTAAGCCAAGTAAACAATGTGTTTTTGCTCGTAACAAGGCTAATAAAGTACTTGGGTTCATACAAAGGAGTGTTAGTTACAAGACTAGCGAGGTCATCCTAAAACTGTATCTTGCGCTTGTGAGACCACACCTGGATTATGCAGTTCAGTTCTGGTCACCATATTACAGAATGGATATAGAATCCTTGGAAAGAATTCAGAGGAGAATGACAAGACTAATCCCGGGCATTAAGAACCTTGAGTATAGAGACAGGTTAAATCATCTTAATTTGCACTCCCTCGAGAGACGTAGAGCGAGGGGCGACCTGATAGAGGTGTATAAATGGAAGTCAGGGCTAAGCAAAGGGGACATTACAAAGGTAATCAAACTATCCAACCAGGAGCGAACTCGTAACAATGGTTTTAAATTAGACAAATTTAGATTTAGGCGCGAAATAGGTAAACACTGGTTTGGAAACAGTAGTGGATGAATGGAACAAGTTACCAAATATCATCATTTACTCGAATACGCTGAATAGCTTCAAACATAGGTTGGATGCTTATATGCGCAATATGGGTTGGATGTAAACGGAACTGCCCAGTATGGGTCAATAGGCCCACTGCAGTTTCCTCCATTCTTACGTTCTTATTGCACTGGAAAAACCAAGAATATTGAGTTCTAATGGCGTGCGTGTGTCGTAGGCCACTCAGTCTTGTGATGGAACAAATAGCCGACTTCCTATCCTCCTATACATTCACGGTCTAAAATTTTGCTTACTCACCAATTCATCGTCTGGATTCAAATATTTACCTTATATTTGCTAGATGTCATGAATAATATGTTCAATAAGACATTAGAGTTTCTTCATATAATTAGTGAACCATGACTCGTCCAAGTATAGTGAGCTTGTCAGATCAAACTAGCGCCAGTAGAAAAACATACACCTATGAGATTGTTGTTTGTAAATGTGAGACTATGTTATCGCCCCAGGGACTATCTTAGATACTACACGTGATATTGCTGTCTATATATGTCATCATTTCTCTGTGATGGAAGCTTTGGTCTTGGCGGGAGGTGTAATGATTGAATATCAGACCAAAGCTTACGGCCCAGAATTACATCACATATACCTGTAAAAGCAACTACACTGCAGACCTCGTGTGTACCCTGACATTCCAGGTAGATACACCTCAGACCCAAGGGACTTGACCTCGCCCGCTGATGACTTGAGTTAGCCAGGTGTCCTGACCACACCAAAGACACACCTGGGCATGACCACACCTGCACACAGTTGTCCAGATCTAGCCAGTTTAGTGTTAATTGGCTAGAGGTCAAACGCCGGCTGTGAGCCCCATATAAAGGCTTGGCAGTCCTGCCCACCGGGGATTCTGCTCTCATTTCGGCTACACTAACACCTAACACACTACACTAACACCTAACACACTACAGTAACACCTAACACACTACAGTAACACCTAACACACTACACTAACACCTAACACACTACAGTAACACCTAACACACTACACTAACACCTAACACACTACACTAACACCTAACACACTACAGTAACACCTAACACACTACAGTAACACCTAACACACTACACTAACACCTAACACACTACAGTAACACCTAACACAGTAACTAACACACTACAGTAACACCTAACACACTACAGTAACACCTAACACACTAACACACCAACACCTAACACACTACAGTAACACACACTACACTACACTACACTACACTAACACCTAACACTAGTAACACCTAACACACTACAGTAACACCTAACACACTACAGTAACACCTAACACACTACACTAACACCTAACACACTACAGTAACACCTAACACACTACACTAACACCTAACACGCTACACTAACACCTAACACACTACAGTAACACCTAACACACTACACTAACACCTAACACACTACAGTAACACCTAACACACTACAGTAACACCTAACACACTACAGTAACACCTAACACACTACACTAACACCTAACACACTACAGTAACACCTAACACACTACACTAACACCTAACACACTACAGTAACACCTAACACACTACAGTAACACCTAACACACTACACTAACACCTAACACACTACACTAACACCTAACACATTACACTAACACCTAACACACTACGCTAACACCTACCACACTACAGTAACACCTAACACACTACACTAACACCTAACACACTACAGTAACACCTAACACACTACACTAACACCTAACACACTACACTAACACCTAACACACTACACTAACACCTAACACACTACACTAACACCTAACACACTACACTAACACCTAACACACTACACTAACACCTAACACACTACACTAACACCTAACACACTACACTAACACCTAACACACTACACTAACACCTAACACACTACACTAACACCTAACACACTACAGTAACACCTAACACACTACAGTAACACCTAACACACTACACTAACACCTAACACGCTACACTAACACCTAACACGCTACACTGACACCTAACACACTACACTGACACCTAACATGCTACACTAACACCTAACACACTACACTAACACCTAACACGCTACACTAACACCTAACACACTACAGTAACACCTAACACACTACACTAATACCTAACACTAAAGACACTACACTAACACCTAACACACTACGCTAGCACCTAACACACTACAGTAACACCTAGCACGCTACACTAACATCTAACACTAAACACACTACACTAACACCTAACACACTACGGTAACACCTAACACACTACGGTAACACCTAACACACTGGACTGAAGTCTCTCTCTCGGAAATCTCCCCCTGAATTCCGATTCCTCTCATTCCAAACATAAATTCAACTAAATCAGATAGATTCGTTTATTTTCATTCCTGGCAGAATTTTATTAAATAAAGCAAAAAATACATGGCGTTGAAATGCATTAAAAGTCTCTGTACAGGTAAATAAAAATATGAACATTTATGAAACAAGAATAAACATTTACCAGTTGGTTTTCGAAGGATTTTGCCACAGAGAAAATATAGCATAGATTTTTTTTTCCATGTGTGTTAAGATTGATCTTACAGCCTAAAGAACAGATGGGTGTTCAATCGCTTTATCGATCCTAGTGAATCTCCTCACAAGCCCCTCAGCAAGAGACTGCTATGTGACTCAACCTGACTGTCATCACTCAAGCACGTCAGGTATATGGAAAATGGTAGGTGTTTTTTTTAATGTCTACATATGTGTGTTTTACTTATGTAATTATAGTAAATGACAAGGAAAACTAAAATTACACAATGAGTTTGGTGAAATATCGCCTGAGGTTTAGGATTCTTGAGTCATCCATACGCGTTTGTAACACCTTAACACACTTTTATGCCTTACGTAACACTTTAACACACTTTTATACCTTATGTAACACCTTAGCACACCTTTATCCCATATGTAACACCTTAACACACTTTTATGCCTTACGTAACACTTTAACACACTTTTATACCTTATGTAACACCTTAGCACACCTTTATCCCATATGTAACACCTTAACACACTTTTATGCCTTACGTAACACTTTAACACACTTTTATACCTTATGTAACACCTTAGCACACCTTTATCCCATATGTAACACCTTAACACACCGTCGCCAGTACATACACTATACACCGTAACCAGGAAAGAGCCCGTCCCTATAGAGTTAACCTTGCACCCGATGTACTCACCTGAGCGAGTGAAAGTCCATTGCTCGAGTAGCTCCTTTTGTCTTATATACACTTTATAAAATATCCGTTAACACTTATTGACCAACTTGAATGGGGTAGTATCCGGTCTCACCCTCCACACCTTCCCTCCCTTACACATATTTAACGTCCCTCCTAAACCAGGGTGGTCGTGTTTTTGCCCTGGGGAGCGTGGGTCGACACTGGGGAGTGCAGCAGCGCAGTCTCCTCTCCTCACACCCTCGGCAAGACTAGCCTCTGTTGCTTCGTTGAACCTACAGTAGAGAAAGGGCGGTCCTACCTGGTTTCCCACTCTTAGTTGCCAGCAATCGTTTCCCGTCAACACCACCTCAGCTCAATGTTATTTCCCGTATCTTTACGTTTAAATGTCAAAAGAGGCGAGAAAGGTTAGCAGGGAGTCTGTGAGGTGTTTGTATACTGAAGGAGAAAGGCAAGGAGGTGATAGTTAATGCATGGCCTGGGGCAGCAAGATGCAAGGTGCATTAACCATGGGAGGCCGTGCGTGGGTGGAGGACACCATGGTACGGTGGTCTTGGCCCTGTGTATACTGTTGTGGTAGGTGTGACCCCACGACGGCTCTGTGCAGTACTTAAGAGGACCGGGAAGGACGAACACACACACACATTTTCTATTCACTTGTTGTGATCCACAAAACAAGGACCCGGACTGGTTACCACTGTTCGTTGTGGTGCACTGTGCCATCCTCACCATACCCTCACCATATCCTTCCATCATCACCTCAACCTGCCATCATCACCACCTGTCATCACCATAACATACCATCATCACTCACAACCTACCACCATCACCACAACCTGGCAATCATCATAACCTGTCACTACCATAAATATCAAGTAGCCTAATATTTTTACTCCGGCGCTGAACACATTTTTAAAATTAAACATGTGTTTTGTTGTGAAAAAGACAAGTTTCTGTTCTGGCGGTTTAATTCCCCCCACGTATTGATAATATTGACAATGAATAGTCAATCTTACAGTAATATGTTGATAAGGTTTTTATAATTAATTCTTTCTTATTGAGTTACTGTGTTGACAATATAGGACATAACACGAACCCAAAAACGAATATGCATAATACTATATTCTTGAGCTAACTAAAAATGTATATGACTTTGGAAATATTTGATGGTAATTTACGTGCTGGGTAAAATCAGACAAGTACTGTTGTTACAGTTGTTCACTGAGGCGTCGTCCTTATGATTACCACCTAAGATAAGTGAATGAGGATTTTAACTTCGGAAGGTAATATGACAAGAGAATCACACTGAGACAGGAAACTCCAACAGGACTAGTCTAGAGTGTTAATTGACGAGTTCTAGTATAACAAAACAGTGGTGGGTGAACCCTACAATCTTACCTCATCTGTCACTAGACCTCTTCATCCGTCACCAGACCTCTTCATCCGTCACCAGACCTCTTCAACCGTCACATGCTCTCGTTACTGCCCTCACCAACACTACTGTACACAGCTTACTCACCTTCTTTGCCCGGGAAAACATGGTAGTCTTCTCTTTGACATTTTGCTGAACAAATCTCCGGCCGTAATGACCCAGGCGTTGACGGCCAGTAAACCAAATGGACGAACGAACGAAATGGGCAAATGCTAAACAATTTGGCGCTAAGAAACTGTCGTTGACACTCACACTACGCTGACAAGGAACTCTCTTCCTTCCATCGACAACACACACAACTGTTGGCCTTGACGGCTACTATTGTTATGGACTCGACTCATGATTCGAGAATCGCCATGAGCTTCGTGGAGAGTTTTGAGTCAGGAGTGAACCAAGTCATTGTGTTCAATTTTGTTACAGTAATCGACATGTGTTACGACATGTAATGCAATTATATCCCATAATCAATAATTATTAAACCTAATGAACAGCTCCAGTGAACAGTGTTCGTCTACTCAGTCCACCACTCGCTACTCTTGCTACCTATATTATCAAATAAACTAAGAAACAAGTTTACCTTTATTTTAAGAGATTATATTTACATATCACTGTTCCAACTTACCTTTTTCGTTTCCCTTTAATAAAAAATGAAAAATAATTTTTTTTATTTTATTTTCACCAACTAGACAAGTGGTGGCATGTGACCAGAGCTGACACAATAATATAGTGGGTAGTGACTGTAGCTGTGAGGGCTAAATAAAACATTTAAATACACTGTACTTATTTCTTGCACTTACTTACAAGGAAAATAAATATCGCTCATCAAACGAGTAACGAGGAATAGCAACTTAAAACCACATAAAGCACCTGAGACAACGACTTGATGTAACCCGTAGAAATTTCAATACTAGAGCAATTTCACAACAAAAATACCTTCAGGTCACCTCAGTCATGCAGTGGTGAACGGAAATAAAGACAGGAAAAAAGTCACATTTTATTTAAATACGTTAAACAAATAAAGTAGTAAAACAAAAAATATCTTAAAACAGTGATTAACTGACAATACACGACTTTTACCGATAGAACGCAGAGGGTCAACGTAGATGGTGTTAAATCTGAGTGGGGCCGTGTAACCAGTGGGGTTCCCCAGGGGTCAGTACTTGGCCCACTCTTGTTCATAATCTACATAAACGATCTGGATACTGGGATCAGCAGTGACATAAGCAAGTTTGCGGATGACACCAAAATAGGGCGGCAAATTAATTCAGGGCAGGATGCAAATGCATTACAGGAGGATCTAAATAAACTGCAGGGGTGGTCTGAAAAATGGCAAATGAAATTCAACACCAGCAAGTGCAGCGTACTTAATATTGGAAGAACAAATACTTATAATGTATACAGCCTTAACAACATCAACCTAGAGAAGTCGACTTGTGAAAGAGACCTAGGGGTACTTGTAAGCCCGGACCTACGGCCGAGAAAACAGTGCGTTAATGTTCGAAATAAGGCAAACAGAGTATTGGGTTTTATATCTAGAAGTGTAAGTAACAAGAGTGCAGAGGTCTTATTGCAACTATATCTTGCGCTAGTCAGGCCACACCTCGATTATGCGGTTCAGTTCTGGTGCCCCTATTATAGAATGGATATAAATTCACTTGAGTCGGTGCAGCGAAGAATGACAAAAATGATTCCGGGACTTAGAAACCTTCCATATCAGGATAGGCTAAAGAAACTTAACTTGCATTCCCTAGAAAGACGAAGAGTGCGGGGAGATATGATAGAAGTATTTAAGTGGGTGAAAAGAATCAATAAAGGGGATATAGATAAAGTTCTTATAATATCCGAGCAGGATAGGACTCGGAGCAACGGATTCAAGTTGGATAAGTTTAGGTTTAGGAGGGAGATAGGAAGAAACTGATTCACAAATAGGGTGGTGGACGAGTGGAACAAGCTTAGCAACTTTGTAGTAAGTGCGGGAACTCTGGAAAGTTTCAAAAGGAGACTGGATAGATTCATGGATGATCGAGAGTGGTAGTAACTCTCGACAGGAGCTGCCATGCACAGGCCAACCGGCCTTTTGCAGACTCCTTATTTTCTTATGTTCTTATGTACATATTGACAACACTATTTATATATGATGGCATTCCGCATGGTTGTGAGGCTGGCCTATTTCTGGAGTTCCTCTCTGTAGGTTTGTCGTCATACTGCCCCGAAAGTGAACACTGGATCTTTTAACACACTTCCACCACAACTTGGTTTTGCGAGTGACATGTTTGGTATGCATGTACTCATTGTTACGTAAAAATTATTTTCAATAAATACTAACAAAATATATAGAGGGAAAAGGTTATATATGTATATAGGTTAGGTTAAGTCACTGTGACCACATGTTGTCTACTCCGGTAATTTTTTTTTTGGCCAGGTGTTTGGTGTGAGGTTACATTGAGGTTGTGGGGTATGGGATATTTGTGTTCACACTCAGGATGGGTTGGAGAAAGGAAACTCACAATGTGCTCTCTATATACATGTTGTATTGGATGTACAATGCAGCTTGGTGCTGGGAAGGCAGCATGGTTACAAGCGTGATGTAGAGAGAGCTGGTTGGTGAGGATGCTCAGAGGTGACCTATATATCTATATGTTTGTGTGTACTGTGTTTGTATTGTGACTTTTTCTTCTGTGACTTTTTTCCCTGGATTCCATGCAGTGAGGGCCTTTCACTCTTAACTCTTCCTGATATACTTCCGTGACTCTTAAACTTGAAACTAGAACTCCTGACTTAAACCTTAACCTCCTTGGATTTGAAATTGAAACTGGCAACTAAGATGGGTACTTGAATCCAGCACTTGAACCTGCACTCGAACTCGAACCCAGCGCGTCCTCCTCCTCCATTATTACGCAGGACTGGAGAGAACCAGTCCTGGTAGGACATTGGTAGACATTGCAGAAACAGTTAAAAAACAAGCTGATTTCGCCTCATCTTCTACAGTTACTTATTTAAACACTATTTCCTTTTGGTGTGTCTCTGGAGATGCAAAAGTAAGGTGAAATTCTATAACAGTCCTTAAAACATCACAATCGACAAATTGTTGACATGCTTAGATAATAGCAGAGGTTTCTAGATTAATGAGAGGCCAAATATTCACCAAATTACCTTCTAGACACCACCATCATCATACCTGGCCCTTAAAACATTGGTGTAAGCATCGTATTTGTTCTCCTACAGTCAGTATTTACTGAGATATTGAAGAAATATTTCAATTTCAATTATGGAAACCAATATTTCCAAAAATTGAAGAAAAAAACGCCCAAGGTTTTCAGAGTGGACCCTATGGCACGTGTTTCTTATCTACTGTCGGAGTAAATGGCCGCCTGGAGTCAACATTATTACTTATTTTAATTCACTAATTGCTTGTCTTCGGGGGAGGAGTAGGAGGGGAGTATGGGGGGTGCCTCAGTAACAACCATACCCCCCTTTCTTTCTCTCCTTCTCCCTACCCTCTTTCTCTCCTTCTCCCTTCTCCTCTTCCTCTCCATTTTTCTCTTCCTCCTTCCCTTTTCTCCCTCCCATCCTCTCCTTCACACTTACCCCTCTCTCCTTCCCTCTTTTTTTCTCTCTCTTCTCCCTCACCCCTAACCCTCCCTCTCTCCGTCTCCCTCACCCCTAACCCTCCCTCTCTCCGTCTCCCTCACCCCTAACCCTCCCTCTCTCCGTCTCCCTCACCCCTAACCCTCCCTCTCTCCGTCTCCCTCACCCCTAACCCTCCCTCTCTCCGTCTCCCTCACCCCTAACCCTCTCCGTCTCCCTCACCCCTCTCACTCTCTCTCCCTTTACCTCAACCCGCCCTTGGATAAGACAGCTTCACTGTATATATCTGACTGACAGTACTAATTCATTTATCCTCTCATCTGACGTTCCTCTTGACCCCGCTTATACTGTGGTAGGGAAGAAGGTGGTAGTGTTGATTTTGATTTTGCCGCTTACAGCGGCTACTTTATTGTGCACCCCACACTCATCCTGTGAGCGGTAGCACAAAAGGATTATAGAGTAGAGTTTACAAAGGGTCATAATAATTAACCCCCGTTGTCAGGATATTATGGCACTGAATGTTACACAGTATTTCATTTACATTATTTGTTTAGTTCTATACAAAAAGGGTAACTTATTCACAAATGCGTGAGTACAGGCGTGTGAGGCAGTATGTCTGGCCTCACACTTTGTTATTCACATTTACGTGAGAGGTATTCAAGCACATTGCGTATTTGGTTCTGTACATGAGAATTTATATAGTTACTAAGTGCAAAAAAGTGGATACAATCTTAATATGTCGGCTATCTTGCCATTAGCGATGAAGTGTTGTGCCATTTCACACGCAGTGTGCTTGGACCTGTCCCTAAAAGGTTCTATCTTCACACAGTCGAGGACGTAGTGTTCAAGTGTGTGGCCACATGTGGTAGTGTGGTAAAGGTAGATGGTAATGTGGCAGAGGTCGGTGTGTCACCTTGCAGTAGAGTATCACATCAGTTCACAAAGGCTACATTCTCTGGCTAAATAATACATGAAAAATAAACAATGAAAGGAACACCCCCCCCCCTTCCCTTTACCCCTCAGTGCATGGGATTATTTCTAGACAGTCAACAAACTCGCCTTCCTCCGCTCTCCTTGGCTAAACCTTTCCTCAAGTTATGCACCATCCTTTTCCCTGTCTTCAACCTTAGGAACTGGTCTAGGTAAATCAATAAAAAGAGTGTAAACGTTTTTCCTCCGGCGAAGAGAAATAACTGAGTGCGTTTGTGTTGAATTAATTGTGAGAATGATCTGGAAATTTATTGTTGTTGTGGGTTAAAGTCGTGTGGTAGTGTGGTATAGGGAGGCAGGTAGTGGTGGTGGTGGTAGTGTGGTATAGGGAGGCAGGTGGTGTTAACCCTTTCATGGCTCCAAAATTCTTCGCAATTACCGCCATAAGTTTTCGCTCTAGGAAAAATATGACCCACGATTCCGTGGCAGACTTTCATGTGTGAGCTTTATAACACAGTAACCACAGCAGGTAACAGCAATACAGGTAACACGTGACAGTGGTAAGTGACTCAAGAAAGTAGCAGGTAATATATGACAGTAACTGATGAAACATGAGAGTGACATGACTAAGAAGTGACACTGGTGCACACTGATGGTGATAAGAATATAAAATATATAAAGAAGAAGAAGAAGAAGAAGAAGAGAAAAAGAGGCGAAAGGAGGAGGTCACACTGCTCAGGGCTGTCAGTAACAGATCGAGGATGGGAGGAGCCAATCTCGGACCTCTAGACATGAGACATAATAGCCTACACTCTGTTAGTTACACATACACGTCACTCAAATAAGGATGAAGTCATACTATTTCATAAGCACTCGGGTTAATGATAGTCTTTGCTTCTAGACATACTCGTGAAATATAGGAAAAAAAAGACGCCGGAAATATGTGGCATTGAGCACCAGCAACACTACCAAGGCTCTCCTACAGAGGTGTACGGTGACTACGGTCCGTCTAGGGTAGTCGAGTCGGGACAGTCGCCACGAAAAGTCCAGAGCCTCCACTCGAACGTGTACTGTAGCATCCGGCCACCGTCTGTTGCTGATCACTGAGCTCAGGGTGGTACACGGTGCTCTTCTCCGTCCTGTTGACGCTGGTAACGTATAAGTTGTCTTTATTATTACGTCCCATCGTAAATTATTAGGAACCGTATTTAAATGATCAACAGGTGAGGACAGTATGTGCAGAACACCATCAGGGAATGTGAAAGTTGATACCTCGCCACAACCACTTTACTTCTTTCACAGAATCTGGACATTTGTAACGAGAAAAAAATGTTTTAGTGTTGAAACTATATACTGTGTGCAGTGATTACATTATTACTGTGTCCCCATGGTGTTTAGTCGACTGTTACTGATAACTTGTGAGTTCTTTCTTATCTATTTCAGTGGAAAAAATTGGTTATATGAGTAATATTTACTGTGCGGGCTTTATGTGTCACGAGAAGCGCCTGTAATACTTCCTTATGGCCTGCAATACTACAAAAAATTCTTGGTTTAAATTGTCATGTTCATCTTGTAGGAGGACCTGTACTTGCCTCAGTCCTCACATCTATGTAGGAGGACCTGTGCTTGCCTCACTGTCCTCACATCTATGTAGGAGGATCTGTGCTTGCCTCACTGCCCTCACATCTATGTAGGAGGACCTGTGCTTGCCTCACTGCCCTCACATCTATGTAGGAGGACCTGTGCTTGCCTCACTGTCCTCAAATCTACTGTAGGCTACACAATGCATCACACAGTCACAAGTACCAGCTTTACCAAATGAATATGGCCTCAGTCAGTGATCATTGTGAAGGCCGTCAGACCCAGGGGTGCAGAACATTATGATGTTGACTGTACTGGGCAATTACATATGAATGAGGAAAAGATAAACTTGCGAGGACAGCGGTGATGGTGTACCAGAAATGTGGTGGTTATGATAATGTGTAGAAGCTGATGATGTAATGGTGACATGAGCTGTGATGATGATATTAATGATGATGATAATATAATGAATAATTTTCCTTGCAGGTGTGGCCAATATGGGGCAACTGCCTGTGATAGTGTTGGTGATAGCGATGGTTGTGGGCAGCGAGGCACAAAATATTGGAACAAGTAAGTGTACTAAACGCAGTCTTTCTGTCTCTTTACCTTATCCTCTTCGACACTGGTCGGCTCGTTAGCCACTTGAGCGGTCGGTTACGTCTCTGTTACGCACTGTTGGCAACTACTGGGCATGCACTGGTTCTCGACTTATATTTTCTCGCTGGTATGGTTTAAGACCGTCTAATGTCCAGATTTTTACCATCCTTAATCCATGTATTGCAGTAGTTAGTAGACAGGAAGGAACCAACGCGGGTGACAGCACACAGTGAGAGGGGAGTGACGGGCTGCAGCAAAATATGATTATCAAAATTTACTCAGAAATGTGAGCATCAGTATATATTTAGGTACAAAGTTAACATACAGTAACTCTCGTGTGATATCAATATTGTACTGTACTATGAAGGTGGCCCCTTATCCTAGATATGGAAGAAGTGTAGTAGTTATAGTTAATGACAGAGCGGATTGTTGCGACGAAACAAAGTGACCCCCATCTCTCACCTTCACTGTCGGTCACATGATAAACATCAGGTGTTATTCACAGTCCTGGCCACTGTCCAAGGATTAACAAAGGTTCATATGGCGAACATTCCTTGTAACTAAAGATGTGAACAAGCACCCAAGTGGTTGACTTGAGAAATTGAACGCTGATGTTCATCATAAATTAAGTCAGCATAATTATTGTAAACAAAATTAACCCTTATTACAAAATAATAAAACTCTGCGTAAATAGATGATAAAACCTTAATCTCTTTACCAAAACGACCACTCCAGTAGATGGCAGATGTTGCCATGTTTCAGGGAGTCTTGTAGGTAACAAAGAGAACAACGAGACTTCTGCTGTCCATACACTGACAGTCTCACCCACCTTTATCTTGACGTGTTTCACCACATCTTCACACTTGTCCCCAGTTTGTATCTGACATTAGTTATATCAAAGGTTCTGACGAAGAGCTCCCTAAACTAAGCTGCAACAGATGAATAACACAAAAAATGGCCGAAAATCTGATGAGCCATCTGCCTTAGCTAATTATATTCACTTTAGCACCAACTCAACACATCATTGTCGTACAGAATATTTTCAAATATTCTTAAGGTCAGTTGAACAATGTTGTGCTGGAGTTCAGGTTCGCCAATTAGACACATTAGTCCGCCTCCATTTACCGGGAAAATTGTACTAAAGAATCTTTTTTAGAAACCACTCCTGGTGTAAGTCTGAACCTGCTCATGAACTTGCCAGGCATTCTCGTTGTGACACTCACCATATCATCAAGAGTTGTTAAAAACTGGTAGTCCAAGGGTCTCATTCTCAAAGGTTTTTACAGGAATGTTTTCACTCAATCTCACTTAAAATGTAAGAGCATGTAACATTAAGACTATACACTTTCCCTTGACCGCATTAGAAGACAAAATTAACGTTCAGAATTATTTGAAAGATTATCTTCCTTAATTTTGTTTCCTAACTGGTGAATGTATCGACTTCAGGTTGACTCATTGTATTTTTTATGTACTTTTAAATGTTATGTTTTTGTTTTAGTTTCAGTCAACCGTTTAGGTAATTGTAACATTATTAGTGGGCGAGAGGATCATAGTGAGAGGTTTAGGAAGGTGACCCCCCAGTGTCTCCCCTCCACCAGTCAGTAAATTTATAAATGTTTCTTTTTAACCAACAGTCACTGTGCCTGGCCAAGGCCACCTATAAGAGGTGGCCTTGACCTGGTGTTGGACTCACCACACACGTTCCTACGCCACATTTCCCCCATAATCAGAAAATAGACAACATCACACTCAGGCCGGCCTCCACAATCCTGACCCCTGTTTATTTTGTTTTCTCGTGTAATAATGACGATGTTTTGCTTCATTTCAGAATGCCGGAAAGACAAGCGTGAAGGAGTGTGTATTAAGATAGAGAGCTGCCCGTCACTGCTTACGCTACTACGACAAATCCGTTCTGGTTCCGCTCCCTCAGGATCCCTCAATGAGTTACGCAGGTAAGTGTCAAGTCTCTGTTACCTATAATCAACTTTTCGACTAAAATCCCCCCGCTTTTGGTTGTTGATTGATTCGCGATGTTATACATAGTGTGTGAACCCTTTATCATGTCATACACCACCACTATTATGTCATGCACCACCAGTGTGGTGACACCTGGCGGACGCCTGCCATAACAGACGCGTCACTCCACGTCTCCGTCAACGCTCGATCTTCATCTTCACAGTTTGTTTCCGTGTATTGAACAGGCTAATAGTTCAGAGCCTCATAGCTATATGCAGAGATTCCATTTTTTTTCTTTTGCTTGCTTTGTGTGTGTGTGTGTGTGTGTGTGTGTGTGTGTGTGTGTGTGTGTGTGTGTTTGTGTGTGTGTGTGTGTGTGTGTGTGTGTGTGTGTGTGTGTGTGTGTGTGTGTGTGTGTGTGTGTGTGTGTGTGTTTGACTAAAGGGCCTTATCTCTCCCGACAGATCTTTGTGTACATTTATAACCGAACCGCTTGTGTGCTGCACTTCCTTCAGTTCAGCCATCCCTCCTCGTCCAGATGGGCCGCAGGTCTCTGGTGGTTCTCTACTGCCCTCACAATGTGGTGTTTCAGCCCTAACTGACAGGATCATTGACGGAGAAGATGCCCCTCTCCTTGCTTGGCCGTGGATGGTGCTTTTTGCCGGGACAAAGAACAGTAAATATTTTGTATTGTGATATTTTTGTTTTACACAGTTTTAGTTTATGCTTGACTTACAAATTTATCTATATTATTGAGGTATGGTCTGGATGACGGAGTTAGGTAAAACGTTCAATAGTCCGAGTCAGTAACGGTTTTGTTATCGTCTTGGTGTATAGTATTCTATGTTATTGAATTCACCAGTCAACAAAGCTCCGCCCACTTTTGGTTTCTGTAGAAAGTAGCATCAAATCAGCAACGAGTTTTAGCTGTAATCCGACCTCTTTTGACTTCCAAAGCAAACAGAAGACAATTAACTAAACATATTAAACTAATTCCGCCCACTTTTGACTTCCTTTCCAACCAGCAACCAATAAATGGACACAACGGATTGTACTGTTTGTAAATGGAAGATGAAGGTCGTCTGAATGATTGATGGAAAAAGATGGATAAACATAAATAGAAATATAGACAGCCAAGGAAACAGATAAACAGAAGACGAAGTATTGTACATAGAGACAGAAGGAAATAGACACACATAGACGGAAAGACAGGCGCAGAGAAAATAGAGAAACCAATAAGAGATGATTAGAGACAGACTGAGGGAGACTTAGAGAAGGTAAGCTGCTGTACATCTTGGTTGATCTTATGTATGCCAACAGGTGATGGTGGGTTCATATTCTTCTGCGGAGGCGTCCTCATCAGTGACCGCTACGTCCTGAGTGCTGCTCATTGCTTCAAGTCTTCAAATAACATTAGACAGTAAGTAAACTGTTCACATTTTTCTAAGGTTTATCCTGTTGATGGCCGGGTGATGGTGGCTTGTGTGAGGTGACACGGGATAAACCAGACTTGGGGCCTTGTTGCGGGAGGTGAGGACAGTACCGAGGCACAACACATCTTTAAAGTAGTAAGAATAAGAGGAAATGTGTGTGTGTGTGTGTGTGTGTGTAATAATAATAATAATAAACGATTTATTAATAGAGTTGCAGCCGGTGGCTGAAAATATACAGACTACATTTGATTTAGACATAATGATATAATATGCATTGAATACATTTACAGGGCTGTACAGTACATAAATCAGTTGTTTATTATTTTAACAATAGATGGGATGGTGCTGTTCTTATATCTATCAGTGCGGGCTCTTATGGGCTGAATTTTGTTGTAGTGGCGGACTGAGCGAGTTGGGTGGGGGGCTGCAGGTGGCAGGAGGTGGCGATGACGAGGATGGTGCAGTAGTCCACTGCCAAACCTTTCCAGTGCTTGGTGGTGGAGGTCACTGAGGGATGGTATTTCCAGGGTGGAGAGAGCGTTGGTGTAGCCGGAGTATTCTGCGCCGAGCATGATTCTCCAGGCCCTTTTCTGTACCTTCTCTAGCTGACGTCGTTGGGTGGAGTTGAGAGAAGACGACCAGGCTGGTGATGCATACGTTAGTTTGGGGAGAATAAAGGCGTTGTAGATGGTCTTCAGCTCTGGCGTGGGTGTCCCAAGTGACCTAAGTGGTCATAGCATGTAGAGACGGTACGAGGCTGCCTTGACTGTGTTATTTACATGGGCCTTCCAGTCAAGTTTGTTGTCTATAGTTACACCCAGGAGTCTGGCAGACTGCATCAGCTGGAGAGGATGGGCAACCACTGTGACTGCTGGGGCTTGCACTGGAGTGATGGCAATATTGATGTGCATGACTACGGTTTTGGTGTGGTTGATGGTGACCTTGTTCTCCATAGTCCATGCCTGTAGCCTGTCCAGGGTGCCTTGTAGCGATGAGTAGTCTGGTGCAGTGTTGTCCGCTGAAACCCCCACAGTGCAGTCATTCACGTACTTCCACCTGTGAGGAGTGTCCGATAGAGCGTCGTTGATCAGGATGAGGAAGCACAGTGGTCCCATCTTGGTCCCCTGGGGAACACCGCAGGTGAGGTGTTGAAATATGGAGACCAAGCCCTGATACCTCACTGCCTGGCGACGATTTAGCTTCCCAAAGTATTTTTTAATTTCTCTCTCCCGTTTGTTAGTTCTTCACCGATCATTAATTGACATCAACTATTGATGTTAATTTTGATATTTGTAAACTGTGACGGTATTGTTGACATGATTATTTGTGCTATTTGTCATATTATTAAACTTTTCACAGAGTTGTTGCCAGGGTGGGCGAGCACACACTGTCGACAAACCCTGACTGTGAAGGCGGGAGGTGCGCTCCCACCCCACAAGACATCCCTATTGAGAGAGTCATCAACCACCCTGACTATCAGAGAGGCTGCAGGAGCTGTAACGACATCGCCCTCATAAGGCTGTCTAGGCCGGCTGTCCTCGATGTTCGTTAGTATTTGAGGTTTTAATCATTTGTCTGTGACAAAATACTCCAGAAGGTGGAGCCTTGTGGTACTCCTTTCTGGAGACTGTCCATTATTTTTTTACTCCGGTAAGCAAGTCCTTATATTCTGGTATTTAGTCATTTGAACCATTCTAGTTTTTAAAGTGATTCCAATAAGCTTTTAACTTACTGTTCTTATTACCTCCCTCCTGTCCCTGATTTCGGGAATATGCCGACTGAAGCAACAGTCTGTCTGTCTGTCGATCTTTCATACAATTACAAGTGAATTTTGAAGCTTAGAATGAGTTAAGTTTTAGTGTTAGGTGTCCCTTAACTAGTTAGTCTGTATGCTTGTGTACATCCAACCTGTCCTATTAATTAACCGATTATCATCAAATGTGTTGTTTAGCCGTAGTGTAAAACGGATATTTGCCGTGATACCCGGACACTGACAGTGCAGCAGTGGATGTATATGTAAGTTCTCCAACACAACTCTGGTTAAATGAATAATATTGTATTACAGTTTTTGTTGTGCCTATCTGCTTGCCTCGTAACCCCGTGCAGGATTTGGGCTTCTCGGTGCAGCAGTACAGGGGAAAGCTAGGCTGGGCTGCAGGTTGGGGCCTCATCTCTAGAGGTAAGTGTCCAAGTTCACAAATATTTCAATTATGAAATTTCCTCGTAAGTGAAGATGTAACAACGCACCGTACTGGTCGCCTTGAGCTGAAGAATAACGATAACATCTAAAAATACGTTCATTCTACTGTATAGTTTATTATTGGAAATAATTTGGACAACATTTTCCCTTCCTGCTAGAGACGGTATCGTCTTTTACAGCGGTGTTCGTTAAATATCTAAAGCAAGTCCTTCACACACTGATTTTTGAGGTTCATCCATTAGCATACAGCCTTGGCAGACACCCATGACTAAGTTGGTTCCTACACTTGAGGACTGGGGACTGTTTCTCATGATCTCTTAAATCCTGGCATTGATATCTTTGGATCTGAAAGCTGGATCCTTTAAATAAAACTGAAAAACATTAGATGGTGTGTGTGTGTGTGTGTGTGTGTGTGTGTGTGTGTGTGTGTGTGTGTGTTGATTAAGTGAAAAATAATGTAAACTGGAAGACAAATCCATGCCTTTTATGTCCAACAGACTCAAGGCAATCCCTCAGGCCCGACGTCCTGCAGCAGGTGCAGCTGCCCATCCAAGACTCTGCGGATTGTCAGAGAAGGACGAGCTCTAACCCGAACCCTAACTCAGTATTATGCGCTGGTGGGGACGGCAGAGACACATGCAGAGGAGACTCAGGTTAGTCAGTGACACATCTTCATCAAAAACGAAACTCACAGAACGAGCATTGTAAAAGCCCATTATCTGATAACGAGAATTAAGGACCCGTAAATGACATAAACTCTTGAGAATGATCTTTTTAATCAATGTCTAGTTAACATTTACCAATATAATTGACTTAATTACAAATCTCCATAAGTGTCCATACAGGTAGTGACCAAACTCGATAATAATATCACATTCTGATGCATTCTTCTGATTATGTGTTATGACAAGATATTATATATTACGAGACATTTAATGAACTGAAATGATAAAGGAACAACTTTTTATGTAATTTATAATAGTTGTTATATAATATGCAGTATTGATCTACTTGAGATACGTGGTTAAAGACGTTAGTTGTTTACTCAGACATTTATAAAAACAACAGGAATAATAACAATAGGATGAGAAATTGCACCTCCATCCTTGACTCTCTCTGTTCGTCTGTAAACACGGTTACTCAAATAACAATGAATTTTAACTAAATTTGGTATATGGACAGAAGTAAACAGACGAGCTCAACAGTCTACGTATTTCTCTTACCAGCATCAGTGTTATTATGGTGTGGTGAAACTTCCTATATGACAAGAGGGGCGACTTGTCCACCATTACGTCTCTTTATATTGTTCAAAATTTGACCTCCTAAGTATATGCTTGGTTGTATTATTTCATTTCACTTTGAGTAGTCTGGTTTGAATAGTTTCACGTGTATATAGAATTAAATTTTAATCTCAAGACCTCTCATTTACATAATTTTACATAAACTTCATATTAAAACTTCTCAGCAAATATTAATTCTCTTTACAGGTGGACCTCTGACCCTAGGAAGCACTTTAAATTCCAGAACCTATGTGGTGGGTCTTACTAGCCACGGACCTCTTGAATGTGGAACTCCCAACACCCAGGGCGTCTACACCAGCGTGAACTACTACGTTGATTGGATCATCAGTAACTTGCAGCCGTAACTGTCTCTCTCCCAGCAACACTGACGGCCACTTGACTTCGTCCTAACAAAGCTTCACTGTTGACCTTATGTTTACATAATGAAGGCTCTACAACATCCAAGACCCAGATTCACAGTGGTTCGTACAGTGTATATTTCTCCTAAGTGAGGATGTAAGAATGTACTACCTAATTGGCTATCTAAAGTGTCAAATTTAGCTTGTACAGAGCTCAGGGTGGAGAGGCCGCGCTGTATTGTTCCAGGCCAGAATATTTCGTTGTTTTTGTTGTTGTTTTATTAAGTTTGATGCAACGTAATGCAGGCTGGTACATTGTCTGAGGACTTGAGGCTACATATATTTAACAATCTCTCTCTCTCCCTCTCTCTCTCCAATGATTGTTTATTACACCATAGCTTACAGCCCAGAGAAGAGCAACACACATAACATAAAGTAGATAAGCAGGTGTACACCCACGCAAGTTGACACACCCTACAGTGAGATTAAGATCTGACCCATGAGAGGTCACGGCCACAAAGTACCTGAGTTAACCCGGCGTTATGATCGTGTTAAAGAAATTCACCTGAAGAAGACACACCCGGGTGGAAATAATTAGGAAGCTTTACCGACCGGCGACATGACCACGCAAACACAGCTGTCCAGATCTAACCAGTTTAGTGTTAATTAGGAGAGATCATCTGCCGGCTCGAGATCTCCAATATAAGGAGCCTGCAGCTTCTTCCACCAGGCTTTACTATCAGAACAGGGAAGGGGTCTTTAGCTCCTTCCACGAGGCATTATTTTTATAACAGGGAAGGGGCTAACAGCTCCTTCCTAAAGTCAGACAGTGCGAGACAGAACTCAGAGTCATGCTCGTCACAAGTCGAGGTCGGGAGGGAGACTTCCCTCCCCAGCACCGAGTCTCCAGCTAGCAGTCACCCACAGGAACCAAAGTCCAGTAGCACCTACAGACATCCCCCAGCCGCTGGGCCTCCCTCAGGTCACACGTGAGTCATTGTCAGAGCGATCCAAGGGTAAGTTACCTACGGTGGGAAGTGCGTCCATTTCATGTCTGTGTCCGAGAGTCAGTGTCTAGTAACGTAAATGTAATGATCTATTAATGTGTCCATGCCATTGAGTTAATTAATAAACAGCTGTACTTAAAATTGGTGTTTAGAAGATTCCCCCTACGAATATAATATACAGTTAAATAACTAACCGTCACGCTACCAAACTTTCCTCACTCTACGACTCTACTACTATAAACTCCTACCTTATATCTTCTATGTGAGATTTACCTCATTACATCTCTCTCTCTCTCTCTCTCTCTCTCTCTCTCTCTCTCTCACACACACACACACACACACAGACACACGCACACACATACACAATTCTAATTAATATATAGCCTAATTAAAAACTCCAATGTGAACTTCAAACATAAAATGGGTTAAATACAAAAGAAATTGTATGCATGTTATTGATCCAGTTTAATACACACATTAATGAAAGAAACAAGTACTGACACAATAAACTAACACATGCATCACGATACTCCACCAATCTCATTATTTAAACCGTGACTTATGCAAAATCTGTCATCTGTGATATAAGTAAAGGTCCTGAACCTAAAATGATCGTAGGGTAAAATTTCCTCGTAACCGAAGATGTAGAGCCCACCTAACTGGCTGATATAAGCTAAAGCATTAAGAAAAATGTACACAATGACATCAGATGTACACTGAGATTCACTTTCTACTATATGCGTTCCCGTGGCACCTATCAGGGGACATTATCAACCAATGTAAATCTTTGGTTATCCCGACCCAGCTTAGAGAATAAATGTTAAAACAACAGAAAAATAATATGAATATATACCGAAAGAATTTCAAACCAACCTTGTGTGTGAAAGAGGGAATCTACAAATGAAAGATTCAATGTTTAGAAGGAATATTGGAAAGAGACAGGGATGATAGTGATCGTATGATTCAACCACTGACTGCTGAAGAGGGAGAGTGTTGTTCCAGCGACAAGGAGAGGAGGTTTACAGGTATTCTTAGGGAAAGATTCAATAGTATCATTGTGTATGAAATCAACGTGGAAGAGGATAATGAAAGAGAAAAAGAAAGAAATGTATGACAACATCGGCTAGTAAGCAGACAACTAGCGAAGAAGATAAAGTAAAAAACAGTTCTCGGATCACCCGATGATGAAAGTTGAAACACCCTAACACTAATCTAACCCCAGGTAGTGCCAAAGTGTTTAATTGTGTGATATAAGTTAGGTGTGTCTAATTATTCAGGTGATTCTTACGTCGAAACTATTTACACTATACAACTTTTTTCAAGAGCCACAAACCTCCAACAAAAACTCAAATGAAAACTCATTTAAATTTTGTTGATATGATCGCTTCCTAGCTTGTAACTTATCTGCATTTATTATTTTTCTTTTGGCTGAGATGACCTGTTTCTTAATATTGTTTGTATACCTACAGTGTCTGTGTTCACTAGGTGCTTAATCAATGTGAACTTCTATGACAATAGTGGCGACATCGACTGGAGAAACGAGTCAACCCCGAATGACTTGAATAATCCTGCTACTCTTTTTGTAGAAACTCTGAGAGATAATTTTCTGTTCCAACATGTGAGAGACCCGACACATTACAGAGGGGAGCAAACACCCAAGCCACTTGACCTCATCATAACAAACGAGGAGGGTATGGTGGCCAAACTGGAACACCTTGCCCCAGTTGGCACCAGTCACCATACAGTGTTGTCATTCAGATTTAACTGTTACCTAGTTCAAGATAAGGCCAGGCCAAGGTGCAAATATTACAAGGGAAATTACAATGGGATGAGGGAAGAGATGAGGGGTATCAACTGGCCTGACTTATTAAGGTACAAGAACGCAGACACTACGCTGAATATCATAACTAGTAAAATGACCCATTTGATCGATAAATATATACCCAAGACCAAACCCAGTGCTTCTAGGAATACGAGGGGATCCCTACACATGAACCATGCGGCGGTCGACAAAATTAAGAAGAAAACCCAGAAATTCAAGACGTGGGTTGGGTCAAACGATGAGCAAGACAGGAGGATGTATGCAAGAGCCAGAAACCAAGCAAAGATAGAGTGTAGGAGGGCTGAAAAGGAGTTCCAAAGGCTGGTTGCACGCGAGGTCAAGTCAAACCCAAAGGCGTTTTACCGCTATGCAAAGTCGAAATTGAAAACGCGAGTAGGAGTATCAGACCTGAGGCTTGAAGATGGTAGTTACGCAGATTCTGACCAGGATAAAGCTGAGGCATTGAACAGCTTCTTTTCCTCAGTGTTCACAAGAGAGGATGCAACTAACCTTCCTGCGTTTGAGGACAGACGGTTCGACACAGCACTGACCCACATTGTGTTCACAGAAGAGGGTATTAGAAATAAACTGTCCAGGCTAAAGGTCCATAAGAGTCCTGGACCTGACATGGTGCATCCTAGAGTGCTAAGGGAGCTGTGCAACGAGCTTGCAGAGCCCCTGAAGATTCTGTTTTGTAAATGCCTGGATGAACAAATGGTCCCCAGTGAATGGAAAGTGGCTTATGTGAGTCCTATCTTCAAGAAGGGCGATAGGCACTCCACGAACAACTATAGACCGGTGAGCCTGACCAGCATAATATGTAAAGTACTTGAGAGTATTATCAGAGATGCAGCGATGGAACATCTACTACGAAACAACCTTGTAAAAGATTGCCAACACGGTTTTATGCCGGGGCGCTCTTGCTTGACACAATTGCTCAAGGTATTGGATATTTGGACCCATATTCTAGAACGGGGTGGTAATATCGACAATATTTACCTAGATTTTGCCAAGGCTTTCGACAGTGTACCCCACGAAAGGCTGAAAATCAAACTGGAAGGGTACGGAATTCGGGGAAATGTCCTAGCGTGGATAGAAGACTTTCTACATGACCGCAAGCAATGTGTGGTGATTAATGGCACGAAATCGTCATCTGTACCTGTAACAAGTGGGGTACCGCAGGGTAGTGTATTGGGCCCGCTGTTGTTTGTTTGTTTCATAAATGATATGCCTGACGTTGTACACTCCTCCATACAAATGTTTGCCGATGACGCCAAGTTATTTCGGGAAATTAAGAACCAAGCGGACTGTGAAGAGCTGCAGAAGGACCTCTGTGGGCTCCAGGAATGGTCGAAGGAATGGCTGCTGAGATTCAATGTCACGAAGTGTAAGAGGATGCACCTGGGGCGTACCAACGGTAAGGAGGCGTACCATATGTCCCAACGGGATGAAGAAAATGTACTAGTTGAGACTGTGTGTGAGAAGGACCTAGGTGTGTATGTTGACAATGAGCTGAAGTTCTCGGCCATTGTGAGAAGAAGGTAAATCAGGCAAATAAATTATTGGGTCTTATAAGAAGGTCGTTCAGATATCTAGACGGTCCGTCCCTCGTGACGATCTTCAGGAGTGAAGTGCTTCCCCATCTGGAGTACTGTCACCCCATCTGGTCCCCGAGATATGCTAGGGACTGTCAGTTGGTTGAAAATGTTCAAAGGAGGGCCACCAAACTGGTGCCTGCACTTCGGCATCTCAGCTACCCTGCGAGATTGGAGCGCCTGAACTTGCCTAGCTTATACTACAGACGGGCAAGGGGGGACCTAGTTGAGGTTTATAAGCATCTCAGGGGGCACTACTCAGTTGAGTGTCCTTACTTGGAGCTGGCGGACGCTCGCCCCACAAGGGGTCACAGCTCAAGATTGAAGAAGCCGCAAGTCCGGAAAACCGTGAGGGCAAACTTTTTCGGAGTGAGGGTTGTAAACTCTTGGAACAATCTACCAGAGAGTGTTGTGACGGCACCGAGTGTGAGCTCTTTCAAGAGAAGACTTGACCAACACTGGAGCGGGTTCAGGTACATTCAGGAGCCGGTGCATGCCCAGTATTTGCCAACAGTGCGTGACAGAGACGTGACCGATCGCCCGGGCGGCTAGCGAGCCGACCTTTTGGTGAAGAATATAAAGGAAAAGAGTCGTGACCGATCGCCCAAGCGGCTAACAAGCCGATCAGTGGCGAAGAGGATAAAAAAAAAGTAATAGTACTCATTCAAGTTCTATAAACTGAAATTTTTCTTGAGTGGAAACGGTGTTCGAAATTTTATAATTTTATAGCCTGTATTAAAAAAGAAATTTTTGTTTTATATATATATAATATTTTATATATATATATATATATATATATATATATATATATATATATATATATATATATATATATATATATATATATATATATATATATATATATATATATATATATATGCAAGTAAATCACTGTAGTTGCGCGTGATCCAGGTATATGCTGATAACCACAAGGAAAGAAGAAAACACGAAGTTCCCAAGCGCTTTCGTGTAATTCACATCTTCAGGGGTGAGTACAGACAGTCTATACTCACCCCTGAAGGTGTGAATTACACGAAAGCGCTTGGGAACTTCGTGTTTTCTTCTTTCCTTGTGGTTATCCTCTTTGCCACTGATAAGCTCGTTATCCAGTCGGTTTTCTCCGGGTACTGCTGTTTCCTCCCCTATTAACACTGCAATATGAAGGTCGTAGCAAAGAACGGAACAGCCTCCTGAACGACTATTAAGCTGATAAGTAATCAAAAAATTAAAAGGATAAAGAAGTAAAACTGAAATGAGACCATGCTTTGTCAGGGCTCGTTGTACATTGTTAAAATAAAATAAAGCCACTTGTAGACAAAGATCAACAAGAACTTAGAACAACTTACCAGAGAAGGTTGTAAAGGCCTTATCATCGAACCAGTTTAAACACAAATATATTTGAAATGGAAAAGCTAAAAGAGGAGACGGGCTAAGAGTGCTAAGAGAGTTGTGCAACGAGCTTGCAGAGCCCCTGAAGATCCTGTTTTGCAAATGCCTGGATGAACAAATGGTCCCCAGTGAATGGAAAGTGGCTTATGTGGGTCCTATCTTCAAGAAGGGCGATCGTCACTCCACGAACAACTATAGACCGGTGAGCCTGACCAGCATAATATGTAAAGTACTTGAGAGCATTATCAGAGATGCCGCAATGGAACATCTAATACGAAACAACCTTGTAAAAGATTGCCAACAGGGTTTTATGCCGGGGCGCTCCTGCTTAACACAATTGCTCAAGGTATTGGATATTTGGACCCATATTCTGGAACGGGGTGGTAATATCGACAATATTTACCTAGATTTTGCCAAGGCTTTCGACAGTGTACCCCACGAAAGGCTGAAAATCAAACTGGAAGGGTACGGAATTCGGGGAAATGTCCTAGCGTGGATAGAAGACTTTCTACATGACCGCAAGCAGTGTGTGGTGATTAATGGCACGAAATCGTCATCTGTACCTGTAACAAGTGGGGTACCACAGGGCAGTGTATTGGGCCCGCTGTTGTTTGTTTGTTTCATAAATGACATGCCTGACGTTGTACACTCCTCCATACAAATGTTTGCCGATGACGCCAAGTTATTTCGGGAAATTAAGAACCAAGCGGACTGTGAAGAGCTGCAGAAGGACCTCTGTGGGCTCCAGGAATGGTCGAAGAAATGGCTGCTGAGATTCAATGTCACGAAGTGTAAGAGGATGCACCTGGGGCGTACCAACGGTAAGGAGGCGTATCATATGTCCCAACGGGATGAAGAAACTGCACTAGTTGAGACTGTGTGTGAGAAGGACCTAGGTGTGTATGTTGACAATGAGCTGAAGTTCTCGGGCCATTGTGAGAAGAAGGTAAATCAGGCAAATAAATTATTGGGTCTTATAAGAAGGTCGTTCAGATATCTAGACGGTCCGTCCCTCGTAACGATCTTCAGGAGTGAAGTGCTTCCCCATCTGGAGTCTGTCACCGAGATATGCTAGGGACTGTCAGTTGGTTGAAAATGTTCAAAGGAGGGCCACCAGACTGGTGCCTGCACTTCGGCACCTCAGCTACCCTGAGAGATTGGAGCGCCTGAACTTGCCTAGCTTATACTACAGACGGGCAAGGGGGGACCTAGTTGAGGTGTATAAGCATCTCAGGGGGCATTACTCAGTTGAGTGTCCTTACTTGAAGCCGGCGGACGCTCGCCCCACAAGGGGTCGCAGTTCAAGATTGAAGAAGCCGCAAATCCAGAAAACCGTGAGGGCAACCTTTTTCGGAGTGAGAGTTGTAAACTCTTGGAATAATCTACCAGAGAGTGTTGTGACGGCACCGAGTGTGAGCTCTTTCAAGACAAGACTTGACCAACACTGGAGCGGGTTCAGGTACATTCAGGAGCCGGTGCATGCCCAGTATTTGCCAACAGTGCGTGACAGAGACGTGACCGATCGCCCGGGCGGCGAGCGAGCCGATCTTTTGGTGAAGAATATAAAGGAAAAGAGACGTGACCGATCGCCCAAGCGGCTAACAAGCCGATCTGTGGTGAAGAGGATAAAAGTAAAGTAAAAAGTAATACACAGAAATTATTATTGCAAGCACTATCAATATTGATAATAAATGAGTTAACTTGACAAACGCTCCAGGATTGTATAATCATATTAGTGGATATTAGTACTAAAGAAGAGGTAGGTATATACGAGAGCACAAAAGATACAAATTAACTTAAGCTTGGCGGGTGAGCATCAGGCCAGCGCTACCTAGCGGCTGTGAACCGAACTTTTACACTGGTGCCAAATGTACTCTCAACTATTGAACAACTCAACGGCGTATACAAATAATTCATGGAGCGCTTTTGATTCTCCTATAATAAAATTCATACATTTTTCATTATTTATCTAATAACAGTAAGAATAGAGAGTGGAGGCTGGAGCGGACGTGTGTGTTAAGGTTGGCATAGCGTGAGTATGTTAGTCCTAAAGATGGCGGCATGTCATCAGTGCTGTGCTGTGCTGGGGTAAGTTTTGTACCTCGCTACAACCATACCTGCAACCTCCTACTCTTTTATTATTAAGTCTTAGAATTTCCAGATATCAGAGAAAGTTTACATCTATTTTTTATCCAAATATAGGTCGTGAATGAAGGGAAAGGCAGGGGTAAATATGGTGGTGCATAGGGGAAGAGGATGGCAGCAATGTTTTTGTGCTCATCTGCCGAGGCCCTTGGATGACATTTACAGGCCTAGGATGGCTGCCTATTATTTACCATGGCTTTAAGACATGCCTGAAATACCTGCATGGGACGTAGTGTGGAGCTATTGACGTAGAAATAAGGTTCAGTAATGAATTGGGAAGCTTCTAGGTCCGAGTGGTGACGGTGTGACGAGAGAAGCGTTATTAATATTGTTACTGACCAAACTAATCTACCTGGAGGCCCCGCGCTTCATCCTTTGCTTATTACCTGAGAATTTTAACAGTCAGGATTAGAGGGAAGTTGATACTGACTAAATTTAACCGAGTATCTATTATCAGTAGTTTCTAACACCTTTCTTGGTCTATCCTTGGTTAAGAAGACATGGTGTGTTCTGTTATATACCTGGACTGTCTTGATTGATGTTGAAACTGTATGAAAGTCCATGTATACTGTATATTAGGGTTGCCAGGTTGTCCGTACATATGGGATTGTCCTTTATTTCATTTCCCTGTGCCGCTGTCCCGGGGAGGTATGTCGGGATTCATAAATCGGTAAAGATTTGTCCATTGGCTGTCCTCGGGTTTTTTTGTATTATGGTGTGTTTTACTCAAATCTGACCTTCATTTCCTGTGCAATTTAGCATTTTTTTTTTTTAATAAAATTTTCATTTGTAACCGAAACCGCTAATTTGCACCAAGATGGCAGTCAGGTTTGAGTAAAACACCATAAAACACACCTGAAAAGTAACCTTATGGAAACAGACAAAAGATTTTATCTTTTCTCAAAAGTAAACAATTTCCACAGGTAGGACACAGTCTTGATGTTGGTAGGACACTGATCTTGTAATATTTGCATTGCTTCAATGTCATTCTCATAAACTCACTGAATAACAGCTAGATAAGGGAGAGAGCACTTATCACACGCCATCACAAGCCTTCAAAAATTTAAATTGCGCTGTGAAAGGCTGCTTCAAAATGATTGGTTTGGCAAGTCACGTGACACGATACTTGAAAGTCATTCGTTGTCATGTTGCAAACAGGAGGAGAGAAGTGATGGGCAACATGGGGGGTACAGAAACTTACGCCTAGAAATATGGGAGAGACTGTTAATATTGATTTGCACAAGAAATGAAATGAGGTTGTATGTCTTTGTATATGTAATATTGAAAATTGGAAATCAGCAGACAGCCAATGGATGAATATTAACCCATAATTCTCCTGTATTTGAGTGCACTTGAAAACAATAAATCATCCAGGCTTGTTACTGTAACTGCCTTTATTTTATAAGTCAAATGTCTCATACAAATATAACAAATTTATCAATAGTAACTGTTTTTGTTCTTCTCATTCAAAATTCTTATCTCTCAAAATCGTGTGGTATTTTGTATATATACCAGTAGAGTATCTCTTGGTAGGTTGTGGCAGCATTGGTGAACTTTATACATTGTAAACTTTGCTCTTATGAGGTATAATCTGTAGTTTCCGTAATACCCTGCTGAGTATAAATTTTACAGACTTTTCTGATTGGGAATTCTGAGGTCCAACACCATTGCTCCTCTGTGTGTGCTTGAGACATTTGTGTGGTTCCTTTTTTTATGATAAGTTGATAACTGTGATCTTAGGTTGGCTTATTTTATGATTGAATACATCTGGACCTTGGCTAACGATTCCAGCAGCCACTCCTGGCAACTGTTGGTCTATACCTGCCACCCCAATATGGCGCGAAAAAAAATATTGACACCCTAAATGTTAGGGTGTCAGTAGAAGATAATCACTGTTTTAGGTTAGGTTAGGTTAGGGCCTAAGCTAACCTAAAACAGTAATTGTGTTCTATTATCATCTATAAAAAAAAATTATTCCTGTCTATGAGAAGAATCAATGAAACATCCTGGAAGCACCATGATCTCATGGACATAGATTAGTGTTCAGAACAAAAATCATTAAGATTATAATGATGAAAAAGTTTTCATATTAATCTTTTTGACCGACTTCTACTGTAAAGAGAAATGTCCTCAAGTTGCAGGTTCAGGCCTGCAGTGTTACCCTCATGTTGTAGCTAAAGTGCAAAGTACCAGTTGAAATGTTTATAAAGTAGGCAAGGAAACATTCTGTTGATTTATAATTCTTACCCCTGTAGGATGGGTTAAGCACATCTGCTCTAACACTGGTGCCTACTGTGACTTCTGCCTTGGGTGTTTGTGTCCTGTCTCCTGTCCCTATACTACTCAGAGTTTGGATTTCCCCTACTCCCTCCTATGTCAGAGGTTAGGGATCCCAACTGGTGCTATGTACCAGGTGATTTTCATGGATGATGTAGAAATACTTAGAGTTCTTTTGATCCTCTCTTCAGTTGCTGTCTTCAATGACTTGGGCAGACAACATCAGGAGTGCTTCATTAAGAAATAATGGCATTGCAGTACTGTACTGTATTATGTACAATACAGATACAGTACAATCATTTCCATATTTGGAGAACCAGAATGAGGCAACCCAGCTTATGTTTGTGACCAGGAAATAGGTCTTTGCAAATATATTTTGAGGATACGTTTACTTGAACACAACTGTGGGTGTAGTTGGGTTGGCATTAAAGACTATACCACATATAGATTGTGATACTGTACTTGCCATTATTCTCTAAATGGTAGATGCCTGTTAGTATAGTAGGTCTTTTAAGTGCATTAATGACTGTTAGATCCAATTTCTTCAAATAAAACTGAAGTTCGTTGTTCAACCCAATCAGGGAACGGAAACTGAACAATAACTTGGTCAATATAAGTATGCTTTACACAGCTAGTCAATACAATTCGCCTCATGAGTAAATTACAAACTGTACTGTATGCCCCTCAAGTTTGCGGATTTTTACTTCGCGGTTCTCGGTTATTCGCTGATGACACCCTGGATGTACCCAAGAATGTCTGTGGGTAGTTATAAAAGTTGCCAGTATTTACGAGGCTGGGACAGGGAGCCATTCGTTCTTGAGACCGTAATTTCCTTTACCTGTACAGTGGTCCCTCGGTTAACGAACACAATTCATTCCAGAAGGTCGTTCGTTAAACAAAATTTTTTTTATCCGAATCCATTGTTTCAATGGGATATTGGGTAATTGGTTCCAGTTCACCGAAAAGTACATACAAAGTAAAAAAAAATGTAGCAAAGTACACTTTGAGGTGCGTATGTAGAAGGTTCCTGGTTGATGATGATGATGGGAATTAGAAGTGGGGTGGAGGAGAAGGGAGAAGAGAAGGAAGTGGGAATGGAGGAGAAATCACCTTTCAGGGAACCATGCTTGATGCAGTAATTTCACCAATAAAATTTTAAGTTCACTAGGTGTAATTCAAGATTATTTTCTTTAAATCAACACTGCGCTATATATTATCAACATGTTGAATAAATTTCAGAATGACCAATAATTGTACTGTAAAAACGTAAAAATACTCTTATGTTCAAGAGACCCACAAGTAAGATGTTTCCTCCACTGAACAGAGACTCAAACAGATGCCTTGGTGGGTGAGTGAAGTGGCTGATGGGCACACCAAAAACTAGTTCCCTGTACTGCAATTATGTTAAATAAGTGTTAAAATGACTAATATTTTTAATGTAAAACTTGGAAAAATATTTAATAGCACAACCTTTTTGATATTTACTCCAATGGAAACGAATGTAAGCCTAGAACCGATTATTGTATTGGCGGACTAACCTACCAGCCGATGAGCAAGCCAAAACATGTTGTTATGTTTTCGTAAGAATTTCGTTAATCAAATTTTTGTTCGTTAATCGAATTGAAGATTTTTATGGAAAGTAATTCGTTAACCGAAATTTCGTTAGCCGAAGCGTTCATTAACCGAGGGACCACTGTATTGTTAATGTGTGTTTAGAGAGAGACATACACAAAACATACAAATAAATAATAATTGGAAAATCCTCTCAAATAATCAGAAACAAATTTATTAAAAATGTGACAGTCTACCCCCAAGTCAGTGCTCTATTACAGTACTTTATTAACAGAGCACGGACTTGATTGGTAGACTCACATTTTTTAATAAATTTGATTCTGATTATTTGTGTGAGGATTTTCCAATTATTATTTATTTGTATGTGTTTTGTGTATGTGTGTGTGTCTACACACATACACACATATACAATACTAGAAGTAAAAGAAATAATTGTCCTAAGGGCAAACACATAAACACATAAAGGGAATATACATTTCTTTGTACACAAGTAACAATGTACCCCCCACCACCTCCGGTCCGCAAATGTTATTCGCTTGCATTTTGAGAACCTAACCCCCGCGAGTTTGGGGGGCCCCCTGTACATACTGTTCATGTCAGGGCTTCACATAATACATTAACTACTGTATCTTTTATTTTCCAGGTCCAGGCCAAACTTTTACATCAAGGAATTTTACTTATTTTATGGTAATTAGTTTAATGAATTATGTTTTGATTTTATTTTTTGCCTTTTTTCTTTCAGTAGAGTCTGAACATCACAAGACTGAAGAATAACATCAACAAAACAGCAGCCAAGCCAAATTTCATTAGTGTAGACGACCACAAGTTACCACTAACAAATCAAGCCTACCTAGATGTAGCATTCTATAAGCAACCTTTGCAAGCCAACCCAAAGAAGCACAACTGCCAACAAGTTACGGTAGAAGGAAACTACTGTAACTCTTGTCAAGTATCAAACCCAAGCCTGGCCTGCACTACAGTATTGGCGCACCAAAGCACGGCACAAGCAACTGAGTGACATCTGAGGACCACCACCCCCATACAAGCCAGTTATCACCGCCAAACCACTATAAAGTCTTCTCTTACACAGCCTGGCACAAAAACGTGCTTTTTTTTTTCAAACGCCGCCCCCTTTATTTATTGAGCATTTTGTAAACCAGTCTCGTCGCAAGAATCTTTGTCAAGTTGAATCTTTTTGACCAAAGTCTTCGTGTTTTTTGATGTATCGTTTATCCTGAAAGTCTGTGTTTTCTGGTCAAGTAAAAATTTTTATTTTTTTATTTTTATTTATTTATTTTTTTCCTTTGTCTAGTGATGTGGCTATGTGAAATAATTTTGGACCATTAAAGTTTGTTTTCTGTGAATCTGAAAATACTCCTCATCTTGTGCTCTTAAACTTAACGTGAATCAAAGCAGCAACAGAAAAAATCTTTTAGTCAAGTGTCCCATGTAATGTTTTGTCTGTGAAGCAATTTATGTAATCCTTGTTCCTACAAAGAAGTGTGAATAAACGGGATCTAAGATATTCTAAGTGTTAATAAGAAGTAACAAAAGCAACAACCATGGATCCTCAGTGGAATCTATTCCAGCCGCCAATCTCTGAATCAGCAGTACTGGAATACAACGGGGGTAGCCTACCACACCATAGTCGATACAACGGTTATTATGATTCTCCACTCTCCAACCACCAACAGTCTCGCAACAATATGGCTCCACTCTCACCAAGCTTTATATGTCCCACCCCGCAACACAATGTATTTTCATCCCACATGAATAACCACCAGTCAAATCAGCAATCCAGTCAGTCTGTGCATCAGTCCAGCCACCAGTCAAATCATCAGCCCAATAATCATTCAACACAGCATTCTCAGCAACATTCACAGCAGCAGCAACATTCACAGCAGCAGCAACAACAGCAGCAGCAGCAGCAGCAGCAGCAGCAGCAGCAGCAGCAACAACAGCAACAGCAATCTCCATCTCAGGGCCCTCCACACTCCCCGCAGTTGTCTAGTACATCATCCAATTACTATAGCTCTAACTCAAGCTCCCAGTACACTCCTCCTGTCGCAGACTTCAAGATTGGGACCTTCACCCTTAATGCCAATGGCTTTCCATCAGAATCAAATGGCCAGGAGACCACAAACTCGTACTCTCACAGTAATGGAATATCAAGTAACAATAGCCAGAGTGTACGAGAGACAGGAATCATTGAGAAACTGCTGGTGAGTGTTCTGTAAATTTCATATTCATCCTAATGAATTTTATAATTACCAATACAGTACAGTACTGTGTATTTATGAGATTAAGTGCAACTTTGTTATTGAAGTAGAAGCATTCCCTTCTGTGCTTGAAGTTTGTTATCTTAATTTCAGCAAACTTATGGGTTCATTCAGTGCTGTGAAAGGCAGGCAAGACTCTTTTTTCACTTTTCGCAATTTGATGGCAACACAGAGCATCTCCGCATTGGTGACCCAGTAGAATTTGAGGTGACCTTTGATCGTCGGACAGGCAAACCTATTGCATCAGCAGTCACCAAAATTTCTCCAGAAGTGGTGAGTCATTAAAACTTGTATGGTTGTATCATACATCATAAAAAGAATAATGCTTGTAAGATTATCAAGCAACATTGCTCTCACTGCCTGTATCCATGCCATCAGAACATCTTGCCTCTCCCTTACATTGCTGACACAGTCACCAATTTTAGGTATTCTGGTTTATCCTTCTCGTTCCTGCCTTATTTAACCAGCTGGTATTTAAGGTTTATAGGTACTGTACTGGGTGACATCAATGTAATTTATTTACTGTATCAGATGTTCTTCACTGGCACACTTCGATAGAATAATTTTGTTAGTGTAAGAGCGAAGACATTTCAAGCCAGGAACTTAACTACTTACAAAACATGAATTAGCCTTTATGGTTCTTACGTTGTGAGTGACCAGTAATTATTATTAAAAAAAAAATTACATATAGTGTATATTAGTTTTGTTTGTTAAATTCTTTTGTTGGTTAACAGGTACTAAGTGAGGAGAGAGTCATTGGCATTGTTACAACTGAGCTTCGCAGTGAGTCTGGAGGTGAACACCAAGGAAGGATCACTTATGAGAATCGTGGCGAATGTTTTTTCCTTCCTTATGGCAAAGATGATGTTGAGGGTTATGTAACTCTTAAACCAGGAGATAAAGTTAGTTTCCAGATTGCAACCAACCAAAGGTATGTATGTTAACCCCATGCTTGACTCATTTAGTATGTCTAAAAGTTGTTTTAAAAAAAATAATTTAAAAATTTTGTATTTTAAAATCTGAACAGTATATATAGACAAAGTAACACACACACAATGTTTGTTGTTTATTTTTTTTTCCTACTAAGTTATTATACAGTCATCTATCTTTAGATATCTCAAGAATTATGTAAAAGATGTGAAAAAATATATAAAATGAACATCAACAAGATCATCAAAAAATATTGAAATATGTCAACATACTATCATCTGGGTAAGATATATAATTCACAGAAGCCCCATTTCCATACATTATTGTATGGAAATCATGGGGAAGGCTCAACATGTGGAAGAGCTGAGTCCACCTGTTTCCAGCCCTGAACATCACTTGGACTTAATGGCCCATCATCAGAGTCTGAGCTTTCAGTGTTATAAAGAACACTGTTACCGTCAGACTCATCTATGTCTGCATATACATACATTACTATTGGTCTTCAAGAAAGTGTTTTTGTCTCTTGTTGCTGATGTTATTGTTTATGTATCACTTAAGCTCTGTGCCATTTTAGGAATTGGTTGTGGGCACTTGTAGCATCTTTTCCCAATATAATGGTTTTAGTTGTGATTGTTATAGACTGAAGAAATGTTTGACAAGTTTGTTGGCCAGATCTGAATGCAAAATGAGTTGTTGAAATAAAAATTTTGACACTTATCATGAAAAGTAAGTATGAGGGGAATGGCTATGGTTACCTGAGCAGGCAGGTTTTACACCAGCCTCAAAAGAAAGCCCACCCATCTGTATAATACTATTTTGTATTTAGGAAATCTGATGTGCTGTGACTAGTTCATGACAGAATGTGTGAGTTGTCAAGAGGGAAGCTGGTGCCTTATGCTGAGAGACAAGGATTAACTGGAAAATTTTAAACCAGGAAAATTCATTATTCATTGTCAAACTGTCTGGAGTATCCCTGAGTCACTGATTTGTTCATGAAGTTTGATTTAGGAATTACTAGAACTGAAGATTCATCAATTATTTTTATGATAGTGATAGACCGGCTAGAGATCAATGTCATGCCTCATAGTTGTATAAAAAAAGCACCTTAAGCACAATTTAAGGAATGTGTGAATGAATACTGTATATAGGAAGGCTTATGCTGTTACCCTATGTAATGGAACTAGAATTAAGGTTTACTGAAATAGAACTAGACAACTGATTAACCACTATACCTTAAAGCAGGACAGGCAACCTAGCGGCCCGCCATGTGCGTTTAGAGAATCCTGCACAGCCTGTCAAATATCAAGGAGTAGTGAGCACCATCAAAGACTCGTACGGATTCATCGAGAGGGCAGACGTTGTGGACGAAATCTTCTTCCACTTCTCCGAGGCCAAAAACATCCCCGGAGGACTGAAGTTGGGCGACGATGTTGAGTTCTTCATCCAGACGCGGAACGTGAGTTGTTTTGAATATTCTTAGCTTGTTGGAATTTTTTTTTTTGGAACCTGTTGTGTCTCAAAGACTCATGTGATTGTCTTGTGTATGAAAGGGTAAGTGATAAAAACAAGAGGTGTGAGTTCAGAAATACATCTACAAAAGGTGTTAATACAGTAATATCCCCGTTATAGGAACAATTGGTGTAGAGCACTCCCGGGAATGAGAGATTTCTGGTTAACTAGACGACTCTCTCAAAGCCAGAAAAAATCCCTCATCCCCGGAATTTTCCGGGTAATGGAAAAATTTTCTCTGAATTTCGGGAAAATATGCCCCTCAGAAAATTGTTCTCAAAGCCGTAATTTTCCGGAAAATTCCGGCTTTGGGAACGATTTTCCCAGAAAATTTCAATTCTGGTTATCGGAGAGTTCCGGGTTTGAGGGATTCCGGCTAATGGATATTACTGTAGTCAGGTTTGTCATACTTGGATTGTAGAGTCGCAGAAGCCAAGTTGAAGGTTGAGGGGTATTTCCTTGCCACGACCTTTCTGCAGCCTGACAATGTAGGGGTCTGTGAGGTTGTATGCTATCTTGATGCCATTCCCCTCCTTGTAGTTTGTGGAGTAGGTCAAGACCTTGGCATCACTGAAACGGATCCCTGGTTCATGGCGTATGGTGATCTGTGAAACTAAAACAAAGACATCCAGGAAGTCTTCCCTCTTCATTTTCACAACTGAGAATGGTTTCGTGTGCCTGCACCCCCTGATTGCTGCAGCATAGCCCTCTGGAGTATAGACCTCCATCTTCGTGAGGGTCTTCTCTATGTGGCCAAAGTCACAATCACAGGGAAGGTAGGAGTGGCCAGGGACCATGAAAATGTGTTTGATGTCAGTGAAGTGCCCTTCATGAATGTAACGAAGGCAGGTCAGAACAAAATGTATGTTTTTATTTTGCCCTTCACAGTTATCACTGAAAATAACGAGTTTCGTGACTGAAGTGGTTACGTGTGTCCTGATGTAGTGCATGACACAGCTGACAATATCAGAAGACCCCCTCTTTGGCGTGGTTTCACTCCACAGATACATTGAAGCGTTCCCAGTTTGGACGTTGTGGATCCCAAAGTTATAGATCCACAGTTTGCGTTTATAATACTGAACACCAGAGTTGATGTGGGGAGTGTGTGCTGCAGGTCGATCGAGATGACAAACAGCTCACCATCATCATCATTGGCATACACTTTCAGGTAGCCGTGAGGAACTTTTGCCCGCTTCCTGTGCAGGGTTTGTTCAGTGGTGAGGCAGTTGAATTCCTGCACATTCTTCACCTTGTCTGTGGCAGCAAGACTATGGCAGATCCTATCACAGGTGTTGCAGGTGTCAGTCATAGGTGGGAAAAAACCAAGGATGAACTCTTGATTGAACACATCCTGATAATAGTGGTGGGTCACTGCTTTATGATTAGGTCTTGTTCCTTCAGCCACTCCTGATATATCCTGTACATAGCGGTGACGTTCAATTCCGATGTGGACTCTTAGCACGGCTGTAATGACTGCTAACAGCGGCATAACTATTAATGTGTTCAATCACCAGCTGTCTTCTGTCTAAACTAATACTGGGCACGTGTGATGCAGCTGTCTTATGCCCTCCTCCACAGTCCCAGTCACCTTACTCAGCACAGTCCTCACACGCCGTTTAATAATCCCGTGAATAGAGTAGAAAGCATTCCTACACTGTTATTGTCTCATCCTCGTAAATCACACTGTACGTAATAGAATGTAATTTACATGAGACACGGTCAGCAATACTTGAACAGCCAACATGACCAGAGGTTACGAGTTTACCAATGTAAATGTTCTGTTTATCAAAGTTACCAATAGTCCAGAAATCTTTAAAAAAAAATCTTATTTACTTTCTCTTCACCAAGCTTGGCCATGCAGCCATCCTTGCATGTGGAGCCAATAACACGTTTCCCCACAACTTTTTCGTTCTCACATTCGTGTACTCGGTGCCAGCGTTCCTTTTCTGCTTTGTCACTTCTAATTTCCACTTATTTTCGTCCCTCACTCACTTACGGGTGCCTAGGACCCTCTCTTGCACTATCACTCTTGGATGAGGACATCATGAAAGTAATAATATCCAAGAAAAGCATGAAAAAGGCAGAGAGACGAAGATGCTTTTTTGGGGGGGCTACTGTACAGTGTATGATAATAGTGGCTGTCATTATTGTTAGATTTTGACCTAATTTTAATTATTTTATTGTGGTGGCAGTTTTAAAGAATAGTAATTAGCTGTACAGTAATTGAATGCAAAGTAATTAACATCATTTTAACCTACCCAAGATTATAATTGCTTTTACATATATAGGGCAAGGAAGTGGCAACCAACATGGTGAAGCTGAATCCTGGAACAGTGGTATTTGAGGACATTAACCAGGAGTTAATAAGGGGTCAGGTGCTGAAGCCAGTGGAGAGGAACCCCAGACACAACCAAAAGGATCCACTGACTGGTCGCATACGCTACAGGGGCAAGGATCGCTCAGAGGTCAGTGCCTCATTTTGTTTTTATTCTCCCAAATAGATTATTTTGCTGGTGCATGAGAGTTTAAAAGGGACATCCCCAGAGGCTTTATTTCTACCAGCCCGTAACACACACACAAGAAATTTGTTTAAAGAAACGAGTATTTTATTAGGTTATTTGGGATTATAAGTTGAAAAAATTATTTTTTGGATCATATGTTTATAAAGATATTTATACCATGATTTAACCAAAAAAATCAGCACCATGCCAATGTATATACTGTACTGTAGTATATACAGTAAATTTATATGACAGGAAGATGTATATTTAAGCAAATTTTTTTACACCATAAATATGTTTACACACACACATGTTCCCTAAAAAGCAGCACACCAACTTTGAAACCCTGGTATAGTATGACCTCTAAAACCATAGAATGAGATAGATAACCTGAAATGATCTCTGGGGGTAAGAATGGTGCAACATGTGGCCTTAGAAATTGGTGAACTCTACAGATGATAACTTCGGTTATATCTACTGTATCTTTTTCACTTTTGAACAATAGGGTGAACCTTTATTTATTGGTTATATGAAATCCTGTGTTTGGATAGAGATTCAGATGAGGTACAGTATTTGCAATAATATTAAGAAAACCCAGGTATCCTACCCTGCATAAAACAACCATTCTTGGAGCCCAGGCCATTTTGAGAATTGGGGAAGTTTATCAAGATTTTGAACCATAACAGTGTATGTAAGTAGACTTCAGAGTTATTAAGGAAATTGAGCCATCAAAATATGTTAAAGATTGTGCTTCCTTTCACCTTTTGATTGACCACCCCAACCAAATACTAACCTTGCCTAATGCTAGCTGCAATAATGCTAGGATATTCAAGTAAATCTTTATTTCAGGTGGAAGTAAAGTTTGGGGAACGAGATCAGAAAGGAGATTTCACATTGCGTCACGGAGATTGGGTGCAGTTCAACATAGCTACTGACCGTCGTGACCACTTGCAGAAGGCTACTAACATCTCTCTTTTGGATGACAGGTACTGTAGCTATGGCTTTTATAGTGGCTTCATATTTTACTCTGTGTTAAGCATCTGGTTTTCCTTCACTTTCTTGGCTAATGTACTGAAGTGAATACAGACATACCCCGGGTTAGGGATGAGTTCCGTTCCTGGAGGCTATCCGTAGGCCATATCCGTAAACTGGAAGTGACTCCTTCATAGGTATTCATTGAACACACGTAGTACACATACTGTACAATTACCATACCTACATGATACAATACTTTTTTATTAATTAAAAAGTAACGATAGAAGCATACGAATGAAAGACAAATTCACAAATACAATTATGTAAAGTAACTACAAAATTAGTGTACGAATAGTAATTTTATTATCCTTAAATCCTGGTACTGATTTGATCATCCACAGATGGTTGTTGCTTCATTATTACAATAGGTTTTAAAGGCACTAAGCCTTTCATGTGTTCCTTTATGTGAACCCTTGCCCTTCACAATCTTGTGAACGGTTGTGGTAGTGAGACCGAGTTCGCGTGAGATCATGGTGATGGTTTTTCCTCTTTTTATACTGCTTAATTACTTTCATTTTCTGTTTTATATCTATTACTTTCCATTTATGAACAAGTCCTGCTTTCTTACTATCACGTGAGCACTTTCCAGTCATTTTGCAACATAATTAAGGGCAATTTAGGAAAAAATTCAGAAATGATACGCAGAGGATGCACGCTCTAGCAATCTAACAACGTGACTGAGTGCAAAATGGCACTTTACGGGACGCCTCGCCCAGCTGCTGTACACATACTCTGTAGGTCTCTTCTCTACTTGACGTCTATAGCAACAGATACTCGTCCACAACCCGAGAATGGACTTGGAAGAGAGTATCAGTAAAGTTGGAAATCCATAACCCGGGAAGTGTGTGTATTGTATCGGTTTTGATGATAATAACATCACCTGAATGTTCATACAGTATTTTCATCTTTAACTGTACCCCTTTGTACTTGATCAAATAATAAAAAGGTTTCGTGCTAAATGACCACTTCAAATTGCTCCAGTGTTTTTATAAAAAGCAAATTTATTAATTTTGGATATACAATATTGAGATACTGTACTGTATTGGGAATCATAATTCGCACTTAGTCTCAGGAAATATATGATTTACTGTATTTCTTTTCCCCCCATTCTAATAATTTACCCTTCATTACAGCTTTAATGTTTCTGGTGAGAAACGAGAGCATGGTGTCATCGCTGCCCTGAAGGATGGCTTTGGTTTCATTAAGTGTGCTGATCGTGACGCTCGTTTGTTTTTCCACTACAACGAACTGCTGGACCCGGAGCATGAGATTGCCGTTAATGATGAAGTTATGTTCACTGTGGCTCAGGTAATTTGTAGCTTTTAACGCTCCACTTTGTATAGAGGTTTGTCTTGTCCTTGTGTTTAGTAATTCTGCAGCTTATGAAATTATATTCATTTTTATTTGTCCCTTTACCGAATAAATGTCCAGGGGATAGCCATCGGGCTTTAATTTGGGTATTTCGGTAAAATATCTTACTCAGAAACATTAGGTATTGGTAGTCATTTTCTGAATGGTCATGTTTATTTATAATTTTACTTACAAAATTGTATTTTAACATGTGAACCCTTGATTGAAAATTGTTTGGTGCCATTTGGTCTTGTTCTCATATTGTTCTTGAAAACTCGGGGTTCCCAACATTGTTGACCGGAACTGATTTTGAAATTAGTTTACCATTCGATTATAACTCAACCCTTTTAATAAAAGAGAAATGTAGGTGGCAGAATGTTAGGGATCTTAACCATCACAAACATTCATTTCTCAAATCAAACTTACATTGGTTATAAAGCATCATTTCTTGGGTCAACTCATCTGTTCCAGGTGACAGAGCTGACTAGGCAGATGCTCTTACTTTGCTCTGGTCCTGCAGAAAATTATCCCCTGTTACATTTCTATAACATAATCCTTCAGAGAGGGGCTGGGTAGTGGCCAGTACATCAATTAATAAATTATTCTTTTGTACTTTGTGGTCTTGGGGAGTCTGTAAGGTTACTTTCTGATCTTCCAGTGGGTGACTTGTTCTTGCTGCTTTTGTGCCTCATTCCTCCCATATCTAGCTGACTTGAGACACTTTGAGTCACCCAAGTCAAGAATTTAGCTATAAATGAGGGATTGATCCTCCTCTTCCATTTTTTAACAGAACCTGGATCAGGGAACTCAAATTTCTTCCCTTTAAGACTTAGTTTAAGTACTATTGAGGTGAGCCAGAATTGAGGAGTCAACTTATGTTTGACACATTATAGTCTAGTCACATCATCACATGGGGGTGGTGAAGCTCACCTGTTCATTTGACAGCAAAGACTTTTACCAGGGTACCTCCCAGACCTTGACTGATGTCAAGAATTCTGGGAACCCAGCATTTTCAACCCCTAGACTTGTGTCATAATGTTAGCTATACAAGTTGCCCAGATGAGACTAGGCTATAAGGTGGGTATTCAGGATAAAACTTTTATTTAACTAAATTAAGTGAATTTGAGTCTGAGTTGGATTGCCTTAATAGTGTGTAATGTTGCTGTGGTTGTGGAGAATGTTCTTTGATGAGGTAGCTAGTAAAAGAGATGAAAGTTATACCAATGGGAACAGGTTTCATTGATCAATTAACCTTTTTTATTTACTACAGGACATAACAAATCAGTCTCCTAACCGTCAGAGCGCAATTCGCATTCACCGAGTAAATTCGGGAACAGTCAAGTTTGAAGTGCTAGTCACCGAGGGTCTTACTGGTCGGGTAAGTTTGCTTTTTCTGGGCATAATGATACTTGCTCTCATGTTGATAACTACTGATGGGTCAGAATATAATTATCTGATTTGATATTGTGAACAGTGCACATGTACTATACGTACCATATGTGGGTAGTAACAGATTGTAAATTTTGATTTTGCTGACAAATGTCAAGATAAAAATGTATATTTATATCTTTTGTAATATTTGTATATGATATATGACATGAACATATATGACAACTGACTTATGTTATCTTTTTGTGACCAGAAGGTTACACTTGCATAAAATATTAGGGGGGGGGGGGACTATAATTATGGAAGGTGAGGGTAAAGAAGGTGCCTCATGGGAGGGGGATGGACATTCAGTAAGATTTGGTCTCTGTACACAATTTCGAACATGGCATTGAGATGGGTTTTTGGGAATAAAGGTGATTCTGGGTGATGTAGAGTATGTCTGGTAAGGCAGCTAGAAAAATTATCTTGCATCAGTCTTGATGTTTGATCATTTTCAGAGTTTACCTATGTACAATATTTCTTTTCCTGCTTAATTCATCTATAAAAATTTTAAAACCCTTGACCCTAGTTTTTATAAAATGTTTGACCCACTCAAAATATATTCTCTTTGGTTTTGCGAATGCTTGATTTTGAATGCTTATATCTGACATGGTTACAGGTAGTGGTCGAGCCCCCAGCCAGCCCTAGGAGCCCAACCAAGAGTAACGGGCAGTCACCTTCTCCTGAGAAACCAGAGGAGCCTGGGTATATCTCGTATTTACAGGATGGAGTGAAACAGAATATCAAGTATTATGATAAAAACTGTGATAGACCCCCACAAATGGGGGATAGGGTAAATAGAGTGTCTTGGTGTTAGTAGTTAATTGTTGGACCTGGTGATATTTAAATATGAAACCATTTCAGCGCAACAAATGAAATAAACACTTGAGAGGATGGATATTAAGGGAAATTATAGGTAAATATTTTACCTGGAGGGTTTTTTATTTTTTTTTTTGTCTACTTCATACTCTTCACAGTAGTCCACCTTGTATTTAGTAAGATAAAACATTGTTAGGACAGTATTTAAAAGTAATTCTGTTGTCACAGTACCAGTGAGACACTTTTTTTGAGATTTCAATAGAAATATGTAAGTAATTGGGAAAATAGGAAAGATTTGTGTCCCGGGCTCTGACATCTTAGTTACATGGGTCTAAGACGATCTTTGCTCTGTTTTGAGAATGCTTCTTAGGGAGGATTCTTAGCCTTCGGAAGCCCCAAATTATGTTCAAATCTTCCAATATCCGGATTTACCGGGTCCAGATCTTCGAAGATTCACTGTACAGGGGCTCCCCTACTTACGAACTGGTTAGGTTCCTGAGGTCTGTTCGTAAGTCCAACATTATTCTTTTCAATACTGAATACTGTATACAGCAGTGTTAAAAAAAGATTGTACAAACAGCTATACCCCAATAATACTCGACAGTATTTCTTACCAGCCTTAAACGGGATTTTAATGTATGAATAGCATGTATAGTAATAATAAATAAACACTCGCCATGTTTAGCTTTTATGTCTTCAAAGAGAGTTATGGCCTTCCGCTGAATTACGTTAAGGCTTATAGGCATGCAGAGGTAATGCTGGTCTTCCAGCCACACACTCAAAAAATTTTCCATCTGTGATCACTGAGCCTCTTTTCTTACTAATGATCGTGGAATGCATTGGCACAGAACCTTTCACATGTTGCATGCGCTCTTTGTCCTTCAAAATTTTCTCAACAGTCGAACGATTCATCCCAAGAGCATTTGCTATGCTTATCATTTTCTCACCTCTTTCACAACTCTTTATAATGTCCACCTTAGTTTCCAACGTAATAGTACGACGCTTCTTACTACCACCATCACCACTGGCATCACTCTTACGCTTCTGAGACATGTTGGGGTCAATAATATTCATTAAAACCACAAATAACACCTTGAGGCAGCAGAGGAACACAACAACAACAATAGCGCTAGGGATACAGGGTGACGCAATCTATCGTGCGGCGGTTTTCAAACGGGCAATTGGACATACGGACAGGTTTGTTCGTATCTCTGAAAGCTCGTAACTTGAATGTTCGTAAGTAGGGGAGCTGTATATATATTTTTTTTCTCCACCAGTTTAGTGTTTACTTGTGCAATGGCATGATTTTTTGTGTAGTTGATATATTGCATTTAAACTTAAGTCAGTTATAGTGAAGCAATATGTGGTGTTTTTCTTAGAAGTTTTCCCAAATTTTAGGTGGGGTTCAACATTTACCAAGTTAAACGCACCAAAGAGCTCATAGCCATGGGGGTGCGAATAGTGCGTTGCCATACTGACCTGCCACAGATCAACAATCTCATTCCTATTGTGGTGAGGCCTTCAACCGCCGTCCTGCCAACCAGTCCAAGGTAGATGTTTTCTCTGAAGTTTTTCATAGTACTGTTTAAATGCATAAGCGTAATGAAGAGATTGAAAGTGTTGTTACTTTGTTCACGGTGAAAATTTGGTACAATAATTATGTTAGGTTTGTCATCTAATCTGTTGTCTTGCGTAAATAGTATGTGAAGTAATTGTTTTGTAATGGCATTGTTGTATTTCTCTTGTAGCTCGACAAGCAACAGCAGCACTTTCAACATTGTCACCAGTAGCAATAATGACAGCAGTAACAGTAGCAGCAGTAACAACATAAGCAGCAGCCAAAAGAACATCATAAGTAGCAGCAGCAGCACCACCACCACCAACGCCACTACCACCAACGCCACTACCACCAACGCCACTACCACCAACGCCACTACCACCAACACCACTACCACCAACACCACTACTGCTACCACCAGTAGTAATATGAACGGCAGTACCTCCTCAGGGCGTCCATCTGCAACACTGCATCAAGGCTTTGTTGCAGCTCTAAAAGATACATTTGGCTTCATTGAGACTATTGCCCATGACAAGGAGATATTCTTCCACTTCAGGTGAGAGAAGGATGGTTTAAAGTGCTATTAATCTTGTATACCTTCCTGTTATCACCAGCAGATTTTATTATTTTTGTTCTTTTACCAATTTTGTCTGGGATAGGTTATAATGACAAACTTCAAGATAAGAGGTGCAGAAGAACAACCTGAAGAATTCATGGTATTACAGATAGAAATCATGACATTATAACCTCATTTCCTGGATTGATCGTGTTATTCAAATCTCGTGTGTGAGCTGTGTATAGATTCTCAATCCATATCTTGCCTATATTAGAGTTAAGTATTATTGTTATTTATTCTCCATTACTTGTAAAGCCATAAGATAATGTGGTACTAGTAACCTGACTGATGTAAGTTATGCTCCATATAATTTTTACAGTGGCATCTACATAATGGAAAAGCCTGGAGACTGTTTTACTGAGGGAGTTGCACCTTTAAAAAATGTTCCATTGTATTCTAGCATAAAATTGGGATGAAAAGGTGTAATAGCTAAGGGAAACATTGTCATCTGTAGCTATATAGAATCCTGAGTTTGATTTTTTTTTAGTACAGTACTACCCATAGATGTGTTTTATAATCCATGCAATCCAATTTGAAAACTATGAATTTGCTGATGTAATATGTAATATCTTTCCCTGTCTGATTCGTTACAGATTTCTTTATTAGCCACTATTGAAAAGTGTCATTTTCTGATGTTTGCAGCAATGTGGAAGGAGATGCTGCCAGTTTTGAGTTAGGTCAAGAGGTAGAGTACACCCTGTCATCACGCACGGGCCCTGGAGGAAAAGTATCAGCAGAGAATGTTCGCATGCTCACTAAGGGGACACTGCCTATGCCTAAGGTACGGCACATTATTCATAATATGCAGTTTTTGTTCTTGTTTGAACACTATAAATTAAAAATTTATATTCATTTTTTATTCTTAATTGTTTTGAAATAAGTTTTAGATGAGGTAGACCAAGGCACTCATTTAGGGAATCAGAGTTCACTAGAAATAGTGAATATTTGAGTGAATGCGGGTAATTGGTGGGGAATATTTTGTTGAATTTTTATAAGGAAATTGCTGAAACTAATGGCATACAAAATTTCAATATGCTGGGAAGGCTTTTATTGATGCATTTGTACACACACATGCATTTCATTTACTTTGCTCTTGTATTGTTTTTTTTTCCTTGGTATCTACCTCTCCTATTCCCTCTGAAGGATATTAATAAAATCCACTGCTCCAGTTTAACTTAATATGACTTCCGAGAACTGTTATGTGGCAGGCAGGCTTATTAAGGGCACTAAGACAAGTTGGATGTTGACACAATCACTCTTAGATGACTTACGGTGCATGACAGGCTATACCACTGGGGATAGCATTATACTGCAGCGGTGGTAGTGAGTATTGTACACCGCTTTACCTCATGTGATCTGTGCGGATCTTAGATTTTTCGTTAATTTCTCAACCACATTTTTCACTTACCAACAAAGCAAATGCAAACTGGTCATTCTAAAAAAAACAACTCGTGAAATAAATGGATATATATCTACTTTAATATGTGATATTATAGACAATTATTAAATCAACTTATCTACTTTTATGAGTTTATGAATAATTGTCTAAAAGTAATATCTCAATACTCCATACTCATACCTAAGTGGAATAGAAGAGTTGCTACCAAGCTTTTCTGTTGTAGAATCTAACTATCTTATCTACCTATTTATAAATCTATCTATGTATAAATCTATCAGTGTTAATGTTATGGCTTCCCCCTCTTGTCTCTGTATTGCTTTGATCAAGAGGTACAGGAAGTTCATAGATTAGGAATAAACAGTAGGGAAGATTGGAGCAAGGTGACAGGAGGGAACAAACACCAACCTGTAAAAATGCCTCTTGTTTAATTTTAAACCTTGTATTGAAACAGTGAATAAAAACTTATACATTGCCTTAATATTCCAAGTGTTATAATTGTCTTTAATTCCCATTTCCTTGAATACATTGCAGGTCATGGCCGAAATCTTTGAAGGAACAGTCCTACGCTCCATGCGGTCCATTAACCCAGACCAGCAAGAGTATTGTGGTCTTGTGTGTGTTGGTAATGAAAGTAAGACACTATACAGTACAGTATACTCTTTTACTATTACAGCATTAGGTGGATATACAGTAGTCCCACTCATTCTGAAACTTGGTGTAGAGTGAATCATGTGCATTTTTTGTGAAAGGTTGCCCTAAAATAAATTTATTTAAACCCCCAAATAATTTTAACTTTTTTCTTGATGTGCTAACTGTTTGCATGAAAAGGGAAATATGACTTGTAACTTAGGAATGTGATAACTAAATGATAGGTTGACAGTGCACAGTACAAGGCCAAGGAACTAGGAAAGTGGAGGAGAGGGGATGAGAAGGCAAGAGGGAAGAACAAGGCTACAAGTGCCAGCAGTCCTTCACAGTGATGTAGTGTGAATTATTAACAGTGGAATATTAATAAATCCAGAGCAGTTTAGGATAGAATTGTTCCACTAGTGGATCAACTTCCCCTCATTACCACTGTGTCAGCACAATTCCTTGATAATCCTACTAATCTTCTATCACTATCATATATGTTTATGTCAGCCAACCTTGTAGTAACCATTGGAGTGACCAATAGAGGAAATTTTTTTTAGTCTCCTGGAAAAATAAACCTATTTTCCCACAAGAAATTAGCTTCAGTGGAAGACAAACGGAACCAAACCACATTCTTTGTCAAGGGTCACTTTTATATATTAAGCGTTATTTGTTTTACTAGGTGATGGATTGCCCCAGTACGAATTTGGCATCACAGGCATCGTAAATAAACGTGAACTCCTACAACCAGGAGATCAAGTCACCTTTCAGTTGGATGAGTCTCGTCGTGCTGTTGTTATCCGAGCCATCCGCAAGAAGCTGATTGCCACAGTTGATGCTGTTAAAGGTTAGTTGATGGTTTGTGAGATATGGTAGCTAAGCTCTTCCATTTATTTGGGATTGGAGTGAATGTGGATAGATAGACAGATATACAGTACAGGGAGAAGCTTTTCTGATGAAAATATGTAGTTTAAAATATTTTTGCAAGCTTTTACCAGGTGTTTAATGACGGTAGTTTAAATGGTAGAGCAATCACCCTGCCAGTAAATGGTCCCAAGTACCATTCCCAGTTGGTGTGGGGGGGCTGGGTGTCCTCCTTACATGCTGACACTTGCACACTCAACAATAAGATGAATACATTTTCATTTCCATTTGATAGTGCTGGAGTAAACCTTAAGTGTACCAACACTCTGCCTCTGGGATATGGTGACCCATTAGTTTATGAATGCTACGAATTGACCCATCAAGCCACTCTACACCTTACTAGAAATCTTTCAATATATTATTGAAAAATATGTAAGGTTGAGAAATTTGTTGTGTAATGGCAAATTTCATTTGTAAAAAAATTAGTCTACAGTTAATTGTAGTTAAATTTTCATAGGAATTAAAAGGAATCACAGTAAATGAAGAAGTGTGTGTGTGTTGCTTTTGGTTGCAACCACCTCCCACCATGGAAGGAAAGAGTGCAAGAGTGAACCAAAAAGTTGTAGGAAAGGCAATACTACAGTGAATGAACCTTCGAAGATCCGGATTAAGGGGGGGGGGCCACCTGTCGGAAAAAGATAATTTTCCGAATCTTCCGGCGAATTTATAAAACGCATAGAAACGATAAATAATATAAAAAAAACTAAAAATACATATCACATTTTTCGGTATATAAGACTTTTGTGTGCATAAATAAAAATAATACCAATAAATAAGTTACAACAAAAAATACTGTACAGTGGTCCGTCGGTTAACGAACACAATTCGTTCCAGAAGGTTGTCCGTTAACCGAAACCATTGTTTCAATGGGATTTTGGATAATTGGTTCCAGCTCACCGAAAATTACATACAAAGTAAAAAAAAAAAATGCAGTAAAGTACACTTACTTTGAGGTGTGTATGTAGAAGGCTCCTGGTTGATGATGATGGGAATTAGAAGTGGGGGTGGAGGAGAAGGGAGAAGAGAAGGAAGTGGGGATGGAAGAGAAATCACCCCATGCTTCAAGTCGTCATTTCACCCATAAAATTTTAAGTTCACTAGGTGTAATTCAAGATTATTTTCTTTAAATCAACACTGCACTATATATTGTCAATATGTTAAAGAAATTTCAGAATGACCAATAATTGTACTGTAAAAGCGTAAAAATAGTTTATGTTCAAGAGAGCCATAAGCAAGATGTTACCTCCACTGACCAGAGATACAAACTGACGCCTTGGTTGGTGAGTCAAGTGGCTGATTGGCGCACCAAAAACTAGTTTCCTGTTCTCCAATTATGTTAAATAAGTGTTAAAATGACTGGAAAATTATTGAATAGTACAACCTTCTTGATATTTACTCAAGTGGGAACGAATTTAAGCTCTACAACCGATTACTGTATTGGTGGACTAATAATCCAGCTGGTGAGCAAGTGAAAACACGTTGACATGTTTTCGTAAGAATTTCGTAAACCGAAATGAAGATTCTTATGGAAGGTAATTCGTTAACCGAGGTATCACTGTATTGCCAAATCAGTAAATAAAAGCCAGATGAAAGTTTAACACAGTCATCATTTGCATATACTGTACTATACTGTACTCCCTGGTTCACCATATTAACAAAGACCAGCTGGGACTCCGATTCCGTAGCAACGCTCCCCACCCTCTACACTCTGTGCTCTTCATCTGTTACCTGTTTGCCCCTTAGGACAATTATTTCTTTTCCCTTTTTAATAATGTGTATGGAGGATGGTGTGTGCATGTAACTGAGTAAAAATAAATGACGAAAGTTCGTATATCTACCCAAAAATACGAGTTGAAAAACACCACACAGCTTGGCCCAGTTGCCTGGTGATTACAGTGATGCCATGATTAATCACAATTAAACACTAATAATAACAGTAAATCCAGTGAAATATGGCAACGAGGGAGGGAGGGAGGAGAGTTACAAGAGCAGACGACGCTCAACTAGCAGTCACTCGACACTCACACCCCTTAATCGTACCCGTTGCCAGAGATACGATCGAAATATGTATGGGAGAAATACATACAGTACCTTGTAGTCTAATTTGAAAAAAAGTGACGTGCAGAGTGATAAACAAATTATATAAACCATACATTTACCTGCATTAACATAATAAGAAACATTGTACAGTATCATAACAAGAGTGAATGAAATAATATTCCCACAAACAATAATTGACAGCTGTTTGTTTCCCATCTCTTCAGGCACCTGTGTCCAGCGTGACCAACCAGCACCCACGGGCCTAAAATGTTCTTTGCACTATTTTGGGAATGCTTGTTAGGGAAGCCTCTTAGCCCAAAACCCCCAAATTTTTTGTCTGAATCTTCTGAAATCCAGATTTACTCGGTACGGGTCTTCGAGGGTTCACTGTATGTTGACATTCCGTTTCCACTCATGTACAGTAGAAGGGTTAGCCTCAGTATATAGCCAGTTGCTTGTTACTTTAACAGGTCAGTATGGGTTCCTCAACTATGAAACAGAAGAAGGGAAAAAACTGTTCTTCCACCAGTCAGAAGTGAAGGATGGCAACTCCCTGAGCCCAGGTGACGAGGTGGAGTTTGTCATCATCACCAATCAGAAGACTGGAAAATCTTCAGCTTGCAGCATCTCTCGCATCATGTAAGTTAATGTCGATTTTATTGTTGTACAACTGATTGGTGTGTAGCATCTGGCTTTCCATACATGAATATCAGATTGACTCTTTCCTCTTGAGTAATTTTAGTGTAAGCAACCTTTACTCATGGGGAAACTGTTCTCAAGATTGCACTTTCAACTGTCATGTAGTATGCTTAATGTTGAACATAAACATCTTGGTTTGCAGGTCCAAGAATACTCCAACTCAGCGGCCTGATCGCCTCATAAGTCGGTTGAAGAATTTGAACTGTGACACCAGTAAGCCACGCATGACTGTTTTGCGTCAACCAAAAGGTCCTGATGGCACCAAGGGATTCAAATTACAACGCACAATATCCGAGTCTGAACCCATTGAAGAGCCTTAACTGGTTTTATGATGGGCCCTAACTGTGCCCCTTGCAACCCCCTCCTAAAAAAAAAATAATAATAATTAAAAAAATAAAAATAAAAAATAAAAAGCAGAATGGAATCAAACATTTGGTACAATAATTAATTCTCTCACTTTTCAATGGAGTTTTAATTTGTTTGAAATTTAATATGGAACCATTTGTAGAGTATATATTTTTTATTTTTCAATGAGTTTAAATGCATTCCATTCAAAGCTTTTTTACAGATAACTATGCAGTAAGAAATTGCATATATATCTCTCTCTCTCTCCTTTTTTCTTTCTCTCTTCTCTTTTTCCTCTTCTCTCTCTCTCTCAAGTGATTGTTGAAGTTACAAAGAACATTGCCTAAACTAATGGCAGCAGTGTTGGAGCTTAACAGAGAAGTGTAGAGTTGTCGAAGAGGATAAGAGCAAAAGGGTAAGATATATTATGTATCGAGGAGTAAATAAATAGTTGTGGTGTTGTTGGTGATGGGGCACAAAGAGGTAATGGAAAGCCTCGTTGTAACCCAGTATTGCTGAAACTGTTGGAGTGAGTATAACGAATGTGTTCGCAACAAGTTTTCCTACGAGAGGCCACTTAGGGTGATAAAAATTTTCCCTCCCTTGCTTTTGTTGCTTGCCCAGCATCTTTATGTAGTTTAGTGATGCTTAATTCTAGACTAGGTCGTCATACTTTGCAAACTGTAACTAATGTTTGTCTCCCGGATGAATGAGTGGCATCAAGGAGTGATTGTTATGTGAACATCTGTTGTATAACTTGACCTAAACTGTCACAACTTTGAGCTTAACAAATCCCATTTTCATTGTAGAAGTAGCCAACATTTTATGAGTGCAGAACAACCTCCAGATGATATATGACTGTGTATATGGCTTATCAAAATTTCTTAATCTGATCTTCATTGATGAATGTAAGCACTACTTAACCACCTTGCTTAAGATTTCAGTGTTTTATTAATTAATTGTAGTGTAGAAAGATTTAAGCAGTCATCAGAAGTGTACAGGTGTGGCAATCTTGTTGTCCCTGGATATTTTCGTCGACTTTCTGCCAACAATTGTATGATGGCTTATTAAGAGGCGACCAGCTTTGAACAGAACTGTTAGCACCTTCATTCAGTTGTAAGAGATCTTATTAGACCCACAATGTGGCAAGAAGGCATGTTAATACTTTGTGGGATTCTAGAACAAAGTTTTATCTCCACCCCTTTTACTTATATTTTAGTCCTATAAACCTACTCATTAAAGGACTTACTATGCACCATTCTAATTTAATCTTAAGTCTTAATTAGATGTATAAATAATTTACTTGGTTAGCATGAGGCAAGGTAATCCAGTAGTAGCTAAACTTATACTGTACCTGAAAAGTTTCATTCCTGCATAGTAGCAAGTGATGTTAAATAATACTTTTATTCAGCTGCAACACAATTAGCCTTCAGCAGCCTGTAACAAGGCACTACTAGGGGGTGGTAACTTTATTCTAGGTTTAATCACATGTAATACTGCATGTATTGAAAGGTAGTGTAGAGCCTGTGGAAGGAGCTAATCAGTCAAGTGATACCAATATATCCAAGGATAACTAGATACTCTTTGAAAGGTGACTAGGGCAGCAGTTTTGAGCTCTTTTTTTGTTTGTTTTTTTTACTTCAGGAAGGCTTCATGTATAACTATAACCTTTGAACAGCTATTGCAACAAATATGAATTCATAGAATGGAATTAGAATGTGTTCCATGATTCAGTTAATGTATTTAGTAGTTAAAGTGATATCGTTGTTCCAGAATGGTAGTATTAACTCCCTCTGTATGGCAGCTCCATTTCAAAAGATTCTGGACTAACTTCTTCATATTTTAATGCACACATTCAGTAATTGATTCTTCAGATCCTTTGCTGTTTATCATGACACTGGGGAGAATATTGTAGGATAAACAAAATATACGAAATTGTTTAAAGGTTAGAGAGACTCAGAGCTGCTGTTCTTTCATCTAGGAAAATGATGATGAACTGCAAATGAGTTTCCATAATTATACCTCAACTATAAGGCTGTGTTCAAGTCTGTGATCCCACGCAACTAAGAGGGATAAATACGCAAAATAGACGTATTTATACAAAATGCACTTGAAGGTACTGTTGTGTTGACCATGTTTAACCTTATGTGACACCATATAAGTATATGCCCTATGACTTCATACTACTAGTTCTTTACAGTTCACATGGCCTGCCCCCCAAGCATATACCATTTAACTACTTTTTAGACTGGTCAGTGTGTGAATGTCTGTGGCCCATTTTGATACTGATACTTGCAGGTTATTGGCAGCAGGAGCCTTGAAACCTAAGCAGATTTTTCTTCCTGCCCCCATTGACCTTAATTTTCAGCTTGTGTGGAGAATGGATTGTAGTCTTTTTGCTAGATGGCTCTCAGAATTCAATGCCAATTAAAACTGACTGATCATAACTAATGCATTACTGGAGCCCATAATATCAGTTTTGATAACAATAATTGTATACACGAGACCTAAAGAGCACTTTTAATAATTATTATTATTATTATTACTGGAACCTGTAAGATTGTTCTACGGTGTTGTTACTAATCTTCATCTTGACCTACTGTATAGTGACATATTTCATTTGTCATACTCAGGCAGTTGGATACTAAAGAAAGATGGGAATTAAAGACACGTATGCATAATTTGAGTATTAGGTAATATAATTAAGGAATTGCTATAGATTTATCAGTGCTGAAGACGGTAATGGATGATTTTGACGTAATCTCAAAGATAAATGGTCTTGTGCCTACCTGATTATACTGTATAACCCCTGAGGATGGCTCATTATCTCGAGTATTATTCCAAACCTTAGTCTCTGCTTACCTATTATAACAATGGCCTATATATATATATATATATATATATATATATATATATATATATATATATATATATATATATATATATATATATATATATATATATATATATATATATTGCTCATTAATTAGTTTGACTGATAAGTTGTTGCTTGGTTGTAGTGAACCTGAGATTATGACCCATCTACGGGAAAACTGGGTTATTTTCCTGTAGTGACTCGTATACTACATCTCATCTGCCCTGAGTAAATTGTGTGCAATGGTGGAAAGATTTTTTATTTTATTTTTTTTGAGCAATCAAGTATAAGTAATAGAAATCAAATTTTTGAAAATGAACTTGAACCAATTTTTATTTTATTTGTCCTTGTAATAGTAATTTATTATATTTGACAAAACAGCCAAGATTGACATGTATGGTAAACTAAAGAGTGTCATGTCCAATAAAACTCACTGTGTCTTCTTAATTGTGCCATGAATATACTCCTAATACTATAAAACCATTTAAAAGATAATGCTGTAAGTTAGAATGCAAACACCCTCTTACCCCAGAGTATGAAAATATTCCTTGTTGCCTAGGTATGTACACTTTGCAATCATGAATATTTTTCATTGTTTTTAATTTTATTATTTTCAAACTTTGTGCCCTTATTGGCATGTGCAAACATTCATATCTGCTCTAAATAATCTGCAGGCATGAATATTTGCAGAGTGGGTAGTGAGCAGTGAAGATTCATGACAGTAGCTTGAAACTTTCCCATAGTGGAAACTTCACATATGCTGAGTAGCCTTACTACATGCATATCAGGTAAATTTATTATGCGTACAAGGATGCACCTTCTGGTCCTAAAAATATGGGGAAGCTTTGGACCAATGTTGTGTACTTTTTTCGTATATTACTTATTTGAATTATTCCTGGTTTTATTACAGTACTATTAAAAGAATTTTACTTAGCGAGTCACTCCCTGTAGCTGTCCAACTTTGTATCTACTAGCCATGACTACATCTCCCCATGTGTTACTTTCTTTAAATTGTACATCTTGCATAAGTGGCGGTACAAAAAGCTTTTCAAGAATTACTCCTCCTGGGAAGAGAGGTGTAACTATAGCTGTGTTGGCTGATTTTGTGATGGTCATCCTCTGTACACAAATTTTTCTTCTCACCTCAATTTTGTTTTTCATGTGGCATTTTATTATGATATTGTTAAAAAACAGACACCAAAGCTTTTGTATAGTCATAGTAGACACCAGTATGAATGGAAAAAAAAAAAAGGATTGCTTTGTGAGACCGACAAGCTGCAAGTTTTACATATTTCCATTGGTCATGTTTATTGAGCATTATGCATAATGTGTGAGTTTTGTTTTGGTCACATATGCAGCAATTCCTGTATATATATATTTTTTTTTTTAAACAAATATTGTGTAGGTTGGTGCAGACCATCTGTGTGTTTAACAAGTCCAAATGGAACAAAGTATAATCTGTAACAAAAACGTTTAATTTTTAAGGTAACTAGAATTTTTTTGGCTGACAGGTGTAAGGACATTGATATTGTTCATCATTAATTACATGTCAATCTTAATATCCTGACATTTGTGGCATTAAACATAAGCTGCTGAGTAACAAAAAAGATACTTGAAAAGCTTTCCTTATCATGTTGACCATGATTGCTATTGAAAGCTACTTGTAAAAAAAAAGCTCAAAAATGACAAAATGCAAAAAACTTCATTGTATGTGTGCTTCTGTATACAACTTAATTTCATTTTTGCATCACGTTAAGTGGCCTCATTGCTTATGGTAACAGGAATGGAGAATGATGAAAAAAAGTTTTTGTATCAACTAAAAAAAAGTAATAAAAATATGCAAATTTAGGTGTTTTTGTATAGTACAATGACATGGGGATATGAAATTAAACGAGATTTACGAAGAGCATAAATGCAATTGCAGGTATTTTGTGATTAGTTGGTAGAGGTTTAACTATGTTCTGTTAACAAATACAGTACAGTACTGTACAGTATACCGGTATACCAAAGGGCAGAAAATTTTATACCAATATGTATACAGAAAATTTTAACCATAAATGAGTGTTATGTAGAAGTGAATATATGGACATTTCTGCAGCACATGTCGATTCCAATCCAATTTGGGAAAATTCAGTGGAAATTACCAAGATAAAAGAAAACTGTCCAACACCTGCTTATCTCTAGAATCTGACCTGTGCCTCGAATCATTTGACAACAGAACACACCTCAAAGGTGAGGTATACTGTACTACCAGCACAAACAAAATTCCTATTACTGTACAATACTTGGAAGAATAGTCTCCTGCATCTTGCACTTTGTAAACTTAAAACCACACACTGTACTATGGTATCCAATAGCTATTCAGCGTTTGGCAAATTAAGTGCTTGTCTCCTATCCCAAGTCTCTCTCATTGCTTTCTGGACATCCACCTCCAGTTCACCCAGCTGTGAGTAGGGTACTTAATTTGATAAAGGGTAGGTTCCCTTATCACAATTTGGGGGTCCATAACACCTTTTCCTTCAGAATTAGAAATACTCTGTAAAGGTTTTCAGCTACATTAATGGAAAACTTACAGGTGGGGGTAATTGCTGTTGTGTAATTAACGGACTTTTTTCAAAGTCATTAGGACAAGTAATTAATTATTCAAATTATCCCTCTTGTGCACACAATGAGTTAACGATTCCATGACAAGTCATGTGGGACCACTCGTCGGGCTTTGTCATTTGTTGTGGTCAACTTATCCCATTTTTTTTTCTCATGATTTACACATCACTGACTTGGTTATTGTCTTGGCTTTAACAGCAGAAAAAAAATAGATTTTTTTTCACTCGGAATAAAGAAAAATTTATTTGTGATCCCAGCATCATCTGATATTATATAGTTATAGAAGCAGAATTTTATGAGCTTCCCAACAACGACTTTGGAATTTTGATTAGTGGGAGAGGAAATAAAGGGACAATTTAGACCTACCAGCACCACTGAGGGAGTTAACTGAAAATTTTCTGGAAGCTCCCCTTGCAAGATAATGCAATCTATGAAAAAAATTTGAGACAATTACTTTAAAAACATTTTTGGGAAATTTTTTAAAAGTATAATGGTATATTCGTATGTGTGCGAGATGTAGTAGCAACGAGGTAAACAACATTAACTTGTAGGCAGTATGAGGTACAGGACACTTGTTTTATTATGTTATTACTATTTACACTCTTAACAATCACTATTACTGCTCCAGTAATTAATCACAATACTAGACTTACGCTTGGGGTGGTAGAAACACATGGTGAAATCAAGTCCAAGGACAAAATGCCTACATCACAAAAGCAGAGAAGCTACTGGAAAGAGACGAAGGCTCTCGAGTGAGTAAAAGACAAATGTGTACTTGGCAACATCATCTAGTCAGGCCCGCACTTTTATTCAAACAGGCCCGCGAAAGATCAAAACATCATGTGACGTAACCCAAAGCTCTACACACGTCATAGGACAACCCGAAGCCTAGGGGTTTAATAACATGTTTGAGGAGCACCGATAATATGCTTTCGAACAAATTCGATTTTTTTAATATTAGCTACTGTTTAGCCACTTAGTCCTGTATATCCAGAAAATACAAAAAAATAACTGGATATAAGTACAGAACTGTAATTTGGGTTAAAAAATTAATTGAGATTTTCCCCCAATGCAAACCTTGAAGTTCCCTCCACAATGAAAGCCTCTCTTAGTTCCAGAAAAACACTTACTTCATCAAGTAGTCTTTCATCAGCTTCTGGAAGCCTGTATTAAGTTTCTGAAATCATTCCTCCCCTAAAGTACTACACCTACCTTATTTTCTACATCTTGTACTGTATCACTAAAGGATCCAATCTTTGACATCCATCCAATGTTTCAAGGAACTACTCTACATAATAAATGTACTATGCTTCACTAACTTTCTATTCCTTGGTCTGTTTATCCACTAAGATTCCATTGCGGTGAAGCCTAAACTTTAAATCTAGACTTAAATAGCTGGAAAGTAGAATCATCTTGCTCATTTCTGGAAACTAACAATCTAGTGATGGACTTGTGGCTGATTGTCTGTGTTCATCTTTATTTCCTGTGTCCTCTATTTTTGTCACTGAAAAATTCACAATATTTTGGATCAGAACAACACACATCATAAAAGGATACATATTTATTACAAAAGGGTAAACTGAACATGATGTACACAGGCTGTACGTTGATGTGAGAGCTATTCGTTAATAAACTTATATAGTCCTTTGTAAGATACTTTAGCATCAAATACACATGAAAAGCCATTCAGCTAACACTTTGCAATATAAGGTGGAGAATCTTCAAGCTACTGAAAAGTTGAAATATGCCAATATTTCCTATCATCTCGTTTGAAAACTGACATTATGCAACCCACGAGAAGAACCACTTGAACAATAATATTCTTTAAAGATGTTCAAGTATTCAGCCTGCTAAAATAAATGTCTGGTACAGGTCAAGTAATCAAATATACTCAGTAGCCTGGAGATGCTCTACCAAGCGAAGTTCCTTTTAGAGCTGGTACATACTTTCAAGCTGCAAGTTACTAGAAAACTTGGTTCAAGCAATTGTACGTACATACATACAAATCAATATAAAAATCACACTTAGAATATGAAACACTGAAGTTATGACTTGAAGTGATTTTTTTCATCTAATAACAGTCAGCAGCTGACAAAATTTACTGGAAGATGTTTAAAGAGAAAGCAGTCTGTATAATTCAAAATAATTTCCAAGTAGAAAATCTAACTACACGTGGCAAAAAGTATTGTTTCCTTTCTTAGCAGATGAGTTGCGCACTTGTAAAGACAATACTCTACACATGACCTGTAGGTAGAGCCACTGTCTAGTTTACCAAATGAAAGAAAAAAAATATAGTCACTTGGCATTGGTCATGCTGCAGTCACCAGTGGTCATTTATGCAGCTAGGGAAATGAAATTTGTCTAAGATATGTAAACTATTGAAGTAAATAATAAGCTTGAATTCAGTTTCATCTTTCGACTACTGTAAATAAAACAAGAAAGATACTAGAACAAAGGAGTACAAGAACAACTTACGTTAACAAATAATAATTATACAATCGCAATGAAAGTATTATCAATGAGACACCAAAGTAAATTTTGCTAGTCCAACGCAGTCTAGATTAGCTGGCCCCATACCCTAAATCAGAGCCTTATTCAATATACAAAAGCTTTACTCTAAATAATGAGTAGATATTACATTAAGAATATGCAATATCTATCATTACAGTAAGTAATGAACATCCTGGCATACAACCCACCTTCCAACCCTCCCAACAATGTTATTTAAACGAGTAGCACACTCATATATGTATATACTGTATATTAAAAAAAAAAAAAAAATAAATAAATAAATTAAAAAATGCCACAACTCTAGGTATCAATCTATAACCTGCAATCACAATATATTTTTACTGTGCATAGCAACATGAGATGGTTCCTCGTAAAAACCATGGGGCTGGTCGAAGTTGTATGAAGCATCCACTACTGTAGGCAGACATATATGTTACACTCCCCATGCACCCTATTGATGCATTCTTCCCCCATCCATATATATCTAGCCAGTTCAAGTACCTTAATTTCATAGCTCCTCATTTGAACTGAAACACCCTCTCCTCAACCTACTCCCTTCCTGGATAACTTACACAGGAAAATTGTGATTTCATATCCACATAACATTCATTGGATTATCAGTTAACTATTATACACTTTCCAAGGTATTTTAAAACTCTTGGAATCAAAAGTAAAACAGTATCCTAATAACCTTGGGTATTTCCATATTAAAGGCGTCTGTCGACAATACTGTTATGCCGCTGACTTGGTGTGTGGATGTTGTAGGACTAAATGGGATAAAACAGTGAACACGGCCTTTGGTCACTCTGGATCCCTGGAAGAATGACCGAGCCGAGGCACTACAAAGGAAGGCGAGGCGAGGGGAGCCAGTACAATTGTTGGCCTCCAGGTAGCATTCTGGCAGACTGCGTTGTACATTCCTTTCTCATTTCATTATTAATACTCTGTAAAGATAAAAATTATTTAATTAGAAGCGATGGGTAATCGCGATAAAATATTTATTTATAGACGTAGATACGTGTAGAACACAACATTTTTGTTTACGCTTAATGAAAACGTTTACTGTATACTGTACATCACTTTATATATTCAATATTTCATGTAAAGCTTATTCAGTCATGAACATACATATTTAGCAAAAAATAGATATAGAAAAAAAAGTTATGAAAAAATTAATATTTGGCTAGGTACTAGCAGTGTAAATTTTGTATTCTGATGAGTGCGGCCAGGCCAAGTACAAAATATTCATTTTTCCCCTCCGGGCACAAAAAAAAAAAAAAAATTTACATATTGATCCATAACACTAGGACTGCTTATTGAAGAGCCAGACAAACTATCACTTGTGCTAGAAAGGCTAGGGACACTATGAGAAGGATCGGGAGGCATCACACTATCACCAAGTGGTGCAATCTCCTTATGCGTTTTACACTTTTCCACCCTCGCCAGCAACACAAGACATGGTTCAAAACAATCACAACACTGTTATGAATAAATTAAATCACTGTGATGCATGAGAAGAAAATGCATGGGAAATGTGGGTCAAGGTTATATCCTGGGTCCTTTAAATACTGGTGTGGTAACCTTGGAGTGCAGTCTAGTTGCCAGATAGCACCAACATTCCCAAATATGTGACTTTCATATCCAGAGTTCATATGAAAACACTATTTTATTTTTATTTTTGGCTTCACATATGAAAACCCTAAAGCGATAATTTATACCATACACAATTTTGTGTATGAAAACTCCAAGCGTTAAGGACTGCAGAAGTAAGATGTTCCACCGGCAGATTTAAAGTAAAAGGGGAGTAACAAAGGAGCAGAGTAGATACAGCACTCTTTAGACAGCCCTTTTTTCTTTTCTTTTTCACTGAGGTAGTATGGCTAGTATTGCACTTGATGGTCTTTCATTTCCCCAACTGTGTAGCCAAGTACCCATTCAAAGCTGTGTGAATGAGCGTGGCCTAGGCAAGATCCAGTGACCCTTATGGCAGGAGCCAGGCAGTGTATCTATTTGGTCACTGCAACCCATTGAACTCGAGGGCTATCTTCATTTGACAATTTCAATAATTCAGTAACAGTAGCCATACTTTCCCAAAATAAATTATCCCTTTCACTATGAGGACACTTCATGCTCAACTAACCTTTACAAAAGGGTGCATTTAGCCTTTTTCTTAATCCTGACTGACAGTGCAGCCTTGGTAGCAGTTTCAAACACCTCCCTAACTCCCTCCTTGGTCTTGGCCGAACACTCCAAGTAAGCAAAGGCATTGATCTTCTCAGCCATGTTTCGTCCCTCCTCGGGCTTCACTGGTTCTTGCTTCATCTTCTGGAGTTCCTTAATGGTTGTAGCATCATTTCGTAGATCCTGCAATAAAAAGTGTTACCTCTTAACTTCATGAAACTAAGGTTTCACATTAACTACACTACAATATGCCTCAGTAAAAGACAGTCAATTGCTCTGCAGTTCTTCAAGATGCTTCCATTATATACAAAAATATATAAAATAAAATCCCGATTACCAACATGATTTAAGCCACGAAACAAATGCATTCTTTGGGTACCAAAGGTTATTCACTCTTATTACGGTACTACAGTATTATACAGTCTTCACCATTGAAACGAAGATATTTTATGCCAGGGATAATATATTTTCATGTGACTGACTTTGCACTATTCTGCACCAGACATACAAATAATAAGTTGTTAATTTTAAATTAATCACCGTAACTATAGTGATGGTTGATAAAAGACAAAAAACAAAGAAATGCACAATGGAGTAGGAATGTGATATGCTACTAAACCACTGTACTATACATACCTTTTTGTTTCCTACTAGAATTATTGGAACATTTGGACAGAAATGTTTGACTTCTGGTGTCCACTTTTCTGGGATGTTTTCTAAGGAGTCTGGAGAGTCGATGGAGAAGCACATAAGTATGACATCAGTGTCGGGATAAGAAAGGGGACGCAGTCTGTCATAATCTTCTTGGCCTGCTGTGTCCCATAATGCCAGCTCAACCTGCAAAACAAAACAGAAACAAGCTTCATTGAATTGAAGTTTTTTATCACCACTCAATGCAAAAGAAAACTGATTTGCCATTAAATAACAATCACTAAGCATTTATGGACAGAATAATGTATGTCTACTGCTTTGGGTTCACGAGTCTGAATCGTGGTTCGCGACAGGACTTTTTTGGGTGACTGTACATAGATCTGGGTGGAGATAAACTCCATAATATCGAAGAGAAGACAATTACACATACAAGTGCAGACACGTGCAGTCTTGACATACAGTACTGACACAGCCTATTGCATTAAAAAAAAATAATTATAATAATAATACAGTATAACCTCCCAATACCCCAAACATCCCTCTAACACTAAAACTTCACCAGTACTGTGTATTTAAGGTTTAATTGCTTCTCTGTGAACCATGTTTTATTCTTTATGATCCAGCACTGCCCTGCCCTCCTCAACGTGAATTACAGTAAAAAAATTAGCATCTATGAAGAGACCAAGAACAACAGCATCATGATTTTGTGAAGCAAGTATTTAGTATGGTAGTTAAAGAGTAATGGCATGTTAAATTACTACTGATGGCTGATTAACAATATTTCAGTTAGCTGTAACAGAATTATTTGTTCCTAAGTAGAGTCGACAATCAATAAGCTGGGAGTTATGTAGGAGCGGATGATACAAGTACTTAATAGGATAAAACAATAGGACCTTGTTTATTTGAAATTCTAATACAGTAACTGAAAATAGCCAATACCTAAATAACACTCATTTTTTACCTTTCATCTAATACTGTATCTTATTATTAATTTATATATCATCCAAAAAAGCCGAGTTGGTTCACTACACATTTACAGTTTGTTTCACAAAAAATTTCTGAATGCTGCACCACATTGGCTTATCCCGATGGAGGAGCACTAAATCAGAGTTAAAAACAAAAAATAGAATATAAAACTATAGACTGACTTACCTGTTTGCCGTCAACCTCAATATCAGCTACATAATTTTCAAATACTGTGGGCACATAGACCTCTGGGAATTGGTCCTTGGAGAATACTATAAGGAGGCATGTTTTACCACATGCACCGTCCCCAACTATCACTAATTTTTTCCGTATGGCTGCCATGAATTCTGCAAACAAGAATTTTTTTTTAGATAAATAAAATGGGCCCTGAAAATGAATATAAATGATATTAGTTTCACATGTAGTTCTGAATTGTACTACTAATTTAACCCTAGAGTTGGCCTCGGCTTTGCATGATCAGTTTTCACGATACGGTAATCAACAAGGTGTTTATACAGTACTATGCTAACACAGTATACAGTACAGATTTTCCTATATAATATATTTACTCTATCAAACAGGTGTGAAAAATAAGAGATAATAAAAAATAAGAAAAACCAACCAACCATACCTAACATACCTATCCTAGGAAGGAAGTGCACTATTTTAGGTTAGATTAAGCAGGTTGCTTATGGTGTTACAGTATTATGTTAACAGTTTGTATGGAAAGTTTCCTGGGAAGTATTCGGTAACTGATCGCCTGTCAACAGTTTAACCTAATATAGCGTCCGGGTGGCTTAACAAGAAATAGAGGAAAACAAAAGTACAAAGTTGCAATTTCTCCCCATTTTTTGACTTTCGAGGTAAGAAACACTTCATTTTTTTCTGAAAGTTGCTCCTTCTCATAAATCAGTTATCGAGACTGCTGCCATTTGCTTCACCTACACCATAACTTCAGTAAGACAATAGTATCACCAGGGAAAACAAAGAAATGACTGACTTGTTTATCTATAAAACAAAAGAAATTCCCAGCAATGACTGGTGACCTGAGAGAACTATGGAGACTATAACATCCCCAAATAATAAGGAATACAGTATACATTAATGCTGAGTTCATCTTAAAGTCTACACAAGGCAACACTATACTGTACTGTACATGTGAATCTACTGCACAGTGCAAAGATCAAAACTCGTGCTCAATCTGTTCTGAGATATATCATTCACAATTTGGAAACACCATTTCAAAGTCCTACCCTACTATGTGTCCTCATGGGAAAACAACCTTCTAAAATAAAAACTTGCTTGGCATTTAGCCATAAAACAGATAAATGACCATGTATACCACTCCTACTCAATAGTGCGTGTGTGTCTTAGGTCACAAATGTACATTAACCCTACAAAAAGCCAGGTGATGGCAGTTCCTGTGATACGAGGAAGAATATGCAATAAATATGGTTGTCTTATCAATATAACAAATATTATGAAATACCACTGTACAGTAATGTACATTATATGTATGTGGTCTGAGGTCAAAGTAAAGCATATATTTACTATTGTACATCGTGTATATTGTAAAAACAGTGGTGACGAAACGGGTTGGTGACGAAATAGGCACACCCCGTATGGCACTGCTGTATGAAATAACCTCTCACTAAAACTAAATCTGATAAAATTAGGACCACTATAACCTGGGCCCCAAAGTAACTATATCCTGGATCCCAAGGTACACTAGTTGCTAAGGACCTCAGGTTTACCGAGTTATTATTATTATTTACGACATGTTCGGGTGACAACACTAACCATACCCACACCAAGTTCCTCCCATGGAAAGGTTCTATAAATTAAAAACTTCAATGGAAATAAGGTTCTAATATTTTTCTTGGGTCATCCTTGGTTATAATGACATACTGTTTACAAATGTCTCAAGACCAAACGACTGATTTAGCTAATATGAACTTGCATGACAACTAAATAACTACCTTGCCTCTATATGAGTGGACTTTACTTAACAATCCCAATGGTCAAGTGACTTTTAATGAACTTTTAATGAACTAAAACACTTGTACCGATCACAACCTGATTGAAGGGGAGGGTCTCTAACTACTGTACAGTCATTAAACACTCCCAGAACACCACACTCCAGTACTAGTGAATTATCCCAACACAGGTCACAACCCTGCACCAAATACTGACATGAATCAAGACATTATAAAAAAAAAATACATTGAATATGTCTGTAGATCATCATAATATTAACAATAACAATAATAACAACTACAGACATCACTTCACTGTTGGTAAAGTTGGTAAAGAGAAAAATGGCTTTTATCATCAACCAACACTCGGTATATAAGAACAATTATAGAAAATTATGACATACATAATACGATACTGAATACAACAACGTAACACAAAAAACTCCACAACTGGTTTAAGACAATTATTTCCAAGTTAAAACATCACTTTGGGTATGAATGAGAAATAGTAGAGGAGTGAGTGAGGGAGAAGCTGGTCACATCTTAAAGAGACAACGGTTGACGCCCCGCCCAACACTACCTTCTACTGTATCTCACACACCTCTCCTGCTCATAATTTCTTCAAAACCCTCCTTAATGTTCACCGGACAGTATCACCTGGTCTAATGCACCGCCTTACACCTCACCCAGCTATCACCACAACCTCACAAGACCCAGAGTCCAACAGGTCACTGGCAGCTCACAACTGACTTCTTCGGGTGATCAGTTTTAACTCGTGATTTCTAGAGCTAATACACTTTCCCCGCGTGCCCCAACCTACTCAACACCTTCTTGCACCTCACTTCTCTATCCCTTCCCAAGCCCCAACCCCACACACACCAAGGGCTTCCCGCTGTACCTCGAAATATTGGGGAGGGCGACGCGGCCGGATTCAATATGGCTGCTGGGCCACACCTTTGGGGGGTCGGGGCGAGGAATGCGTGACGTCACTCCCACAATCCTCCACCGCAGACAAGTGACGCGCGCTCACTTTAAAACTGTATATTATCTCAATTTTATTCACAAAAACCAAGTACAAATACATATTTTGGTGTAAAGTGTACTTATAGTGATTCCTATGTTAAGGGAAAAGTTTTATCTTAACTCACACATCAATAGAAATATTTATTAAAATAACTTTATCCTCCCTATTTTATTCTATGTATTCGTTTTAAAAACTTTTTTATCATTAACTTTATTCCCAGATGTAAGAATTTGTATAGATTTAGCTCTACAATACACGGCGTGGCGACAAGAATGCATACCAGATTATCTTTTCTCACATACACAAAGATTGTTAAATAGATAGGTAACTACATATATAATTTAGTAAAATCATTATACAACCCCACATTGTTTTACAGGTATGTAATGAACCTAGACAGTGCCCTTAAAGTCTCAGTGTAATTCTGAAGTTACTTTTGGATGTTGTGTTGAGTTTGGGTTTAAGTCAACAAGAATTATCTATATTGGTAGTTGGACAATCGCTATTGTTACGACTTTTTGGCCATATTCTGTATTACGTCGTATGCATGCGGTTTGACCTCTCTAGTTATTCACACGAGAAGGTTAGGCATCCAGGCTTCTTTCACTCGATGATTAACTAAACACCCCAATGATAACCTGACCGAACCCAGCCTAACCTAACCAAACCCCACAGGTAGTGTTAGCGTGTTTAATCACCAGGTAAATAAGCTGGGGTACCTAATCTACATGTGATGTTTATAATGAATACTTTTCTTTTTCATCCTGCTAGCAAATTTACAGTGACATGTCAAAGTAGAAAATATGTGAACAAAATAGATTTTTTTAATGTCGCGTTAGTACTAGTGACCTTTGACACAGACCACTGCTGACTTATGACCTCCCAGAATTACTTAGGTCTACAACTATGTATGAAGTTGTTGCGTAAGTTTAGTATTTGTGCACACATACAATAGTCATATCAGTGACATTTTGACTGGCCGTATACTCAACTAACTCGAGGAAAGAAAGCTTCCTGTTCCATTTCCTCCCTCTTACAATGGTCCAGGCACGGACGCGTTCTGATTACTAGGAGTTGCAGATCCATACTATTGAATTCTAATTGAATTTAGGAGATTTAAATCTCAATATATTTAGATTACTATTTAAATCAATATTGACAAATGGACGATAGGAGATATAATGTATGTGTGGCCCAAGAGAAGCATATCCAGGCTCTCTCCCATCTGTATATACTGTATACACATACTGTATATACATACAAAGATGGAAAGGAGGGTGCTGCCCTCTGTGCCTGTGCACTAACATGGTGCAAGAGTGCGTCACTCGTGAATCATACTAGCTGGCAACTTTCATGAGTGACATCATCGCTGTTGCCAACGTCGTAGGATGCTCAGAAAGAGAGAGATGGAGATAGACGTGATAGTTAAATGTTACAAAATGTTCATCAGCTATTACCAGTGCAAGAGACAGTACGCACCACACAGTATGTTCATGTGGGTACAGTAACTATTATGCCCCAGGGTTCAGTGTGGCAAGGAGCCTGGCCATGATTTCTCCCGTTACTGGTGATAGATAGATATATAGAAGTATTGTAGACAAATATAGATATAAGCACATATAGGTAGATAAAAAGATACACACACACACACACACACACACGCACCACATTTATATATATATATATATATATATATATATATATATATATATATATATATATATATATATATATATATATATATATATATATAGTTCAGAGTTAAAGGCCTTCAAGGATCTACAAATGCATCTTACAAATCAGCATTGGTTGACCCTCTGGCGTGGGGTTTTAATATTACTTTGAACCCAAGAATTTATCAAATGATCAGATCATCCTTCTTCATTCAGAGACCCGCTCGGCCTAAGAGAATCCCACCTTGGTCTCTAGATAAAGTTTCTAAATTTCTTATTGGGCCTAGCAACCTGAAGATTAAACATCCTAACGTTTAACCTAACCTAATCTAACCCCCGCAGATTGGGTGTTAAGCAAGGATTCCATTCACGCGTTTGCAGTGCGTTTGCGTTTTTAATCGCTACAGGGAGCGATTGGCGTTTACTGCAAACGCATAACGCTAACGCTACCGTGACAGTGGAAACAACCGTGTACATTTCAATGTGATCTATTCTTGGCGCTAACGCTAAGGCAACCGCTAACTCGTGAATGGAATCCTCGCTTTAATCATGTGACATAAGGTGGGAGGGCTAATCTTCAGGTGATCCAAACACTGAAGCATGAGTCAACTATTTAGATACGTTTTATACTAAGTTTTACGAGAATTTTTTGAACATACGAACCTTTCAGAATGAGGGACATATTTATTAATGAAAGAGCCGCAACTGGGTAAAAAATCACGTATAAATTAAATCAAATTGGTACATGTACATCATCTTCCTATGTACACTATTTTTTTTATCAAGTGACGTAAAATATTCCGTTGAAAATTGGTGGAAAAGTAGAATCTACAAAGTTATATCATTACATACAGACTATATCATGATTACAGATTGTTATTACCAACCACTGTGGCCAGGTGAGTGGAATCATAAAAATCAACACCATCCACAAAATGTGACTTGTTCCTCAATGTTTAAACTAGGTTCTTACGGTTAGTTGTGCTCGTAAGTGGTGACGGTGGGATGAGAAAACATCTGGGTGGCTCCGTTACGACCCAGCGTGGAGACTGAGCTAGATGACACCTACAGTGCTCTGAGACTACCGTAGCTAAACATTGTTATACCTCCTGTGTGTGTGTCCAGTTAGGTTAGGTTAGGTTATGGTTAGTGTAGGTTAGGTTAGGCTGAGTGTGTCTTGCATCTCAAGTTAGGTGTAACAAACTAATTCTGTATTGTGAGGTTCTGAAACGAGAAACTTTAAGCACGTACACACACACACACACACACACACACACACACACACACACACACAAACTCACACACGAACTGAAAACATATTTTTTTCTATTTGTCTTTTTACTGTACTATAACCTAACACTGCACCACGAGTATTAGCCTACCTGTCATAGTGTAGTGTTTACCCTGTGACACACGGGTCAAAAAAAATAAATGCTTCGTCTGGGCTTCATAGAGATCTCTTTGCACGGATGTATAAGGAGGTGTTCAATAAACTAGGGGGGGGGGGGTAATCTGAAATCTGAAGCTTGTGTCTGCCCAGTGTTTGTCCTGCTTCTTTCCTCGGGCGACAAATGGGACAGGCGTTTTATGATATATTGTTACAGTACTAATAGTAACAAAAACCAATTTAATTACTTTGTTTTTAGTGATTTTAGTAACATAGACCATTATTTCACGACCCCTCTTGATTTTGTCATTATACCAGGAAATTAAATACTTATAATTATCAATGACTTACACAAAAATACTTCATAAATTATCTTTGCAAAAATATAAGAACAGGAGTAGACGCAGAAGAGAAGACACAAGGGGATTCTTAAACGCTTCCAAGGATCTGTTTTTGGTAGTATAGTAAGTAAAGAAACAGACACTATAGAGAGAGAGAGAGAGAGAGAGAGAGAGAATAGAGAGAGACAGAGACAAACGGAAAAAGACGGACAGACAGACACAGACAGGTTAGACAAGCATATAGACACAGAGATAGTGGGATAACTAACCTGTCTTCTCCGGAGCCCAGCAACAGATGGCGTTGAAGTTGGGGATGGGGATTCGGATGTTGATTTCTCTGTTGGCCATGGCTCTTGTGTTCCAGGTCACGTGAGGGTCAAAATGGCTCTTGTCTCAGGTGTGTTCCAGGTCACGTGAGGGTCAAAGTGGCTCTTGTCTCAGGTGTGTTCCAGGTCACGTGAAGATCAAAATGGCTCTTGTCTCAGGTGTGTTCCAGGTCACGTGAAGATCAAAATGGCTCTTGTCTCAGGTGTGTTCCAGGTCACGTGAAGATCAAACTGGCTCTTGTCTCAGGTGTGTTCCAGGTCACGTGAAGATCAAAATGGCTCTTGTCTCAGGTGTGTTCCAGGTCACGTGAAGATCAAAACACCGAGGGGAAAGGTGGTTGAGGAGGATGGTTATCACAGCACCAAGGTATAATAAAGTCCTTAGTTATGGCGCACACGATGAAGATTAATCATAGTTCGTAATTGTCTTTTTCTTCTTCTTAAAGTTTTTTTTTTTGGAGTACACGAGACAGAACTATCACTAACTGTTTTGTTTTGACCACACCACTTCACAACCACCGTCTGGTGACTGGTGTGTGGCTGACTGTCTCTCTCTTCTCCTCCACAGCCGCTATAGACTGTGTGTGTGTGTGTGTGTGTCGGACACCAACCACCACACTCACATCTGCTGACTGGACCCGGACAGTCACTCCCTCCACAGTCCGCTGCCTGTCGAAAAAGAAAATACAGTCAGGTGGTTATGATTCAATACCGCCACTCCAGTATAAGGGCAGTGCTTACCCCGAGTTAGTTAGTGGTGTTATGGGGGTATCAAGGGTTCAGGGAATTCTCAGGGGTTCAAGGATATCTCAGGGGTGTCTCAGGGGGTGTCTCAGGGGTTAGGGGAGATGACACATGCCCGTAAATGTCCAAAACGTGTCTGTTGAGTATATAAAGTCTTAAGACCAGCCTTCAATAACCCCTGGACACTAAAAAACAACAACAACAAGAATTACAACATCAACAATCTACGCTGGCTGTACTGATTGTATGGTTAGGTTAGGATAGATTGACTTAGCTTGGGTTGGATTAGGTTTGTGTTAGGAAAGACTAGATTGGATTGGGTTAAGTTAGGATAGGTTTGGTTAGTTAGGTTAAGTTAGGTCATTTGAATGTTGGCTGTTATATCTTGTGTTAACATATGAAGCTCAGTATAATTACATTGACTCAATACAAAAAATATATATATATAATTCTTTCTCAAACGAATATACGTTAAATTTCTCACTCACAATTTCCACTTCTCACCAAAAAGCTTAATGGTGAACTTTTTCTCATAATCTCGCCTCTCACCAACACTGACGTCACCATGAGATTCAGTCCCCTATCTCATCCTTTTAGATCAAACTTGTAAGAGGGAGAGAGGGAGAGAGGGAGGGAGGAAGGCAAACTCAATAGGGTGTCCTGGCGCCTCCTCTCTCTCTTTCTCTCTCTCTCCTCTTTGACCCCGAGTAGGAAGAGGGAGGGAGAGGTGGTGAGCTATTGTTGGTGTGAGGATTTAGCGCTTGCCATTTCTCCTCCTTCCTTCCTTCCTTCCTTCCTTCCTTCCTTCCTTTCTTTCTCTTTTTTCTTCTCTTCCTTTTCTTCTCCCTGCTCCCCTTTCCTCTCCTCCTCCATCTCCCACTCTTCCTCCTCCTCCTTCTCCCACTCTTCCTCCTCCTCCTCCTCTTCCTCCGCCTCCTCCTCCACTAGAACGTAGTGCCGTTAACCCCGAGTATACAGTATGTTCTACCACCTTATTAAATAAGTAACGTTAAAAAATAAATCGAATAAGTAGCCCAAGGAAGTAATTTAAGTAAGTACCTGAAACCTTCATAAGTAATCTAAGTATATAAATTAATAAGTTATCCTAAATTAGTAACTTAATTAATGAATAAGTAACCACAAAGTCAATATGTCTTATTATTTCTTTTATTTAATCTATTTTCAAGTTTTGATTTCTTTTCATTTATATTTCTTCATTTTTCTTCTTAGTTAACCTTTAAGGGCTGGACCGTGTGAGTGAGTAGGCATTGCCCTTCCTGTTACTCATGTTACTGACGGTACAGTAAGAGAGATGATTAACTTAATGTCGCCATACACAAGCTATTAGTGGCTATGTAACTCAGGACGTTACAATTTCATGATCTTTTACACATATCATTAGCTATTCTTATTATGACGTCACAATGCCTTAGTCTTTTGCACCAAATCATTGGGTACGCCCACCGTGACGTCATATACCCTCGTCTATAGGTGCCTGTCATAGATTACTCCCCTCGTGACGTCAGGTAACTTAACATATTATCATACCTGCCATTGGCTACTCCCTTCATGAGGTCAGATAACTTAACCTAGTATACCTGTGATTGGCTATTCCCACCTGACGTCACTTCCTTAACAATCACAGCTGAAGTTAAGGTTAGGTTTACCATTTGTTATATATCTGTATAACTGTATATGATGAACCTATGTAAATTTTTATGACTTCGACTAAATAATTATCTATCGATCTATCTATCTGGAGACAACAGTTAATTGTTCACTGCACAGTATAGAATGTGTACAGTATTTTGTATGACTAAGTGAATCATCATGAAACAGACGCCTTGCAAGATGTGTAATTTCCTGTGTTTATATATATATGTGTGTTACTGTTCGTTTAGATTATATATGAATAACAGCAAGCTTATAATTAGCGGCTCCCATTATGACGTCACATCCTATAGTCTATTATGTGATTGGCCACAACAATAATGACATCACATAGCTCTTAAGTTATAATGTACTCCAGTCTATTACACCTACAATTGGCCATAATCGTAGTGACGTCATATGCCCGTACTGTTATTAGCTGTTAATTGGCCACACCCAGTATGACGTCACATACCCTAGGTTTCTTTTCTTTGTGATTGGCCAGACGGTTTGTGACGACAGATAACACGAACCAATGAGCCAAGCCGACGGGTGAGGCGATGCAATGTTGCCACACTTCAGGATGCAGACACAAAGTTTCGTACGTCATTTAACTTTCCTCCCTCCCCCTCCCCCCCCACCCGCTCCCCTCTTCAGTGACTCAAGAACAAGTAACCCTACCAGAGAGAGGCATCGAATAAAATGGCGTCGAAAAAAGAAACTAGTGACTGTACTGTAACTAGAATTCGTCCTCTGAACTTAGGGAATAGTGAAAATAATAATAGTAATAATAAAAAAAACCGAACGAATCTCAGAGACACAGTCGAGTTAAGTGCTCAACCGCACGAGCCTTCAACTCACCCCTCCCCCCCCCCAACCTTTCCCCCCTAATGCCCTTCCCTGCTTGTTGGTGGGGAGATGCCTGAGGAAGGGGTTTATATCCGGAGGGGGGAGGGGGGGAGAGGCATTCACTGCTTGCAGGAAGGTGGGGCGGCGAAATACACACACACACACACACACACACACACACACGAATACATACATACATACATACATACATACATACACACTGTCTAGTTTTATATTAACTTTTCAACAAGAAAATCCAAGGACAATGTATACAAAAATTAAATAATATGTATGTACTGTATATAGCCTATGTATGTATGTAAGTACGTGTTTGTCTATCTGGCTGTATGTGTGTGCATGATATATGAAAGTATGTATGTATATATATGTTGGGGCCGGGCCGTGTTCTGGGAGGTGAAAACAACAGAGGAATACAACTGTCACGGCGGCATGAGAGAATGAATGACAGTGCATGAACGCTCTGTGTGTGTGTGTGTGTGTGTGTGTGTGTGTGTGTGTGTGTGTGTGTGTGTGAAAATCCCACAGAGTCATTCCTTCACTTTTGGTCTGATTGTCTTGGTAACTGTCACGAAGGCTCCATTGTCCAGTGACTGATAGCGATAGAGAGTTAAACACTGCTTCACGTGACGGTCCACAACACGCTTCATATATGTGTTAAGTTTCTTTTTTGTTTTTCCCTCCAAAACGTCATATTTTTGTTCCTCAACCAAAAGATACAACCTAGTGTACTTAATAATAATAGTTACTGAGTTACTGATAGTGAAAGTATCCCCAAAGATAAACATATGCTAAATAGCTACATATACATCATACACGGAATATACAGAACACAATATTGTATTAGGAAGAGGAGAAGAGGGGCTGGTGGGTGTGAGGGGCGGTGTGGGTGAGGGGAGGTGTGGGTGAGGAGGCTGGTGGGTGTGAGGGGAGGGGCGGGTGTGGGTGTGAGGGGCGGTGTGGGGTGGGGAGGTGTGGGTGAGGGGCGGTGTGGGTGGGGGCGGGGGTGATGGGAGGGGCGCGTGGGGTCACTGGTAAACACAAGCTTATAGTCTGCATTATAATACATAGGGGAAGTAAGGCGTGGATATGTAAATGAATGTGTGGCTATTTCAGTGTTGCCTTGGTACTTTCCTGTCACTTTCTACACTTGGTACTATTCTGTCACTCTACACTTGTTTTGGTACTTTACTGTCACTTTCTACACTTGGTACTCTTCTGTCACTTTCTTCACTTATTTTGGTACTTTAGTCATTTTCTGCACTTATTTTGGTAATTTTATGTCACTTTCTGCACTTGTTTTGGTATTTTTGTCACTTTCTCACTTTTTGGTACTTTCCTGTCACTTTCTACAATTGTCTTGGTACTTTAGTCCCTTTCCTCACTTGTTTTGGTGCTTTCCTGTCACTTTTTACACTTGTCTTTAGTCACACTACACTTGGCACTTTCCCCTTAGTTTCTATATTTTGGTACGTTTCTGTCACTTTCTTCACTTGTCTTGGCACTATTGTCACTTTCTTCACTTGCCTTAGCATTATTGTCACATTCGTCACTTGTCTTGGCACTAGTGTCACTTTCGTCACTTGTCTTGGCACTAGTGTCACTTTCTTCACTTGTCTTGGCACTAGTGTCACTTTCTTCACTTGTCTTAGCACTATTGTCACTTTCTTCACTTGTCTTGGCACTTTCTACACCTTTCTTGGCACTTTCGTCACTTTCTACACTTATCTTGGCACTTTCTACACATGCTTTGACACTTTCTTATCACTTTGTACATTTTGATTTGATCAGTGTTAGGTTAGATTAAATTAGGTTAGATTTGATCTATCTATCGATCTATCTATCGAGCTATCTATCTATCTATCTATCTAAAATGGAAATAGTTCTTCCCTGAATGTGACAGTTTTGACAGAGATGTGACGGGTTATGTACAGTTAGTTTACTCAAGGTGTGGCAAATGGAGTGTACAGTTAGTCACAGTCCACCAGTCTCTTGCCAGTCAGCCAGTCACGTTTTGCTCAATCCCAGAGTCTTGTCACGGTTAATAAACAATTTCTCCTCTATCTGGTAACTGGGGATATGAGAACCAGTCTTAACTGTTTCTCTTAAGGTATGGGATATGTTAATATTCTAAAAGATTCTTCCGTCATTTTTTTAATAAACCTGACCTAACCTAACCTAACCTAACCTAACCTAACCTAACCTAAACCTGACCTAACCTAACCAAAGGAGAAAGACAACGATAACAATAATAATAACAATAACAGGAGCAATAACAACAGCAAGAACAATAATAATAACATCAATAACATCAACAACAATGCTAATAATAATTGCAATAATGACAACAACAACAATGATAAAAATAATAATAATAATAACACCGATGATAATAACAACAACAACAATAATAATAATAATAATAATAATAATAATAATAAAAATAATAATAATAATAATAATAATAATAATAATAATAATAATAATAACAATAATAATAATAATAACAATAATAATAATAATAATAATAATAATAATAATAATAATAATAATAATAATAATAATAATAACAACAGGTATTTCAGAATAATAAACAATATATATTACTGTCGTGAATTATGTTAATGAGCGTGGTTGACTTACCTGGTTTGTCGTCAGGTAAATTGTGTGAAAAAAACTGATGCCTTTGGTCAAACTCTCTCTCTCTCTCTCTCTCTCTCTCTCTCTCTGGTGGGGTTAGGTGTTGAGGTATGTGTGTGTGTGTGTGTGTGTGCGTGTGTGTGTGTGCGCGTGTGTGGGTGTGTGTGTGTGTGCGCGTGTGTGGGTGTGTGTGATTGGTGGTGTAGGTGGTACGTGTGTTGGAGAGGTTAATATTGATGGCAGCCCTCACACACACACCTAAGAAAGTAAACACAACAATTTCCTACCTCGATTAAGCTGTCAGGTTTTGTGTTTGAATTACGGGTTTAATTTTAATAATGATAGTGATAATGAGTTTATTGAGAGAGAGAGAGAGAGAGAGAGAGAGAGAGAGAGAGAGAGAGAGAGAGAGAGAGAGAGAGAGGAGAGAGAGAGAGAGAGAGAGAGAGAGAGAGAGAGAGAGAGAGAGAGAGAGGGAGGGAGGGAGAGAGAGAGAGAGAGAGAGAGAGGGAGGGAAAGAGAGTACGTCTATGGGTAAATATACCGCGGTAACTTATGGCATGTGGAATGTGAGGGAGTGAGGAGAGGGTGTATTGTTAACCCCTATAATTTGAGGCCACCAGGGAGGGAGGGAAGGAGGAGGGGGGGGTGTATAACTTATAAGCTACTGTACTTTTTTTTCACCCGTTGATAGGGATGAGTCGAGTCACATTGCAACATCAACACCATTACGACTCCCCCTCTCCCTTAAACCGACCCCCCGCCTCCTACCTCCCCCCAGCTCTGTATCGTAGCTTAAGTGAATCAATTTAATATTGGGGAACCGGTTAAGAATCTACTTGTGTGTTCGTAAATCAAATAAACCGATTAGAGGGGAGGATTAACTTAGGGTGTTAGCTTGAGGGCCCCAGGGTGCACCTCTTAACTCAAAGCCTCACCAACCATGTCCGGCGAGATTTTAAAATAGACTCGCGACCTTCCACAACTCTATTATGTTATTTTCACTTGACACCCACAGCTGCCTTAACTACTATAGCTCTCTGTGAAGGTTAAATATTCTACTCTATTTTTACGTAAACATTGTAAATGGATAAACATCTTTTTTAACATAGAATTGTTTATCAGAAGATTCAGTTGGGTTATTTATTTTAAAAGACGCGGGTGATGGTAGAGTTGTCAGGTGTCATCAGAAGCTGTAAATTGGCTTATTGTGGTTTAAAAAAAAGACTACAGATACACATTAGCTTAAATAGTGTCTGATTGGTCGATTCACTGATCATAAAGATGGTTGAAACGAGGATATATTGTTAATCTTACTCTCTGTGTTGAGTGTTATGTGTATCTTCGACAATATGTAAATCTACGGTCACCACTATCCACACTTCACTTACAGAACCTTTGACCTTGATTTATGAGGTCAGCAAATGTGTGTGTGTGTGTGATCCCTGATGTAAACAAACCTCACCTGTGTTGGGAAGGCATTACTCTCTCCCAACACAGGTGGACTACTCCTCATCACCACCCAGAGAATGCCCCTAAAAGGCCTCCATATTACAGCTATGTCAAGAAGTCACCTGACAGAACGAAAGTGGCCAAGGGATAGGCCGTGAAGGTGAATCATTTTTAAGGGACATTTGTGCCAGAAAGGAGAGTAATCACGTCTATGGTCTCGTGTCACTCCTAAATATAATATGTCTTATCGTAAATGAGTATTTTCCACAACGATGCCAGGGAATTAGTGACCGTGACCCATCTAACATAGTCTACCCGCGGCGTGAATACATAGAAAATGGGAATGAATATACTCAACGTGTGATAGTCTTGTCTTTTAAGAACCTAACTGACTCAAGACCTCCGTGACCTTTGACCTGACATGGTAGTAATACAATTCTACACAGCAATGGCGGATCACGTGTGGCGATTAGACAACCCAGCTTATTTCACCTGCGAATTAAACACCCTAATGTTACCTGTGGGGTTAGGTTAGGTTAGGTTAGGTTAGGTTAGGGTGTTTAATCATCAGGTGAAATTAGTTGGGGGTGCCTAATGTTCACGTGACTCACAATAGCAACAACTAAGTCGATTTACGCAACTATAGGCCTTAGATATTTATTATGGAATATATACGAACATTTGTGAATAATCACATGAACATTAGAACTGAGGTCTTGATCGTGTTCGAAAAAACTCCCTCACACGGAAAGACGTTGTTAGTAGAGTCAGTTAGGAAAGACGGGTATAGGGCTGTTAACGCAGGAAATATGGAGATACGGATATCGACACACACACACAGAGAGAGAGAGAGAGAGAGAGAGAGAGAGAGAGAGAGAGAGAGAGAGAGAGAGAGAGAGAGAGAGAGTAGAAACAGCGCATGTTAGTGAGGTGTTTACTGTGCCAAACATCTCTCATTTGGCAGCTTAGATGTGTAACTTCTGGCGACCACCTGTACATACACACATACATACACACACACACACACACACACACACACACACACACACATACACACACACACACACACACACACACACACACACACACACACACACACACACACACACATATAAGGTTCTCCAAGTTTAAGAGCAAAATTTTCAAAGGCATCTTCCACACCAAGGCTGCACGCCAACATACACAGTGACTCTACGCCCGCACCTACAACACCACGCCCACACCCCCAACACTACACCCACACCCCCAATACCACGCCCACACCCCCAACACTACACCCACACCCCAATACCACGCCAACACCCCCAACACCACACCCACAACACCACGCCCACACACCCAACACCACGCCTACAACACCACGCCCACACACCCAATACCACGCCCACACCCCAACACTACACCCACACCCCCAATACCACGCCCACACCCCCAACACCACACCTACAACAACACCACGCCCACACCACACCTACAACACCACGCCCACACCACATCTACAACACCACGCCCACACCACCTACAACACCACGCCCACATCCCCAACACTACACCCACACCCCCCAATATCACGCCCACACCCCCAACACTACACCCACGCCCACACCACATCTACAACACCACGCCCACACACCCCACCTACATCACAACACTACCTCAACTAACACCTCAAACCCCCCGAACGCCACTTACACCCCCCGCAACACCACACCACATCTACACCGCAACACCACCATCCCCGACCACTTAAGTGCATGGGGGTGGACCTGGTGAAAGTGGAGTGGTCGGTAATGAACGTGTACCAGCCGACAGAACAAAGAAGTAACGCGAAATGACTAAAACTTCGATAATAATGTATGATAAACAACAGAGAGAGAGAGAGAGAGAGAGAGAGAGAGAGAGAGAGAGAGAGAGAGAGAGAGAGAGAGATACGTGAAGGAAATACTGAAATATGTAATGTGACTGAAATAAAGTACGTGCTTCATTTAGCTCTTGAGAAAGCTAACGTATCTAGCTTTTGTTTCATTAGCTCTTAAGAAAGGTAATGTATCTACCTTTTGTTTCATTAGCTCTAAAGAAAGCTAACGTATCTAGCTTTTGTTTCATTAGCTCTTAAGAAAGGTAATGTATCTAGCTTTTGTTTCATTAGCTCTTAAGAAAGGTAATGTATCTAGCTTTTGTTTCATCAGCTATTGTTCGAGTGATTCAAGAACCTCTCAGACAGCCACAGCTCCCCTCCCCCCACCCCTCAGTGGACTATATGCCTTGCCCACTTCCAAATACGTTCCGTTGCTGGGTTTTAATTTCCCTTAATTTTTGCCAAAGATAAATAATGGTAAGAGGGAAGTGGCAGACGATTGACCAGAGGCTTAAGTGGCAGACGATTGACCAAAGGCTTAAGAGGCAGACGATTGACCATAGGCTTAAGTGGCAGACGATGGACCAAAGGCTTAAGTGGCAGACGATTGACCAGAGGCTTAAATGGCAGACGATGGGCCAAAGGCTTAAATGGCAGACGGTTGACCAGAGGCAAATAAAAAGAGAAATTGCAGACGAAAGTAGTAGAGGTTTGTAAAAAAAAAAATTCGCGGAATGGCAGACGAAAGGCCCAGAGAGAAACGACAGACGCTAGACCACAAAAAGAGAGCCAGTGGCAGACGCCGCTGGACCAACCAACCAACAACAGCACCTGCTTCCCCTTCCCTCACCCTCGGGGGGTTGTTCAGACACTGGTGCAAGACAGCTTCCCTCAGCAGCGGTAAATAACTCGTAAGACTTCTTCGACTAAGACTTCTTCGACTTCAAGATGACCGAACACACACACACACACACACACACACACACACACACACACACACACACACACACACACACCAACCAGTAAACTGTCTTCCTGAGTTTCTGTTGTCACCTCAGTTTAGGAAAAGTTTATGTTGTCTACAGTAGTTTAAAAACGTTGACTTCCCGAGTGACCTATGGTTTAAAAAGGTTTAACTAGACCATCCAAAACATACACAAAATTGACAATAACTAAGACTTGTAGGATGATAAAGACCAGGTCAAGACTGTTGCTAAGATTCCACCTCAAGACCAAAATATTACTTGTTTCTATAAGCAGCATTTCTCTTCGGTTCACTAAAAAAAATAAAAAATAAGATTCTCGTTAAGTAATTCAAAATCATATTAATTCGTAAAGGAGTTTTCCGTCACGTTATTTTGTTAAGCAATGTCTCTGTTCTGAAGGCACACCACAGATTACATGGCAAGGGTTCGCGTATACAAAGGCGCGATTTGGAAATAATGATGGCAATGCTCCTCCTATCTCCATGCAAGCGACACGGAGTTCACCTTGGGGGAATTTTTCCTTGTCTCTAAAGTTAAATCACGTCAAATGCAGTTACATACTTACCTAATCCAAGCTCTTGTTTCTACATTTATAATTTTACAAACTAAATGATAAACAATTTCAGGTTTTTAAGGTGGGTGGGCGGGGGGCGCAGGCGAGGAGTCAGATGGCAGGCGGCGGACGTACTGTAAACTGGTATAACTGACTAAGGTTTCTTACGTTGGTTTCGTGTCAACAGTAAACTTTTTTTTGGGGGGATTGACACATTAATCTCCCTCACTTTGGCCTTTTCTGCACACTAAACAGACAGTATTCGCAACACACAGGAAGTATATCGTCTTGGTCAACTTTCTATTTCCTCACTGTACACTTATCAACACACGACACAAGTTGATTTACATCCAAGTGATATGTACAGAATCTTCTCCACCAGCACCCAATGAGAACCTCGTCCTACCCTTGCCACTCGCAACAGTAGGCACAGTAGAAGGAGGTACGTTGCCCCTCCACCACTGGCCGCAACCTCGCCACTGTGTAACTGGCGGCGGCAGCGACAACCAGGCTGCCGGGAGGGTGAAACTGAGGGTGTGAGGGCGGGGGGAGACGCCAGCGGAGGTGAGGGAGGGGGGCGGAGGAGAGGTGAGGGAGAGGGGGCACACCGTGAGAAGGGAGTAACACCATTAGACTAACAGGATTTCAGGAAGCCCTTGTCACGAAGCGTCGGAGGGCCGTGTGGTAGTGTGGTGTAAGGTTGGCATTGAGGGGGCTAGGGGGAGCCAGGCTATCTCTGCCCCCCTCCCCTCCCCAGCCACTTATACACCACGTACCTAAGCCTTCGTCACATAACTCGGTATTCTGCTTCCCTCCTGCTGACGGCTCTTAACTGATCCTACCATGAACCCAACTCTATGCTCCCTGTACATGATAATTCTCTCCTCACACTCACAATCCGGTGTACTAGTTTCCCCAGCCATAACAAACTCCTCTCGACCTCTATCCTTCTCACCTGTTATTCCCGCCACTTCACTCTCCAAGCTGGTAATTTTGCTGCTTTCCTCCGCGTCTGTAGCATTGTTCCTACCACCACCACCACCAGTACCACGGTTTTGTTCTGATGGTTCTTACCGCTGCTCAGTCTATTGTTTTGTTCTCAACATTTTACAACAGTTGATTCTTATTACTGTTTTCCCGCCAATCTAGCTATTAAATTCTCGCGTAATGATATAAGTGTCTCGTTTAGTTGTACGGATGTGATGTTGACGCCGCGTTTAGAGTCCTTAGATCTACTGCAAATAAATCTATTACCAAGTCACTTTAACACTAAACCTCCTCACTCTATCACAAGTAAAACCTTTTATAATTTTTTGTGTTTCATGATGCAGTGTTGCTCTCTGCGCTTCACCTAAGTACCATTGTCAGTAAAGTCACACATCAACAACAATGAATTACACCCGAGTAAAAATGAACTTCACTTGGATTTTCTATGTTATTGTTCAGTGTTTTTTTTTAATTGTTCTATTACTTTCATCGTCTTGGGAGAGATATAGTGATAAGTGTAATATGACCACAAATTTGTAAGAATCAATTCGTCCGTTAGATAGAAGACGCAAGGAGAGATGGGAGGCGTTAGTGTGAGGTCTATTAACGTCCTGAGACAAGAGATAATTGACACAGGATATTATGAACTGTTGGATGATAAACGACACAGCAAAAATACTCACTTATGGGGGAGTATAAGGCTCGTCTGTGATATAAATCTTGATAAATACTAACAATATAAAGCTTTAGACCTTCATGATCACTCCTTGGCTACCCACTAGAATAAGCTTTGCGAAATAAAAGCACAATAATGTATTTTCTTCATGTGGGATTCTGTAAAACTGCATCATGTTTTGTATAAGAATGAATGATACGACTACAATCACTCACTGTTGTTAAGTATCTTATAGAAATAACATAAGGTCCAATACAATTATGTAAATTTCACTGATCTTGATAATTGTTTTCAGGACGACAGATAATAAAAATACAAGCACTTCACCACCGTTAATCTGACCAAAGACACTAAAATACATAGCCGATATTTTGTTAGCAATAACAGACGTACATTGACGTACAGAGCCAGATCCTACCAAACAGGCTGACCCCATCCATCCCACCTTGAACTAGTCCACCCACACTCCCTAACTCGGCAAAGGTAAACTGGTCGGTCGGTGAGGCTAGCTAATCCAATGGTGAGTCTACCGCCACTTTTCCTTATCCATTTACAAAGAACTTAAGCTTTTCCGACAATGAAACTGTGATGATGATATGGGGCTTTCCTGCCCCGCAAAGGAAATATATAGGCATGTACTATAGGAACTTATTCATTAACATCTACTGTCCTTACGCCGCCAATAACATCCTGGACACGTATTTTTAATATTTCCTCGTAATCTTATAAATTCAATATGATAAACACTGTCAAAAGAATTATTTCCTGACAATCACAATGCGAATATAATTTACTTGTACTAACAATATGAATTTAAGCTACGGTGTAAATGTTTCTGTAAAAATAAATAAAATCAAGATACCACTAGAGCTAATACTCTCTGATGCGACTAGGCGTCCGTACCCACATACTAGCCAAACAAACCCTCAACTTTCTGACTACCCTCGCACCGTTTACCTCCAAGAACGTCAATATTTACATAGACACACATATCCAGGAAATGTGTAATGAGTGCTACACTAACCCTGTTACTTGTTCTTCTCTATTTAGAACGTGACGTAAACGTTTGTGGTGTAGCGGATGTGCCAGTTAGTACAAACGACATTTCACGCCGCTTGATATACTAGGTGTGGGTGATGGAAGGTTATGGTGTATGTGTCAGGGTTATGGAAGATTATAGTGCATGTGTCAGGGTTATAGTGGGTTGTGGTTATAGTCATGTGATTATTGGCCATATTATGGACCCTTGTAACATACGTGTGTAATGAGCTATAGCTGAAGGTGTCAACTCCACCTTCAACTTGCTTTTTGAAAACACGAATCTAGTGGGAAAATGTTTCAGAAAAGTCACACAAAAGTTATAGGAAAACGTTAAAAGGAAAAGTTGCGGGAGAAGTAACAGGAAAGGTTACGAGGGAAAAAGTCGCAGGAAAAGTCACAGAAAAAGTCTTAGGGAAAAAGTCGCTTCACCTAACCTTACTAAAATTGTTCCTCTTTCCTGTGGCTTTTTCCCAAATTTTCTAAAACATTTAAGTGAAGGGGAACAGCGAGTTTTATTACCGATCTATGACACTTCGCTTGTTTTTTTTAAGTACGGTATATTAGTTTAATTTGATGTACGTATATATTTTTTTCATAAATGATAATGCCACAATAGTTTCAGACTCTCAGCCGCCACGTGTGACTGTGTCGACTTTGTTCCTTGTATGAATAAATAACAGTTTTAAGTTCAAGTTCATTCTCTCTCCTCCACCGAACTGTCTCTGCAATAAGAAAGAGTTTAGTATTGTTATAATGAACCTAAAATACACCCCTACCGTTCAATTCTCCTCGCAACTGAACAATTATTAAAATACACATAACTGCCTGACTTACGACGCAAGAATGAATCCCCAAAATACGTCGATTCATTTTTCACGTAACTTAGAAATAGAAAAACACCGTAATTAACTTTCTAAATCAAGGTAAAGAGTAAAGTTAAGGTAAAAATGGCATTAAAATAAGTGTGAACCTAGTTAACCTTACCTATGTACGTTGTTTTAACACACTTAGGAGATAAAATTGATACAGTGAATCTAAACTTGCTGAGTCACAATCCACCATTCGCCTTAGCTGATGTTATTACTGTTATTGTCTGTAATTTATTCTACCACACTGTAGTGCAATGTTTTCTTCTCATTGTTACAGTAACCTTTTCTTCTAAATTGATGCTTTAATTTTCACGTCTTTGTTATTTGTTATTTCTCTTACAATATTATGATAGAAGTTTGTATCTGGTGATTATTTTATTGTTTCTCGTCTTTTTTTTATTATTTTTGAAACTTAATCTTTAATCAAATTTTCTTTCGTCTCAATAATACCTACATTTATATATAATCGGTAGTAGACTCTTGGAAGTTCACACTCATACACACACGCACACAGCGTGACCAAAATACCATCGGAAATACACAGAGATTTTACCGATATTGACACATTCTTTCATCACAAGTCAGATAGAGAGTCGTGTCCTGAAGTAACGACAAGGTAACATATCAGTGGGGCGCCGTCTGGTCAAGGCCAGCCAGCAGTTTTTTTTTTTTATTGGGCACCCCCCTACATCCTTGTGTAAGGTGAAGCGCAGAAGCGTTTACAGCGCCCATCAGGGAAGCATGCTAAGTTCATGCTTGCCTTTATGTCTCACGAGTTAAGGGCGTAGAAGCCTGAAGAGTCAAGGGCGTAGAAGCCTGAAGAGTCAGTGGTTTATGTCATCAAGTTATTGGAAGCTCCTACAACTCCCTGAATACGAATTCGCAACTTTCGACTTACACCAGGTACCTACTTTACTGCTAGGTGAACAGGGACTAATGGGGGCTAGGAAGTAAGTCCAAACAACTTCCACCGGCCCGGGAATCGAACCAGTGACATCTCGCTTGCGAGGCAAGAACGGTACCGCTTCTACCACCGGTCCCCCCAAAAAATGTGGACCGCTTCACGATTTTGCGTCCCGCGAGAACGTCCCCAGAGCCATGACCTCCTAACCCAGACCCAGCTGACCTGGCATGACCTCTCTCTCTCTCTCTCTCTCTCCCTCCCTCTCTCCATAATGGCTGACAGAGGTAAAGAGAAGAGTAGCCACAAGACTATTCTTGTAGCCTTTGTACTGGTGAGAAACAATACTCAATAACACAAGAAATCCTTGGTTAAATGAGAAACATTACTTAGACAAGAATTAACATTTTGGCGAGAAAGAGAGAGATAGAGAGAAAGAAAGGTTTACGAACGATAGATTAGTGAGAAACATGTGGTCACCAACGCCTGAGAGCCCATTCCAGTCCAGTGGTGTGCAGACTTAAACTGCAAATAACAGTAGGGTGCGGCATGTAGAGCAGCATCGTTGGCCGTAAGGAGCTCAGGACCTAGTCCTCTTCCAGCACCAGGAGCAGTCACTCAAGGTGCAGGAACAGGCCGGCTTCTCCTCGGGGATGGTCGCCTTCACCTCCCCGTCTGCCTTGATTTTCAAAAAAGCTTTTAAATTTTGATATTATATTTTATATATGTTAATACGTTTTAAAAACTGCCTACTTCTCTCACCACCTAACTCCCCCCCATCTCCTTCTTCGTCTGTATATATATAAATAAATACCAAAAAACTATAAAAAAGATAATAATAATTTCCCTTTAAACTGTATATATTAAAACAAATTACCTTACTTGACAAAAAAATAATGGATTCTCAGATATTCGGAAGTCAACCTTTCGTAAAAAAAAAAAAAAAAAAGCTCATCGAACTGACTTATATTCGTCTTTTAAATTTACACCCAAACTAGACATAAATAAAAGCATTCTCAGCGGCGTGTTTCACTAGTACAGATGTCGGCCAAAAGAGATTTAAAACTACAACGAAACTTAGAACTGTAACTAAATTTAAACGATTAATCTCTACCCTCAGTTAATGGCGGAGTCGAGTATCTGAGAGTCTTTTAGTTTTTCCTCTGCAATCTTCTTTATCTCCAGATTTGAAGAATTTAAGCATACTAATCTTTGAGGGCAATGTTGTGTTACAGATTACATTTCTTCGTGTGGTAGTATTAGTAAGGGGAGCAGGTATCCTTCCATGTCGTCCAGGTGCAGATGATGGGACTCCGCCGGATGCAGAGGCAAGGAGGGAGGTGGATCAGGAGGAAGTGGAGGTGGAAGGGGTGTTGGAGGAGGAGGTGGATCAGGAGGAGGAAGTGGGAGGTGAAGGGGAGAAGTGTTGGAGGGAGGAGGTGGATCAGGAGGAGAAGTGGAGATGGAAGGGGGAGGTGTTGGGGAGGTGGATCAGGAGGAAGTGGAGGTGGAAGGGGAGAAGTGTTGGGAGGAGGAGGTGAAGGTGAGGAGTGGAGGCGGACGAGGAATAAGGGGAGGAGATGGAGGAAGAGTTGGAGATGGAGGGGGAGGAAGAGGAGAGGTGTGGGTATAGAAGGGTGTAAATGGAGGAGAAAGGAGGGAAAAGAGATCAGAGTACCTACAGTCAATTGTACACATAATGTAGGAACTGTTGAGGATGACACACACACACACACACCCACACACACACACACACACGCACACACACACACACACACACACACACACACACACACACACACACACACACACACACGCACACACACACACACACACAGGGGAGTGATGGTGTGATAATGCCAAGTCATTCTGAGGTTTACAACACCAAGATAGTTGTACATTGATTAGTGAAAAGCGGCGGTGTTTGGCTGTAGAGGTGTGGAACAAGTGTGAGGTGTAGGAACAAGTGTGAGGGTGTAGGAACAGAATATTGAGGTGTCGGAACAAGTGTGAGGTGTAGGAACAAGTGTGAGGTGTAGGAACAAGTGTGAGGGTGTAGGAACAAGTGTGAGGGTGTCGGAACAAGTGTAGGGGTGTAGGAACAAGTGTGAGGGTGTCGGAACAAGTGTGAGGGTGAAGAGTCAGCAATCCCGTGTGAAAATAAATGTAGTCTGGTATTAAGCAACTTGGGATCTGGCGCCAACCTTCTGGCTGACTCAGATGGTGTGTGGTGGTGTGTGGTGGTGTGTATGTGTGGTGGTGTGTATGTGTGGTGGTGTGTGGTGTGTGTGTGTGGTGGTGTGTGTGTGTGGTGGTGTGTATGTGTGTGGTGGTGTGTGTGTGTGGTGGTGTGTGTGTGTTGGTGTGTGTGTGTGGTGGTGTGTGTGGTGGTGTGTATGTGTGGTGGTGTGTGTGTGTGGTGGTGTGTGTGTGTGGTGGTGTGTGTGTGTGGTGGTGTGTGTGTGTGGTGTGTGTATGTGGTGGGTGTGTGTGTGTATGTGGTGGTGTGTGTGGTGGTGTGCATGTGGTGGTGTGTGTGGTGGTGTGTGTGTGTGGTGGTGTGTGTGTGTGGTGGTGTGTGTGGTGCTTGGGTGTGTATGTGTGGTGGTGTGTGTGTGTGGTGGTGTGTGGTGGTGTGTGTGTGTGGTGGTGTGTGTGTGTGGTGTGTGTGTGTGTGGTGGTGTGTGTGTGGTGGTGTGTGTGTGGTGGATTGTTATGTGTGGTGGTTGTGTGTGTGTGGTTGTGTGGTGGTTGTTGTGTGTGTGGTGGTGTGTGTGTGTGGTGGTGTGTGTGTGTGGTGGTGTGTATGTGTGGTGGTTGTGTGTGTGTGGTTGGTTGTGTGTGTGGTGGTGTGTGTGTGTGGTGGTGTGTGTGTGTGGTGGTGTGTATGTGTGGTGGTGTGTGTGTGTGGTGGTGTGTATGTGTGGTGGTGTGTGTGTGTGGTGGTGTGTGTGTGTGGTGGTGTGTGTATGTGTGGTAATGTGTATGTGTGGTGGTGTGTATGTGTGGTGGTGTGTATGTGTGGTGGTGTGTATGTGTGGTGGTGTGTGTGTGTGGTGGTGTGTATGTGTGGTGGTGTGTGTGTGGTGGTGTGTGTGTGTGTGTGGTGGTGTGTATGTGTGGTGGTGTGTGTGTGTGGTGGTGTGTGTGTGTGTGGTGGTGTGTATGTGTGGTGGTGTGTGTGTGTGGTGGTGTGTGTGTGTTGGTGGTGTGTGTGGCTGTGTGTGTGTGGTGGTGTGTATGTGTGGTGGTGTGTATGTGTGGTGGTGTGTATGTGTGGTGGTGTGTGTGTGGTGGTGTGTGTGTGTGGTGTGTGTGTGGTGGTGTGTGTGTGTGGTGGTGTGTGTGTGGTGGTGTGTGTGTGGTGGTGTGTGTGTGGTGGTTGTGTATGTGTGGTGTGTGTGTGTGGTGGTGTGTGTATGTGTGGTGGTGTGTGTGTGGTGGTGTGTGTGTGTGGTAATGTGTGTGTGTGGTGGTGTGTGTGTGTGGTGGTGTGTGTGTGTGGTGGTGTGTGTGTGTGGTGGTGTGTATGTGTGGTGGTGTGTATGTGTGGTGGTGTGTATGTGTGGTGGTGTGTATGTGTGGTGGTGTGTGTGTGTGTGTGTGGTGTGTATGTGTGGTGGTGTGTATGTGTGTTGGTGTGTGTATGTGTGGTGGTGTGTATATGTGGTGGTGTGTGTGTGTGTGGTGGTGTGTATGTGTGGTGGTGTGTATGTGTGGTGGTGTGTATGTGTGGTGGTGTGTAAGTGTGGTGGGGTGTGTATGTGTGGTGGTGTGTAAGTGTGGTGGTGTGTATGTGTGGTGGTGTGTGTGTGTGGTGGTGTGTGGGGTGTGGTGAATTGTGTATGTGTGGTGGTGTGTAAGTGTGGTGTTGGGTGTGTATGTGTGTTATGACAGTGTTGGGTGAGAGCATTGGTTCCGACATCAACCGCGGGCTAAAATTTCTCCACCACTTTACTTTTACTTTTTACTTTTATCCTCTTCGCCACTGATCGGCTTGTTAGCCGCTTGGGCGATCGGTCACGACTCTTTTCCTTTATATTCTTCACCAAAAGGTCGGCTCGCTAGCCGCCCGGGCGATCGGTCACGTCTCTGTCACGCACTGTTGGCAAATACTGGGCATGCACCGGCTCCTGAATGTACCTGAACCCGCTCCAGTGTTGGTCAAGTCTTCTCTTGAAAGAGCTCACACTCGGTGCCGTCACAACACTTTCTGGTAGATTGTTCCAAGAGTTTACAACCCTCACTCCGAAAAAGTTTGCCCTCACGGTTTTCCGGACTTGCGGCTTCTTCAATCTTGAGCTATGACCCCTTGTGGGGCGAGCGTCCGCCAGCTCCAAGTAAGGACACTCAACTGAGTAGTGCCCCCTGAGATGCTTATAAACCTCAACTAGGTCCCCCCTTGCCCGTCTGTAGTATAAGCTAGGCAAGTTCAGGCGCTCCAATCTCGCAGGGTAGCTGAGATGCCGAAGTGCAGGCACCAGCTTGGTGGCCCTCCTTTGAACATTTTCAACCAACTGACAGTCCCTAGCATATCTCGGGGACCAGATGGGGTGACAGTACTCCAGATGGGGAAGCACTTCACTCCTGAAGATCGTCACGAGGGACGGACCGTCTAGATATCTGAACGACCTTCTTATAAGACCCAATAATTTATTTGCCTGATTTACCTTCTTCTCACAATGGCCCGAGAACTTCAGCTCATTGTCAACATACACACCTAGGTCCTTCTCACACACAGTCTCAACTAGTACATTTTCTTCATATATAGTGAAAATACCCTTAAACTATAGGAAGGGAGAGATAGGTAGACAGATATAGGCAATAGGTAATTATACATAGACACTTATTCCTCAAAGACATAGACAATGCAGGTATATAATAATAAACACTGGATCGATTGAACTATGGATGGCCCAAGAAAACCATTAAATTCTTTTATTTACTTTTGGGTTCAGTTCTTCAGAGTTCACCAGTGTATTTTTGACCTTTTATGACCCGTGTGGATAATTTGAAGGTCACGTTAGGATTAGACACCCCAGCTTATTTCACCGATTGACTAAATACCCTAACCTAACCTAACCCTAAAGCTAACCTAACATAATCCTTACTTGTACAGTGTGTATATATTTAACCCTTTGAGTACGATGACAATGTATTCAGGGGCTTAGTCATCGTAGTCAAGGGGTTAAGTTATCGTCGTCAAGGGGTTAAGTTATCGTCGTCAAGGGGTTAAGTTATCGTCGTCAAGGTGTTAGCTTAGGTTAGGTTAATATCATTCTCATATTTTCTGTTACGAGAATATTAGCTGGTGTGATCCCGTGGTGGTGGTGAGGCAGACCCTGGCTGAAGGAAGTGAACAGTGACGCGCCACCTCCTCCTACCTGCCGTGTTGTAACCCCGAGTTGTGTATCGTGTGTGTGTGTGTGTGTGTTAATGAGTGAGTGTGTGTGAGATAAAATTGATTTTTCACATACACACACACACACACACACACACATGTTAGGATGGGTGAGTCAAGAAAGGGAGAGGAAGAAACAATAAAAGTAAGACAGACAGACAGACAGACAGACAGACAGACAGGGCAATAGAAGAGAAGAGAAAGCAGTCTCGCGTATGTACTTATTTGTCAACACATACACGTATTTATACATATACAAACAAACATACGCACAAAAGCAAAACATACACAGTACACACATACTGTAATTTTACAAACACACAAACACAAACCTTAATCAATTAACTTACATCAATGTAATTTAATTCTCGATAATAAACAAAAAGACAGCAAGAAGAGACGCACTTGCGAACTAACATCGTATTGAAAGCAACAAGAAGGAACGCACTTGACAGAGTGAGTGCGAGTGTTTACGTACCTGGGAGGGAACATATTTATAGGACCCACACGATGGCAACACCGCGCGCCGCCACCAAGTTATTATTACACAGTCGCCTTCACTTGTTTGTTTTGCCTGGCGTCTTAGCATTCGTGTCTATGCTACTATTCCTTGAGGAAGAACACGACGGGAGCACTCTAGGATGACCATTGTTCTGCACTGAAGGAGGAGAGGAGAAGGGACGATGGAGATAGTAAAGGAAGAAGAGAGGGACAAGGAGGAGGAGTAGAGGAAGGGGGAGAAGGAGGAGAAGGAGTGGAAGAGGGAGAGGAAGGAGGAGGATAGGGAGGAGAAAGAATAAAAGAGGGAGGGGAGAAAATAAGGCGAACATTATTCACTATTTCTGTTATCCACTGAAGATGTTAGGGTCAGGTTAGGTTAGGTTAGAGCAGGTTAGGTTAGGCTTCACTATCACAAAAGTAAATGGGAGTAGAACAATATTGCCAAGTCAGTGCATAAAATGGTATAAATGTTGCCAAGTCGGTGGGGACAAGAGTGCAGTGCTTCCATTCGTAGGTTTAAAACTTATGATTGAATTATTATGTGTGTATATTAGACGTGTATGTAAGATGATGGAGAGAGTCGAAACACACACACATAACACACACATAACTCACACATAACTCACATAGCACACATATATAGATTCTCCCTGACTGTGATATAATGCGTTTGAAAATGGCATCGAAAATTACTCCAAGACTGTGATAAGTACAGCTGTTTTCTTCTTATTCTCTAACCTAACCTAACATAACCTAACCTAACCTAGAGGACATAGTCCTAATAGGACTCACTCTTATTGTATAGGTTTAGCTGGGGCCCATTTGACTCGTAAGGATTATCAAAACTAGGGGCCCATTTGACTCACAAAGATAATCAAGACGGGCCCATTTGACTCACAAGGATAATCAAGACTGGGGCCCATTTGACTCACAAGGATAATCAAGATTAGGGCCCATTTGACTCACAAGGATAATCAAGACTGGGGCCCATTTGGACTCAAGGATAATCAAGACTGGGGCCCATTTGACTCACAAGGATAATCAAGACTGGGGCCCATTTGACTCACAAGGATAATCAAGACTGGGGCCCATTTGGACTCACAAGGATAATCAAGACTGGGGCCCATTAGACTCCCAACCCCAGGAGAGAGATCACAGCCAGGTGAGGTGGCGGACCGCTCAACCTCTAAACATTCCCAGGTACTGTTAAGGCATCATGTTCTGGCCTGTCTCGAGTGTGTGAGGGTGTGAGTGTGTGTGTGTGTGAGGGTGTAGTGAGGGTGAATGTGAGGGTGTAAGCGAGTGTGAGTGAGGGTGTTAAGTGAGTGTGAGCGGGGCATCAAACTCTAACTCAGCTAAAGTAAGTTGGGTGTTTTAAGTGGGTGAGGCCAATGGTTGTATATTTGGATCAAGTTGTGTACATCAGCGGGTGAGTTTAACGCCTCGTAGCTCTCATTCACTCTCACAACACTCCACCACCCTCACTCTCCCTCACTCCACCACCCTCACTCTCCCTCACTCCACCACCCTCACTCTCCCTCACTCATACTCTCTCTCTCCACCAGCCTCTCACTCCCTCACTCCTCACTCCACCCTCACTACGCTACTCATTAACCCACGACTAAACGTTATTACCTCATTTTATCTCATAGTTTAGCCAATCAGCCAATCAAAAATCTTCATTCTAGCCAATCAGAAGTCACCTAACCGGGAGATACCTGTTGGCCATGTATGACAGCAAGGGGTCAGTGTAGGCTTGGGGATGAAGGTGTGATGAATCATTGGGGGAAAAGTTTGACAGCACGCGGGATCTCACGTCACACTACTCATAGAACAGCTCACCTAGACGTCTATATCTCTTACCTGTTGGGCAGTGTCTGAGTTGTATGTAAATGAATTGAATGTTATGTATAGTATTTGTTATGTCCGATACCCGATTTATTTCCCCTGATGATTAACACCCAAACACCCCTCACATTACCTTACCTTACTTTACCTTACCTTACCTTACCTTACCTTACCTTACCTTACCTTACCTTACCTTACCTTACCTTACCTTACCTTACCTTACCTTACCTAACCTTACCTTACCTTACCTAACGTAACTTTACCTGGACCTTATCTAACTTGACCTTACCTAACTTAACCTAACCTTATCTCTAATTTTACCTAACCTAACCTAGCCTAAATTTAACTTGCCTAATATTACCTTATCTTACCTTACCTAACCCCTATAGGCACACTGCCATAAGTTTAAAACAACAACAACAACAACAACAATAATAATAATAATAATAATAATAATAATAATAATAATAATAATAATAATAATAATCATAATAATAATAACTACGGTCTAGCCATTTTTATTTCAACTCTATGCCATATATATTTAATAATAAAATTGATATACTCTGATGCTGTTCAGTACATACCAAGTAAGAACATATTCTTCCTTAGATGTATAATTCAAGTATCATATCCAATATCACCTGTAGACACACTCCAGGTTATCTGACAAGTTTCAGATAAGGACCCTGGAGCCGAGTCTTCTGGTGGTCGCAAGCTGTATGATGAAGCCAGAGACCAGTCACCATAGCACTACTGGATATAAGCGTCTTCTATGATGATTTTACTACCTTATTCGTTTATTTTCTGCTTAATAAACAAATCTTGTTTTTCCTCCTTAGATTACCTTGGAACGTAGGTCGGTTACACACATATTAAGACTTGTCATGATGGGATTTTACCATTACTCATCGCGGTTCATTTTTCCGCTTGATTTCCTGAATAACGTCAACATCTACTAGTCCTGAAATTCGAGGACAGACGTAGAAATAAAGTTTACATAGTGAATACACCATGAACTAAACGTCAATGAAGGGTAATAATAGTTCGGATTGGCAACAGAAGGCAAAGAGGATGTCGGGGAGTGAGGTGAGTCAGATTGGCTATGCAGGCATTTCCCGTAGAGCAATTAAGGTAATCATAGAAAACGCGGCCCTCTGGAGAAGACTAACTCCTGGATATTGATAGCTTGATCTATAGGTGACCATCGTTTTATTTTCAAGATTTTAAGTATGAAGATAATTTAGTACGGTGCCTATGAGGATATTAATGTTGTTATCTGATTAAATTGGTGGATATCTTGTGCAACTTGGTTTATCCACCTCTGAAGTATTCGGAGAGCATTTCCACCTATTGCACCATGTAAAGTAACTTAAACGAAGGCCTTATGGTCGCTATTCAGTTATATACTATGGCATAACACCTCGGCAGGGAGAGAGGTTGGTGGGTAACACAAATATTTACGTTCACCTACAATTTTACGTTTTCTTTCATTTCGTTTATCTTCTTAGAACTGATGTGTAAGAAAACGCCCCTTTCCGGGCCACTGAATTACCTAATAAGTAATGAATGTAAACAGACCGCTGATCATTCATTATGTATCAACCGTTACTCCCAAGAAAACGTATGGGTTTTGTTCAGACAACAGCAGAGGCAGTGGCGGACACAGTTTAATATACAGTCCACTGTAAATAGATTTTTATGCAGTAAATTTTATCACAGGATAGACCAACAGACAGCTAGTAAGCTGAGGGAAAACCTTCATACACATTCACATTATCAAGACTGACCCAAAGAAAGATGTTAAAAGGGAAAATTTTAATACGTTGTCAATGACCCCAACAGTGTAGTGTAAGACTAAGTAATATTGTAGAGATTTAAGATATGGTATCTGAAGGTAAATATTGTAACGCTGTTTGGCGATTATCAAATCTCTGGGGAAGGAGGGGGTCATAAGAAAAGTAAACCTTGAGTTAAGGAAAAACATCAAGCTGTTTTTAGCAGGTCCTCGACGCAAGACGCAAGACAAAACAAACAAGGAAGTGTAGATAGATGACTCAATCAGCACTTGCTATTATACTGTAGACGTACAAGGGAGAATTTAATAAAATCTAATAAGCACCTAAAATGCCATTATTCAGTAAGTGTTCATATCTAGATCATTAGCAACAACAACAGAAACAACAACAAAAACTATCAAAGTATGTCTGTACTATGAAATTAAAGAGAATGAGTTCATTAGTCCACTCCTGTTGTCCACAAATATTAACATGGAACCAGTCTACTTCAGCCGGACCCTCGAAAATTTGTGAAGGTTTCAGATGGAAAACAAAAGTTAGATTAATTTAGCAATTGTTAGGTCATAAAATGTTAAATTTATTTATTTTACATTGAATTTAGTTAATAATGGGAGTCAATTTACAGTAAAGGATATAATTCGATGTTTTGTTGTTGTTGTTGTTATGGTAAGTTCAGACAAAAAGATTTTTATGATGGGAGCATTTTACCAAAAACCGAAATATCGGGAGTTGAAAATCAGAAACTGCTTGTCTCATTATTATACCGGGAATATTACATGGATTGACATGTATAACGAATTTTTCATCCTTGCAGTTTTATTGAATAATTTATGATAAATGAAACCTCGTATTTTGTGTGATTTTGTAATGTGTCAGTATGTTAAGAGTTGAAAAGTTTTTCTTAGTAGAGTTCGATGGTTTGGAGGCTGCATAGTGCTTCGAGTATATATATATATATATATATATGAGCTAATCTAAAGTTTGCACCACAGGGAAAAAACAAGAGAGTACATAGTGGGTGGCGATGGCTTCTTCCTGGTGTTTGTGCTGGCCGGTGTGGTACCCTGAGCCCTGCCTATGCTGCTGAGGAATCGTGGCCGAGGATTGAGCGACTAGTGTGTATAACTCTGGGGATGTGCTCGCGCCTGAAGGTGTTGGTGTGTAAAGGACTGCTGCCTGTTGTGGTTGTGGGGGAGGACACCGCGGCTCCAAACAGTGACGTTCATTGACAGCCAGAGTAACTGCCAGACCTCAGCAGCCGGGTCCAAAGTACCAGACCATTCACCTAATTAAGTTTTATTAGGAATTGTTTATGTATTTTACTATTTCAACTTTACTGGGCGAAGTCGTATGCTAGTATTTGTGGAATAATTACCCAGTGGGTGACGTACAATGGCCAATAGTAGCTGGTTAGGTTAGGCTTTTTTCACATTTCTCAATCTACGAAGCCCTGGCCATCAAGGGTCATTATGCATTCATCAAACTTGCATTGCTAATTCTCTACTCCATTTTTCATTTTGAATAAAAAATATATTAAAAGTTGAATTTTTCGAAAAATTTCATTTCATTTCGACCATTTTCATTTGAAACGAGATTTACTGTCTAAAACGACATAAATTGGTTTTATTTCGACTTTAAAGGAAAGTTGCGACATAGTGTATTTCAATACATACACACTTGTCATCCGAAGTGGCTCTTTCTTCATCTCAAACGCCTTTATTATAAATTGCTGTTGGATTTAAGGAAGCATGAATTTATCGAAGTGGGTATTTACACCTGATAGTGCAAATAACAAAGGGTATAGAAGGGTAATTGGTTAATTTATAGTAGAGGGCAAAATTGATATTGTTTTTTTTTTTCATATTGGCAAGTTCAGACAAAAACAATACGATTTTCATCTATGACACTTTTGGCACATTTTACCCATAACCCAGATATCGGGAGTTGAAAATCAGACAACCTGCCACTGTGTTACAGAAAGTGACACCTACGGTCAGAAGCTGGTGGGCCAGGCAGGTCAGCACTGACAATGAGATCATGTTTCTGAGCAATGCAAGTGCATCGGCTGCTGTGGCCTAGATCCGATCCTGCGTTGAAAGTGCGAGTAACTTGGTGACCTGGGTGTTCGTTTATCGGAAATTTTTAATAATTTAATGACCATAGCTATCTATAGGATATTAGAAGGGAGATAAATTGAATGAGATTTATCTTGGTAAAAAAAGAAAGAAAAAATAATATATATATATATATATATATATATATATATATATATATATATATATATATATATATATATATATATATATATATATATATATGGGGATTGAGGAAAGCACAGGTTAGCGTAAAAAATTGTTGAGTATAACTTTTGACATTCCCTTTAAATGGCTCTTATTTACCATAATAACATTATCTACACTGCCTTATAAATATATGTTACAGGTAGGTGTGTGTTGGAGGTGTGTCCATGAGGTATGTTATCAGAAGAGGAGCCATATGGCCACCGTGAGTCATCGCTGATAACACCATAGAGAATGTACCGTCATGGCCTCTAGAGAAAACTTTTCTACTGTTCCTCGTATCAAAACAAATTAATCTATTGAGTTATGACAGCAGAAATGACACACGGTTTATCGCTGTTTGCTTGGTAAGAAGACTGATGAGTAAAATACATTAGATATACCATTTATGGTAAAGAGTGAGAGAGGAAACACGTAGCGGAAGTTCGGGCAGTGGAAATCCAACATGGCGTCAGACTTCGGAGACCAACTCCCTGATGAGGAAAAGGTTGAGTTATTTCTTAGTGTTTTGACATTAGAATTACCATTAAAGCATGTGTAAGAAAACATAAACTAATAACTGTTACATACACCTAGAAAGTTTGGTTGTGGTGCCCCCAGATATGTCTAAATACTATCTGTGGGCGTATCCTGCCTCGGACGGATACGAGACCGGCTTGTCAAAAATAACATATCACTAGCTGTAGTGTTGCTAGAGGAACTTAATATCCAGCCTGAGTGAAGATGATGGCCAACAGAGCCCTAGAGTGGCAGGTGAGGCGACACAGTGAATGTGAAATAAGAAATTGAGAGCAGATTAGGAGTGGTTGTGGGTGTTTGTTTACATTCTGGTTGTGTCACCTGCCAGGCCCTTAAGTTCTCTATACCACACTGTTAACCACCTTATTGCTTTACTAACTACCTTACTCTACCGTAATATATTCAGTGTGTGTGTGTAAGATTAGTATTTCCTTAAAAGTGATTCGTCAGGCCAGTGAGTATAAGAGTAGATAGACTTATAACACTGGTGATCCTTGACTCTTGATAAATTATCCAGATTTATGAGCACCATTAAGTAGTTTATAGGAATTGACACTTGGAGGGCGAGAACATCATTTTTGTCATCATTCAAACTATTTAGTCATCCAATATTACAGTGTTAGGTAATAGAGCTTATACTATGTTGATTGACTAGTACCTAATACAATCACCAGGGTCATGAGCTTCCGTGTACTGGGTGCCGAGCTTACCATGCAGTACCTTGGCTCTCAGTATCAACACTGTTGGTAGTAATCCATAACTTTGGTAGACATTAATATAGTTAATAATGATAAAAAGTTCAAAATGAATTAGGGTCAAGGAGAAGGTTGCCTCTTTTTACCTTGTTATTTTTTGACGAATGTTCGTGGATATTTGGTAAATGTTAAGAAAAGAGAATTTTGTATTTGTTAAATTTGGTCCTATAATTCTTTATGATAAATCTGGCAACATATGTGAAATCTACAGAAAATTCTATGACAATTTTCTTCTATGATATTTCTGTGGCAAATGCATAATAAAGAAGATAAGGCACTCGAAAGTTATGGTTAGGAAATTAACCTCGACATACCACCATTATCGAGTGACCCGCTTTTATCTTCAGAAATCCAGTTGCACTTGTAATTGTTGATTTGCGACAGTTTTGAAGGTCAAATTCATTCATAACGGCAAAATACACCAGAAAAATATGTTTTTGAATTGCTTGAAGATTATAGGACTAAAAGTAACTTACCGAAAGTGATTAGGTTAGGATGCATCTTTTAGTGACCAGACAAGGTTAGGCAGTGTGACCTACAGAAAAATCATGTTACATAGTGGCGACTGTTTCCTTAATTTGAGGTAATACCGGAGTTTATTTGCAACCCATAATTAAATAATGGGTTCATTTAATTTTGAATAAAATTTGTTAAAACATGAGAATTTGATATCTTGATTTTTTTAGGTTTGGTCCAAGTTAACCTGACCCTTGGTTTTATGTGAATTTTATTCCATACGAAAATAACACAACCCCTTTATAGCCCCTCTTTTATATATACACCCCCCCCCCCCAAAAAAAAAGAATTTTTAATGTCTCTCAAAATGGAACTAAGGGTTTTGAAGGTTCTGCAGGGAAGAACCCAATGAAATTTAACCTGATATGTGACTACCGGAATGCATTTACCAGCAAGATTAAGGGTACTACTCTGTTGTCATGGATAACAGTGGCACACAATAAGCAGCAACGTGATGAAACTTTTTCATAGAAGATAAATCATTACTTACCATCCTGAACACAGTGAATGGCCACTCACTGTGATGCCATTACTCCAATGTTTATATCCAGGATGTTCCATTTCATCCACAATACTTCCAGGACACTTTTAACAGTTCATTTCCTCCACAGGAACTCCTTGCTAGCTACTGATCTTTGTTTGATTTATCGGAGAGAAAATTAAACAAACCTAACTTGCGGTACCTAACCAAACTTAACCTAACCTAATGTAACCTTGGTTTGGAAGTTAGGTTGGTTTGTTATATTACTGATAAATTTTGTAATGTTGGAGGGCATTCAGTCCTATATACAGCTGCTCCTCGACTTAAGACGGGGTTAGGGACCCAAATCCAGTCTGTAAGTCGAAAATGCTTACTGGGTAAATAATACAGTACTTAGAAAATCTAAAATGGGCGTCTCTTTTTCTTCTCAGCACCACAAAACTCTCACTTTTAAGCTCGCCAGCCATTTTAAAGTGAATTACAAACGAAAATTTTGTCAGTACATGGCACAATCACTAAAGTTGGGACTCGAAAGTACGTAATTTGATAAAATTTTGGTAAGACTGAGGCGGTCGTATGTCCAGGTGGTCATAGGTCGAGTATGTCGTAAGTCGAGGAGTAGCTGTATATAAAAGTTCAAATTATGTAAGTTCAAAGTTAAAAAAACAATTCCATCATTCGATTTAAGAATTATATTTTTTTCCATTTTCATAATTTTCTCTTAGATAATAGTGGCTAGCCCATTGTAGCAGGTGTAAAGACCAACAATTTTAAATTGAGTACTGTAACAGTGAAATATATATATATTTTATGGGTGCTTTCACATCCAGGTACCCAAGCCATTTAACATAATAGCTTACATAGCCGGGTGCTGTGGCAGTGTGTATAATACTGTACAGCTAATGTCATCGGCAAATTCTAGACTTCACTGAGATAATTTTTATGTTTTTAGAAATGAAGGTTAGGTTGGGTTGGGTTAGGTTTGGTTATGCAACATATAGTTTTCTTTGAGAGTATTGTTCTCTTATGTTGATAATTGGCTTATAATAATCATTGTGTACACCCAAATATTTCATTAAAATAACATTATATGGTATTTTTAAATATATTGTTACAGTATTTTTTCTTTGAAGGAATATATTTCAACTTTTATAATGGTAATCGGTGGGAAAATGTGGTCTGATTTACAAAACGATTTTCAAGAGCAGAGCTCTTTCGTAAATTAGGGAAGGCCTGTACAGTATTTGGTAAATTTTTTGGAAGCATTCCTATGGATAAAACAAATTGCCTCGGATGTAAACAGTGGATGTCGCATCGTAGTGCACAGGTGTAGAATTGCATTCTGGATGGATTAAACCATATTACAAAAACATTTTCCTCCCAAACTTTTTGGGTTAATCATGTATTAGTTATTTAAGGAGTGGAAATTTAAGCACATGTTTGTTTACTGAAGGATAAGGCTGTGGCTTAATTTTTTTAGAATGTTTTGATTGAATATTTACTTTTATTTTGCATAAAGGCAAATTCTGGTAAGAGGGGGTGTGGTCCCATCTACATTGCTAATTATGGGGTTGATGATAATAATAATAATAATAATGTACAGTAATAGTATTTATTCATTAAAATTGCCATCAGGTTTACAATTGTATAGGCATGTTTATAAACTATGCAGTTATACAGTTCAGCTTCAAAGACAAGTAGATATATAGTGCATGTTAACCATGGAAGTACTGTATATAGTTTCTTGTATGCCTAGACAGTGCAGGTAAACAACAATGGTAAACAGTAAGACGATTTGACCAAGGATAGTCGACAAAACTGTCAGATGCTTATTTCCAGGATGGTCCTTTGCTTAGGTTTATGCTTGGTCTCTTAATCTCTTAGTGAGAACAAACAACACTAGTCAACCAGACCTATCAGTATTCCAACTAATACTGGTAAAGGTTAATCAAAGGTTTTTAAATGTCTGATAAAGGCAAAGGTTTTTTGTTTTGTTTTTTGTCAATATCAGCAAGTTCACCAACAATGCATCCACATTTATTGATCACTTGCGATAAAATTTTCACAAATGAAAGTTCACCTTCAACAAGCACATCAAGCCCCACAATGTGGCAAAGTAAACCCTCAACATTCGTGGATGTGATTATTCACTGCTACGACCATTGTATACCTGCTCATCCTTCAAGATCATGTGATTTGGTTATTCACGGTTTGTTGTCGCATTTCCCGTAGTTCTGCGGGCCATGATTCTGCGGGATGCCGCACATCACAACAAGTACTTTCAGTCTCGAATCTCCATCACAGTAACACCTGCAGCTCAGCTATTTTTGCTCTTCTTGGTGACTTTTTGTCTTTACTGATGCCTCCTAAGCATACAATGAGTGGGGTGAGTGTATCAAGTGCAAAGAGGCTGAAGAAAGTGTTGACTTTAAGTCAAAAAGTGGAATTGCTTGATCACCTTGTTAGAGTTGATAGTGAGGCAGCTGTGGGACGCCATAATGGAATTAACGAGTTGACTGAGCACTCAATCGGGAAAAAATGAGGCAGAAAGTGCTTAAGTAACTTTTCAAACCCATGAAACTAACATGGAAAAAAGGGAGCATGACCCTTTATCCACCTAATTCCCATCCAATATCACCACCATCATTATTTTCATTGGTGAATGCAGTACATTACTATTTTTTTTACATATATTTGATTTATTTACCATGTACAATATTACCCATAAAAAGTACCTCTTCGAGGGTGTCAATCCCCTAACCCCATTTTTCCCACAAGGTTTTAAGTTTAATATTCGTGTACTATTTGACATTCACAGTGTTTTTCAGGAACAACATGGCCCCATGATTTCCATCTGGTTATTTATAATTGCAGTGTATGATGTAGTATTAATTTTAATATGATGCATTATTTTCAGGTGCGGATTGCCTCAGATTTCGTCTTACACTCCCCTCCTGGTGAATTCAATGAAGTCTTCAATGGTATGTTTGCCACATCTGTGTACAGTACTGTCATTATAATAATATAGGAAGTACCGGTATTTACACATTCAGTTTATCAGACACATTGATCTCTAGCTTTAAAGGGTAGAAGGTTTTGTTATGTAGCTATATATTCATAATTCTGTATGTACAGTACTGTACTTGTTTCCTTATGTATTGTTTATAAAAAATGATTTGCGGAAATTTCAAAGACGACACAAGTTGACATTTCTTTCTTCCAAATTACTGTAAGAAAATTGTTAAAAATATTGATAAGAATAATGTATTAACCACTTGTGTACTGGGCTCTCTCAGTGCTCAACAAAATCATCTGACATTAGCCAAATAGAATGTTAAAAGTGGCATCCCCATAGTGAAGGGGTTAATATACAGTACGTTTATGACATGGTAGCTCCAGTAAAGATTTTATGTTAAATGTTGAAAAATATTTTGTCTCTTTGATTGTGTTCTGTATGGGTCTACTTGGTGGACCACTTGCCTCTTAGGTTCTCTTCCTCTTATTGTAGGTCCTGTACTAAAATCACATAAGTACAATACCAAAAGAAAACATTAGAATACTGTACTGTAATCTTGGTATTTTTGTAACAAACATTCATGTAATTTATTGTGGTGAATTTACTGAGTTGATGTATGCAAGCCATGGTCGAGTATGCCTGTTCTGATATCCCAGGTGTTGATGCCTGTATCCACACTTACTGAGGCTACATTTTACTTGTTCTCTACATACACTCTTATTTTAAACATTAATCATGTCTTATGTCTGCAAGGGTTGTAGCATGGAAGTGGCTGTAGTGCCGCCCTCTTGCCCTTAGGGTGACTGGTTCATGCCCTGAGCACCCCAGTTCACCCAGCTGTGAATGGACACCTAACTTTGTAAAGTAGTTATGGTGGTGAAGTGAAGGTAACTGAATGCAGTGCTGGCCACACTGCCTCCTTTAGTGCCAAAAGCTTAGTACATAGGTTGCTGTCTGCACTGCCTTTAAAAGGCCATTAGGCTTGTGGGACCTATTTCCACTGTCTGCACTTGGGATTGTACCTGTAACTCTGGCAGCAGATGTAAAAGGAGTTGACTCGGTTTTTGTTCAGTGTATATTACACCCACATCTAGTAGTGTTCAGTAGTCAGAATTTTTTGTTTGTCATACACATAATGATTTCCTAAACATTTTCCTGCTTGTTATCACATTTGTTATACTTGTCTCTATTGACATTATGTAGCATAATGTATGTTGGTTTTCAGATGTGCGAACCCTCGTCAACAATGACACCCTCTTGCGGGAAGGTGTTGCCCGAGCAATTGCCGAATACAACAAAGACCAGCTGACCCCAGTGAGGTTGGATGGACAGAATCACTATGCTCTTGTCACAGAACACAATGACCTTGGAGGTGGACGTTTCCTTGATCCTCGGGCAAAACTCACATTCAAGTTTGATCACTTACGCAAAGAAGCGACAGATATGAAGGTTTGAGTTTTACTTTTGTAATACCTGCTACTTAATCCTGTGAGTCCTTAATATTACAACTTTTTTGCACATAAGAATTAGTAACTGACTCCAGATGTGTACAGCATGTATATTTATCAAATTCAATCTGTATTAGTTTTCTAAGGCTGTTTTAAGATGTTCTTGTGTCATCTACATCTTAGTTAGAAGGCTGAATAATTGTGGTAGTAAGGAAATATATTGCTTCATGTAGTGTTCTTTATATTAATAGCATGTGTCTATGCTTATATGTGTCAAAGGACTGTATGTGTTGGCTATACAGAGGTCTATTGAGCACACGGTTCACATATTCTTATTCCATCACATTTTCTCATGGGATTCCAGATTTACCAGTCACTCCATCTACTCTTATCCAGTCACTCTATCCTCCACTCGATCATCTATCCAGTCACTCAAATCTCTCATCACAGTTAGATCTACCCTTTGTTTACTTAACTAATTTACAAGAATGGAACAGTTAGTCTTGATTTTGTCCTTGTCAGTGCATGTCACTTGTACACCAAATGCCCACAACTTGACTATATCCACTTTAAATCGTGTAACTAGCATTCAAAGAGATCACATGTCAACAAGCAAAATTCCCTCCTAACCATTGTTCTTTCATTGCAGTCCCAGTCCCTCTCATGGTAGCTTCCAACATCTGCTGGCAAACTGGATCATGCACCAATCACTTCATTCCATACCAAATTCTCATTTAACTTTATATTCTTGTTTGGAAACGAACACAATATACAGCAGTATCGGTTTGGTACATTGTGTCATATTGTATCAACAAGAAAAGGGTCAGATAGGGGTTATTTGTGTGTGTGTATGTACAGTACAGTACTCCAATTACTGTATAGCTTAATAATTTTTACTTAAAATATTCTATTCATTTTCTTGAAATTCTTCATATATTCATCTCATTTCACTGTCTTTTGTCCCCACTGATATTTGTGTGTGAGGCTCCCATTCCCCAAACCTTGGTTACTATTTTAGTTGTTTTTTGGGACTTGTAGCAGTTGTAATGTAACTACTGTAGTAAAGTTTTTTGCCAACATTTACTTTGATTATATAACTTTTGTAATACAGTAGTGATTATAACAAAAAATAACATGTTTTGGTGTATGCAGGCATGTGAGAGCGACCCAACCACAGAGAGCTGGAGGAGTGCAGTAGAGACACAACTAATGCAGTATTCCGGTGACCACTACCCTCATGGTGTTTGTGCTGTGTATGCTAGGGCACAAGGCTCAGCAGTAACGCTTACTATGTGCATAGAAGATCATCAGTTTCAACCTAAAAATTATTGGTAAGCAGGTACTGCCACTTACTGCTATGTCCCTTAACCCAGTACTTTTTCCTTTATTCCTTACCTGTACTATTTTACTAGTTACTATTTTAGAATTACAACTGAGAAATCCAGCGGTGTTTGGACCTAGAGTGTGCCGGATGTGTGAATTTCCTAAAGGAGATCAGACCCTGTATGCCTCCCTCCCTCTAGAACCCATGAAACATTTCCAGTTCCCAAGGTATATTAAGATTCAATTTAATGGTGCATAGCATTAAGCAAAATTTTCTTTAAAAATTTACAAAGCAGTACAGCTTTATAGTATTGGCTGTTACTGAGGAACGATGTATCACCTTGCAAGAATAATGTAGAAAAGTGTTAAATTTAAGAAAATATAGGCAAAGTAGGCAGCAACATGTTTATAGATCTATTTTCACTTTAACATCTTACGTTCATGCTCTTTCTACATTATACCAGTTAGGTAATTAGTTGCTACTAAGTACAATAATAGCACATGACTGTACTGTATGTGTTATTTTTGTAATACTATCTTCTTAACAGCCGAACAGCATTTAACTTAGTCCGGGTATTTACAAATCATGACACACATGACGGTGGTGGGCTATAATTTGTCATATTTTACCAAGGGAGGCAGTCTTAGCCGTTTGAGTTTGCATTTTGTTGAACACGTGATTGATTTCTCATTGCGTCATTGATATTTGTTTTACACAGTGTACGTTCACAAAACCAGAGAGTAGTGCTGCCACACATGAACCCAGCTGATAAGTGGCAGGTGGGGGTCATTTGTTGTCCAAGAATGCCAAGATTTTTTTTATACTGTACATCCATAACATGATAATTGCCTCTCTCTTTCTTCATTAATATTCAGGTATCACCCAAGATAGTCTCCATTTCTAGTGTTTAACTTTTTTTTTATGCAGTTATCCCCATTTAATTTCTTCCAGAATAAACATGAACCCTCAGATCTTCAATTTATTTTTCTTAGATTTTCCTCATACCTACTGGAATTGCTTAGACCACCTTAATGTCACAGTTTCAAATGGTTGGAGGATGCAGTGCAGAAGAACTTCCTTTACTGGCTCCTCTTTGGGTTACATTTTTAATCCTCTGTCCACACCCAAGCCTCAGTGGGCATCTTTTAACATGAATACATACATGTATTATTATTTGTACATGTAGCCAAAATGATTTTCCCTTAAGTTACATTGCTGAATATTTATAGACTTAATTACCCACATTTTATGCAGGAATGGAACCCTCTAAAAATTCAGGTGTTTACTCTAGTTTTATCATTCTGTAAACTATGACAGAGAAACAGTTAAAACTTCTGTTTTACCAGGGTGATTCAGCAAAGAGTACATTAAATTGGAGGATGAAATCCTTGGATAATTCTAAACCACAATGTCTCTTTGGTAAAATGTCAGATTCTGCATAGTTTCCATGTTACAATACATTTAAGATGTTGTATTAATGAGAGTGAATTTGAAGGAAACCCCCATAGGTTTTTGTAATCGTTTATTCACAGATCTCTCCAGTGTGACCCCTCTTTGTTAATACCTAAAGGAAATGTTCAAAGTTGCCCCCTTCTGCTTCAATGCAGGCCTGTACACGTCGTACCATTGATCGTCTGACGTTTTCCAGAATGCCTGGACTATGCTTAATTTGCTCGCACCTGTCACAAACATGTGGGCATATGCAAAATCTGACATTTTGCCAGAGGCATTATGATTTATAATTATCCAAGGATTTCATCCTCCAATTTAATGTACTCTGCTGATTCACCCTGTATAGAGAAATGGGTACTTGTAGTCAGTTCATACGCCTGGGGGTAAGTTTCTACTGAGTTCACAATGTATTTGTATTTTTATCATTCAGTGGATATTACAAAAATGGATATAAAGAACTTCATCATGACTGTAGGAATGGTCGGTGGCGATCAACGTGGACAGTGACTCTAGGAGGTGGCAGTGTGGAGCTCAAAGGGGTCCTTAAGGTGCAAGTTCACTACTATGAAGATGGAAATGTCCAGTTAGTCACATCCAAAGATGTCAAGGGTAATCTTACGGTTGCTGTAAGTTTCTCCTTTTTGTTTATTTTTTATTTTTTTTTTAAGAATTTGATAAAATGAGGTACAGTTCTTGGCTGAGTTAAAGTACTGTAACCCATTTTTTGGTCAGTGGCAGATTTTACCCATACCTCAGATAATCTTAACAGACTCACGTACATTATTGCATTTAATTAACTCAATCAGTAATCTCAGGTGTGTGCTGACTCATTCTTATTTAATGGTACGGTATTAAGTGCTGTTATTTGTCCTACAGTATGCCTTACTCAGGTGTGGGTCCTTCACTGTTACTACCTCTCAGATTGTTACTTTGTTATTGTTTCATATGATGTATACGGTAGTTTAGTCAGGGATATACAGTACAGTATTTAAAGTAGAGACAAATCTGCTTGGAAATTGTATGAGTTATTTATTTCTGTACGAGAACCAATGGGCAGATGGAAACATAAAGGTTACAATGCTGAACTGTACAGTACTAAGAACCAACCAAGGCATCACATGTCCCGCCTTCCACTCTTATTTTTGCCCTGATCAGGTAAGTATGTTGATTTTAGGAAGTAAAGGTGAACCTTGAGATGCAATATTCCACTTTAACGATGATTATGAATTAAGACCATCTCCCTATATACGATCAAAACAACTCGCTTTGATGATATCCATCAAATAGCCATCGATATCCATTGGTTGGACTTTTTTATCTCTAGTGCAAACTATGGGTTGTATATAGTCAAAGTAATCGCTGTCTTGCAAGGATTCCAGTAATGCAAATTAAAATTTTCTACGTCCAGTCCGTGACATTTTATAAGGAAACAATATTTAACTCTATGCATGACTCATCTCTGCATTCACTTGTAAGCCTACCCACGCACCGCCACAGGGCCAACCCACTACAGCCCTGTTTGGTTCTTTGTCTTTTGTAAACCCGTCATCTCTCTGTTCCACATTTATCAGCCAGCATCGTACATTGTAGTGAGAGGACAGCACTAAAATTTAGATTGAACTGTGTTTTGGTGACTGTGAAGTGATATTTTCTGTGTTTTTGTATTGTAAGGTGCTTCGACTGTTGATTTGAAAATGTGAGCAGTGTCGGCTGCTATCATTGTTCTTGTTATCGTCATTTGCTCAGTTTTTGTGACAAGTGCTTTGGCTCTGTTTTTGTGACTGTGAAGTGAGCAGTGTTACTTTGAAAATGTCTGGGAAGGCCAAGGCATCCAAGACAGCCATGTCTCTGAGGTGAAGCTTGACTTTGTTAAGCATCATTAGACTCCCCAGAGGTTGTGTGGGAGTCAGAGTGACATCTCCACTCCACCTACGAGAATCCCTTTAGCCTCGAAGGGGACATGTGATGATGATCATGCTTATTCTTCACGATATGGTGAGTGATGTTTATTTTGTACTGATAGTAGTATTGTAGGAATTATTTTGTTGGTGATACATGTGTGTTTGGGAACTGGCTGGGAATGTATCCCATTGAACCCCATGTTATAATGCTCCCTATCTACGATAATTCACCCAGTGATGGGCTTTTCAGGAACCTAACCCCATCGTATCTTGAGGTTTACCTGTAGTTGTGTGGTCTGGAGTCTCTTCTGTTGTGGCCTCCTGAGATAGAAAAATATGTACTACATACTGTATGCATTTGACCTCAAAGGGGGCAAAAAAAACAAACACAATGTAACCTGACTCCTGGTTAAGAATTTTTACTGGATTGCACAGTCTGTCACCCCCAAACACCTCACTGGACTTACCTCAATCCATTTCAGCTTAATGTTGGTCATTTATCCAAAGTTTTTTTGCTATTTTTAAGTATTAGTAAATCATTTATGTGAATTCTTCATTGAGATTAACCTTAAAAAAGAGAATTCATAAATCTATCTTCCAATTAGTAGACTATTTCCGTTAACCCCTTCACTATGGGGATGCCACTTTTAATATTATGTTTGGCTACTGTCCAGATGATTTTATTCAACTCAGAGGGGGCCCCAGACATAAAGGGTTAAAGAAAAACTGTCTTGACTTTGAAGTTGAATCTAAGAAGAATGCATATGGACCTGATAAATAGGCAAAATAAAAATCTTGCACAATAACCCTTAAATATTTTTTTCTTTATTTATATACCTGTATTAACATCCATCGGGGTTGTTTGAATCTGCATCAGAGCAACACCTGTGATCACCTACCTTAACTCCCATAATCTAGTGGTAACCCTTGTCATGTGTGGTCATAGTTTGTATCACCTTACATCTACAGCCTCTCACTTGGCGATTCCTTTTGAAATATTGACAACTTGACACCGAATGACCAGTCAGGTGCATGTAGAGATAAATTACCTGCACCTGATATAGATCATTAATCCTGGTACACTGGTGATGAGCAGCCCATTTAAAATATTATACCACTAGTCAGGAATGTGTACGAGTTGATCTTGGCACGAGTTAACTTTTGACCTGATGTGATTTAGTCTGACTTGATGCCAAGTGAATCTTAGAGAACAGGGGGAACTCACCTGGAGCCACCACTGACACAAACTATTATTTGCTGTCATTCATTCTAGATACTGTGACATATGTGTTATCCAAGAGCTGTAAAAATTTGCATAATATATTGAAAATCTTAGAGGCAAGAGTAAGTCCAAAAAAGACCTTGACATGTTTTCTTGTTCTCTTATTTCTCAAGGAATCTCATCTCCCCAGTAGTGGGAGTATACATAAAGAAGGTGTTATAGGGTGAGGCAGGAGTGGAGAAGGATTTGCAGGCATAGTGTAATGGGACAATCTGGAGGATATGTTATCATGGCTGCCTCTTAATGGGGGTTATTAGAGGTATACATAGATTAATGATAAAAGGAATACTTTTATTAATTCATGATATTGCATCTTTTCAGGGTGAGGAAGAGACGGCTCGAGAACTGGTGCACTTCATAGAGACGGCAGAAAATGAATACCAGACGGCTATCAGTGAAAACTACCAAACTATGTCGGACACAACCTTCAAGGCCTTGCGCCGTCAGCTGCCTGTCACGCGTACCAAGATTGACTGGAATAAGATAGTTTCATATTCTGTGGGAAAGGAGCTTAAGAAGCAATAATAGTTAATGATGGTACTATGGAACATTTTAAAAATGAGTATCTCTATATAATGAATTAGGGATAGTCTTTACAGTGCATTTGGTATTCATAATTCCCATTGATTTATTGTCAGTTGTTGAATACTTCAGAGTTAGATCGTTATTTTGTCCTTAAGCATTATTAAGATTGGAGATTATTTTAATTATTGTTTCTTAGTTAACCTAAATATGTTGAGAATAATCAGGTATTGAATTTTTTTTTGTCTTAATTGATCAGTTTCCCTTTTAAAGGTAGAGGTGAATATATTGCTTTTGGGCTTCTCTGGGGTGAACCATGCCAATATTTCTATGATGTTGTGCACTGTTACTGAAGGTTAAACACATCTCTTGTTAAACTGTTGTGTAGATCATCAGAAACACGCAGCAAGAGTACGCCCTCATGTAGAACGGAACATTGAGCTACATTTACTATTCAGGATTATTGGGAAAAACTCGTTCATACATATACCATCAAGAATTGTTCCATCATGTGCATTTTTCATTGCTTTAAATTACTAGAGGTTACTTTGTAATCTCAGTGTTCCACCTTTGGTCGATGTCTTCCTGTGCGCTGTTTTTGATTGTTTACGCAAGCATCAAGCGCTGGGGGCAGCAGGCTTTCTTACATTAGTTGCAGACAAGAATAAAATGGGCCTGTTGGGGATGTCAGTTTCCTTACAGTCTCTGTTGCGAAGGTTAGTCATTTTGTGGCTCAAGCTGATAACTTTATACAAGTTGGTCCATTAGGTGTGATCCCCTGACTGCTGTGATGCCTGGTTATGTAAAAGTTTGCTGGGGGTTGTGTCTGTTCCTAAAGATGGCCTGCTTGCTGACTGCTTGATGGTGTTGATTATATAGTACATATTTATCTAATCATTTACACTTATTGTTTAAGAGATGATTTTGAAGTGCTACCTATCATGCCAAGTGCATTACAGGTCAAAAAATTTGTCAGGTTAAACTCTCCTGAGGGTATTTCACTTTGTCCTAATGCACATTATTTTGGGTGAAGCGTGGTAAGATGAGTAATGGTAAGCCTAGAAAAGGATTTATACACTAACAAATGAATTTTAGCTTTAACTTTTACCATAATATGTGATTAATATACATACACAAACATAAATTGTTGTTTTTTTTTTTTTTTTTTTTTTTTAATGAATGAAAATGAACATGATTTCAGCATACAGGTTGTGTGGTTAAGTCTTCCACCAAGTAGTAGGGATCCAGATACAGTACTGAGCATTATAAATTACTTTGGGATTGGACTTATGAAAAGTGTTATAATAGTTACCTCATCCCTTGCAGCTATATTTAAGCCAAGTTTTGTGTGTCCAGTGAGGGTCATCAGTTATTTGCTATGATGGATGACCTTCACTAAGGATTATATTCATAAAATTTTGTAAAGAAGAAAGATATAAAAATCTCATTTAGATGAATCCAGTTGATCACACTGTCAAGTATGTGCTCACGGAAGTTTGAAATTTTGTGAAAGTCTGTGAGGGAATTGGGCAGAATTTACATAACCGAGGTTGAAATGAGGTTGTTAGATTTTACTTAAAAAATTATCTTATTGTGCTTGTTGATACACCTGTATTGATTTCCTGAGACTTTTCAAGAACTTAATTCTAGGCTTGTCATTGCTGAGCTTGTCTACCAAGACAATTCCAATATTGTAATGGCTGTCGTTGACTGGAGAATGCTCTTGATGCTTATTGAACACTTTGTTTATCACTTTTGTCTAGGAACGACTGCTTTATGTAAAAAATATACAAAACGTTATCCCTGGTTGGATCCTTTTCTAGTGATTATAATTTTTGAAGGTTATATGGGTCTGTTTTAAACTCCTTGGTGTTACTTTATAATTATGAAAGGATTTATGTTTCATAAGTAAAAACAGTTGGGCTTGTTTTGCACCTGCATTGGAAATCATTGCCAAAGTGTTTTTCTTGTTGGTTTTCATTTAAAGGAGCAATATACAAATCAATTTTGTTTTTAAGGCATAAAATCCTTTTTAATGTTTATGGGACTTTAGTTAATCCTTATCTTCTACTTGTCAGTCACACCATTGTCATACCAGTTAATAAATCTTGCATCTCTGAAATCATTAACATTTCATTTTATTAGGGTCCCACCTAGTTGGAGGAAGAATATCGTAATTACCCTGCCTGTTTTTTATTCATCCACTCCTGTTCACAATTTCTTGTAACTAGACTGTCTCTCAAAATTCCTAATATATCTGAAAGAAATATAGCTGCCTCACCAAGACCTCTGAATACCAATGGTGACCATATGACAAATTCCCAGAGTGAACTCCCTGTTGAGCGGTGGTGTGGCATACAGGCACCATGGGTGAGTTTTTGCTATGCAAACCGTTATTGCTGCAGTGATATTCCCCATTTTGGGTACTTGTTCAAATGATTAAAATTAATAATGAATTTAAAGATATTACTGAGTTTTGTGTACAGTACAAGTATCCCTCATTTAACAATTGTTCACTGCAATTTTTTGGTATAGTGATGTAAATTTTGTAACACCCTTTCTTATTTAACAATTGTTAATTTTTGGTTTAGCATGGGTGTGTATGTATGGGAAGTGAAGGTCTGTATTGAAGCAGTGACTGGCCAGCCACACACTCCCTCCCCCTATGTGATGTCATAGCATACAGGAAGCAGCCTCACACATCTTTAGAGTAAGCTTGGTGACAACCTGGATGAACTGTTGTGAGTATATTTGTATCAGTAAATGTGAGGAAGAAATAAAACTAATAATAAATAAAATAAAAATAATGCATTGGCATTTTGGCAATCATTTCATGGGACACGAGACAGAGAATGGCCGAGAAATCTGCCACTGCTTCCCTCTCCCCGTTCTGTGGGTTAGCTGCTGAGCACGTAAGAAATGTTTAATAACTATGTTTTTGACCTTATGATATATATATATATATATATATATATATATATATATATATATATATATATATATATATATATATATATATATATATATATATATATATATATATATATATATATATATATATAATTATTATTTTTTTTTGGCATGTTCTATATGAACAGTTGTGTGCATGTAACAGTAAAAGAAAATTACATTTATCTATCCGATATTATGAGTTGAGCAGTAACATAGCTCACAGCTCAGCCTCACGTGCACTGAGTGCTAGTGGGTGGCAAGCTAGTGACTTGGCTATGCAATTACGTACCTTATCCTTGGATATTATTCCTTCTTTGTACTTCCTCTTTTAGTATATTTCTTATCCCTTATTTAGCAATCATTTTGCTTAACAATCGTTTTTTCAGGAATGCATCCCAATCGTTAAACAAGGGATACCTGTATAGTTTTACATTCATATCTATAGGTGAAAAGTTGTTGTTAAATATTTCAGTATATCTGAGGCTTTAAATTAATAGCTTGAATATAATAAATAGTTATTGCTGTGGAGACCTTCAGCAGGGCTTAATATACCCAGCCAGGTCTGTCCCCCACCCCCCTCCTTTTTTTTTCCTCGTTAAATGGGTAGTTTACTTTTGTATTGAAATTTCTGTCCCTAGATAAGTAAACCCATATTTATTAGTTTCATGATCAGGGTGTATTCTTTTTTCTTAACTCTTAAGCTGCAGCCCTGGAAAATATGACTATTCTGCATTTGTCCAGTGAAATTGGGTTTTTTAAATCTTACAAAAATAGCAAACTTTTTTCTAAATTTATAGGCAACAATACAGAAAAAGGGGAAACGTCTTCACTTACCTAATTTGTTTGATGGATGTTTTTCTCCACTCGTAATTCCATTATAATAACACAATAATGGCCAGAGACCTGGTGTTACCAATTGAAGTTTGGATGTTGGTCAGCAGTTGCTGATACTGGGGTGTTGGTAGGTGGCAGTGTTACCATAAGGTTGTCAGTGGGTTGTGTTTATTTCTTTACTTTGCTATTTTACCTTTACAGATATTGTACTGCCAATAATTTCCTCTTGCATTTCCTCATTCACTTACAAACTTACTTAAAACAACTACAAAGGCTTCTGGAGTGAAGCAGGGAGTGTACCAGTGGTGGCTGGCCTAAAAAAAAATGCAGGAATACCATAGACATTTAAATGTCTCATTGGGGAATGTCTTATTTACATTGGGGTCAATAGACATTGGCTGCAGTCCAATGGTTAAAGGCTTCATAAATGTTAGAATTTTGACAGGGTAATAAACTCTTGTTCTTAAGTAATTTGTGAATAATATTTGTGTATAAAACAGGGAGTGTTATTTGTGTAAAGTGATTGATAAAAAAAATTGCTGTGGCTGAGAGGCAGCCACCTAGTAAGAGGATGACTGCATAGGCCTCCCACTCAAGATAGTAATGATAATAACTCCTCTCCCCTCCCTCAAGTCTCAAAAGAGAGGTGACACACAAGAAGGGCGAGTGTTTTATATACATGTACAGTAGTTTAATTTATATATGTTTACTTCTGTATTCATTTTACATATCTATTTTACTAATAAGTATTCCATCAGTTTTGACCATATTGTACATACTCTTGCTTCCAGTTGTGTATAATAAATATGGGCATATATGGAGAGCACATTATTTAGGAGTCAATCAATCAGAGTACAGTACTGTACTATTCTCATATCTAAGGACTTTTTTTTTTTTTTCCAAACCCCCAAGATTTTGTATCTCTCCGAGGACCCAGTTTTTAATTTAATTCATCCATCCCAGTCTCTGCCTTCCCCTGGCCCTCCTACTTTCAACTTTGCCCATTAATATTTCTGCATTATCCCATAAAAACAAATGCCTGTATCATTGGCCACAACATAACCACACCCTATACTTCTCTCTTAAAAATATTTTTCTCGGTAATTACTAACAATAAATCTAATTTGATTGCACCATTATCTATAGGAGGATATTCTATATAAGATGTACATATCAATCAATAATCTGTTATAACTCGGAGAAATATGACCCACATTGCAGGAAAAATAGCCTCCAATACATTTGTGCTTCATATGGTATACAATGTAAGTACTGTGCTATACATTATTCACAAAAGAATAATAAATATCATGGGCTTCTAAATAAATTTATTAAAAACAATACAAATTTCTCTTTTAAACAAAAGAGCATTTGATAATGTAACAACAGTACAATAATAATATTTGAGATGATGATAAACATTACAATCATTTGTCTTTAACCCCTTCACTATGGTCATGCCACTTAAAAATTTATTTGGTTAATGCCAAACGATTTTGTTCACAATGTGGAGGAGTCTGTACACCAGGGGTTATAAACCTAAAAAAAAAAATATAAAGTCATCACCAAGTTTTCAATCTAGGAACAAAAAGAACAATACTGTACTGAATATAGGTACTGTATTGTCATGATTCATAATGATAATACAGATTGAGAGAGTTTTGGTTACTTTCGATTTTATTCAAAACTATTTCAAAATTGTGCTGCGTATTCATAAGTGCTGTACTGTACTTTACTATGGTTACATGTGATCTTGGTGGTCAAGACCTCAACATGTGTACAGTATATATAGCTAACTGTACTTGTGTTGGAGCATCATACACTTCCTGGGGATTGTATTGGATTGCTTGAAGATTATATACTTCTAGCTTATTTCATCTTAAGATTATCCACCCTGTCACTAACCTAACTTCTTCAGATTCACCCACATACAGCACAAGGGCTAGTTTCTTGGGCATGTTCTTACATCCTGTGGAAGGCAAAGCATTACAGAACCCAACAGGGGAGCAGTGGGAGTTCATGCTTACATTTTTAGACTTGGATGATGGGTGGGCAAGAGTAGTTGAGGGGCCATTGGTTTTGTTAATTGAGATAGGTTTTAACCCTATAGGGAGCAAAGGTTTCTCTCAGCTGAAAAAATTTGTCTGGCATTAGCCAGAATAAAATACCTGAGGGATAAATTGCCTTCTAATGGGTTAACAAGTTATTTGTAATGAAGGAAGAATATGTGTATACTGTATATAGGGAGAATTACCTGTACAGTTCATCTGTTTATAGTAAAGCATGATGGGTCCCTAATAATGTGCAGTGCCAAGACTCACTAAAGGAGGAATACAGGTTACCTGAAGAGGTTAGGTTAGTATTAGGATGGTTTCTAAAGGTAAAATAAAATAGGGTAGCTAATTAACAGTTGATCCTCCTAATTGTGCAGTACAGTATTAGAGAGTTATATTTTCCAGGTATGTTAGTGAATTGTTACTGGTCTTTGTGAAATGTGTTTAAAATGGACAGATAAAGGGGCAAAAATTTTCAATGTTTCCTGGGTATCATACTGTATATACTGTACTGTATCGGCATGCAAAAGGGAATAAAAAATGCATGACAGAAATGGAGTTGGCACATGAAGAGAGGATGGTTGAATTGAGCAGTCTGGTCTAACTCTCATGCATCATGATGCAAATCATTAGGTAGCACAATTTGTGTTGGTGACACAAATTTCATCATTAACATTTAAATACGTGCCCCCCCAAAAAAAAAAATTGCCCAGTAGACAATTGTGTAAAATTTTTGTATGTCATAAGTGATTGCATGATCTTGCAAAGGTAGCTTCCAAAAAGATGGTGCTGGCATAAGAACTCTACTGAATATCTATTATTATTATTAAGTACCAAAGCGTAGGTGGAGTTCCTCAATCCATCAGTTTCCTCCCATCAGCCATGCTGGTAGGGTGTATTTCTCCCCTTATTTCCTCTCCCACCCTTTCCACAATTAGTCATATCATAATTCCAAACCCACCATTGGAAAGCTCATTAATACTGTACGTAACTTGATAGGTTTGTGAGGAATATCCGATATATATTTTATTTCTTTATTTGGAGCTAAAATGTATACCTGTACTGTAGTCTTTTTTTTTTCAACTTATATTAAAGCCCAAACAGTAAAGAAGCCTGTAATGCATAAATCATGTAAAAAGAAAAATATCTTGTGGGATAAATTGGCCACAGATCAAACGTGACCAGACCTCACGAGTGGTCCCATGTGACTTCTGTCATGGTTACGAGATTTTTTTAACTTTTTGCGTAAGCGAGTGTTATGTGTAATCTAATAAAATGTAAAGGTGACATGTAAGAATTAGTAGATGAAGATGCCTTGCATCAGATGAATTTTATGAATGTGGTGTTAGGGTACATATGGTGTGGCATAAATACCAAGAAAACATGAAACTGGAAATGAAGTTCCATACATAGCAATGAATAGAGCTACAATTTTTTCATTGGGCAGTTAAAACAAACATAGGAAGAGTGTACATGGGTGACAACATACAGACAGTGCACTGAGAATCCGTAACAAGTGAATACAGTAATATCTCCGTTAGCCAGAAATCCTCTTAACTGAAACTGTCCGATAGCCGGAATTGAAATTTTCTCGGAAAATCATCCCCAAAGAAAATTCCCGGCTTTGGGAACAATTTTCCGAGGGGCACATTTTCTGGAAAATAAGAAAATTTCCCCAATATCCGGAAAATTCCGGAGATGGGGAGGGGGAGTTTTTTTTACCGGGTTAGAAATGAAAATCAGTCCCCATTTCCGTAAATTTTGAGGGCGAGGGATTTTTTTCCTGGCTTTGAGAGTTGTCTTGCTACCCGGAAATCTCTCATTCCCGGAAATGCTCTATACCAATTGTTCTGTGCAATGAAAGAGAAAAGGAGTTCCAAAGGCCTCACGGACCATTAGGGATAATGACAATACTGTACAGCATATTTTATACTAAGCCTTTGAAAGACAATGAGGTAATATGGCCACCAATGTGGTTGACTGCCTTCATTTTTCCAACAGTGAATTTGGGTACTGTATGTACGGGTATATATTTTCAACTATAAATACTATAATACAGTACTTCCAGGACAGACTTGGGCCAGGTCTTCTATGGTATTTATAAATGTTCACAGCCATTTCCTGACCCACTATCCTGTACTGTTTAGTCAAAGTTAGAATTTTTTTCTTACAATAACTAGTACAATAAAATTTTTAGGTACACTTGGTAAAAATAAATATATCTACACAATTCTTGTACGAAACAAAATAACACTGAATGAAGGTTTTGATAAAGGCCAAGGAGTCATACCTCGCATTGATAGCCTTGCGTGTAAAATGTTCAGTTCAAAATTCATTGGACCCCTCATTAAAGATATTTTTTTAGTGTACGTATGAAAATAAAACACCTTATCACAGTACATATATATACTATAGAAACTACCAGAAGAGTATCCTTATACAATCTTTTACTCCGCAGGAAGACATTTGAAGGACTTGTTACTCAAACTGTTACTTAATGATCATCTTACATAAAATACTGTGAGTCTCAGGTGATCTTCTCTTTAGATCATCCAGAAGTTTCATCAGCATGTGTTTCTCTTTTGCACTTAGGGCATCAAAGTTCAACATGAGGGCAGCTAGGTCCTCAAGTTCTAAATCCTGCAGGTCACATCCTCTGGAACCTCCAGCAATTGGTTGCTGTGCTTTTGAAAAAACCGATGCACCTGATTTACACGTTGGCAACTTTTCACTTGTACTATTGGATTCATTATTTATATTATGATCCTGATGCAAATATCTATCCATAGGTAAGTTTTTTCCATTTTTCAGATTTTGTCTGTGTGAAATGTGTGTACTGTTCAAGTTATTTTTGTGGCATAATAAATTTTCTGGCTGTTCATGATTGTCATAATATTCTGAATGCTTACATCTAGATGAACAAGCATGATCAAGGAAAGAGTGATTAGAGTGCACAATATTGTTTGGGGTACTCCAACTTCTATTTGCGTTCTTCTTAACTCCTCCTTCGCCTGTTTGTTCAGCTACTCTTGTACTCACACTTTGAAATACTCCAGAAGTACCTGGTTCTGAATCTCCATGATTAACTGCCATTTTTTGGTATCTATGATCTCTTTCCTTAACTGATATTTGTTTGCCTCTAACCATCGTTTCATGAGGTACCGGTAATATGAACGATCTCTCTGCAGGAGGCCACATTTTCCAATTCTGATCTTTTTCAGTACATTTTCTCATATGACTGAGAAAATCATCAATATTGCTGGAAACTTTTTCAGAGTTCCTGTTTCTTTCCAACACCTGTTTATGCAAAGGGCTTCTTTGTACCCTCTTTTCTGTGCTAGTTGATGACAAGATATCCCTTGTAAACTCGGCATTAGTTTGAATAAACTTTCCAAAAGACCAATTATCAGAATTGCTTGCTGACAATGGCATTCTTGTATGTTCTACTGTTGGAGGATTCTGAAAATGGTCAAGGTCATCACTAAGATTATATCTATTTTGTCTTGTTTCCTCTATTGCTGGATTATTTCTTCGGAGTTCAGGTATTCCACCATACTGACCAGGGATTGATGAAAAACGCTTTTGACCAGTATGTGTTGATGCATCAATATCTCTATTGTTCGACTGATTCAAGTTAGGATCTCTGCCTTTTTTCAGAGATAAAGGCTGAGAAAGATCTACTGCTTTCCGAGGTTCATCGTCTTTTTTTGCACATGGGAGCATAGATAAGAGTGTAGCTAAAGCTGCATTTGTCTCTCCTCCTAAAGTCTCTCTGGGTGTAGAATTATCAACTGGATTGGAGGTTTCTTTGCATGTTTCCTTCTGTGTTTTCTCTGGAGTGCATATTAATTTTAAATTTTTTGGGGGATGTAATTCTGAAGACAGAACACCATCACCAGATAATTCCCCCAAATGATTATGCTCAGATGAGTTTGATGCCATGCATTTTAATGCCAGTTCACAATGCTTTGCAGTGACAGCCATGAATATATTTTTAATATCTGTATCTTTAATTTCCATATGTCCTTCATATTTTAGCATTTGCCGAATAAAGGTTAAAGTATCTTCTGCAGATTTACCAACACTAGCTCTAGCAACAGTGTCTATATCAAGTCCCAAATATTTATTTTGTTTTTTCTCACACACTAATTTCAGAAGTTGTTTGGTCATTTCATGTGCTTTCTGAACTAGGAGCATGATTTCTGGTGGAAATACATTCTTTTGGATTTCTGAGGAAAATGTTTGAATTACGAGTTCCAGTAGAATAATATTGTCTGTGTCCAGGAAAACTGCAAGGGGATCTTTACCATTTGTGATGTCAATTGTTAATTTAATAAACAACCCTTCTACTATGGAACCTAGATTCCCCAACACATGGATTACTTTTCTCACTAAAAATTCCATAACTTCAATAACAAACGGCTTTTTATCACATTCGTCACCATCTTTAATTTGTCCACTTTGACCTTCGACTTTCACAGACTCTGAATAAATATGTTTTGAAGGTGATGGTGTCCACAATCTCATATGTTTTCCTCCTCCACTGATTACACCATCAGAAACAGTAGAGTCTGGAGATGGATAGACTAGAACACTCGCATAGTCACCTCCAGAATTTACTCGTGATCTTTTTACTACTGAAGTGTTCTCCTGCAGCTCCAGCTGCTTGTTTCTTGACTCGCAACAAGAACCAAGATTCTCAGGAACTGTTTTTGCCACACTTTCATCAAGGCCACTTGTCATTACAGTGTTGCCCACAACTCTGAAGGACGTTACCTCTAATGATGTTGAAGGTTTAGACAATACCAGTTCAGTTACTTTTTGTTGTTTTGAAGTATCTTTGTTAGTTGTCTCTGTGTTCACAATATCAATGTTAGCAGTGAATGAAGGGGGGTAACTTTCACTACTATCTTCGAAAATATCCTTTTGTCTGTGCCTGCTTTTATTCTCAACAAAAATAACCTGTTTTCTATTTGAAGGAGCATCACACTCATTATCATCATCCATATCTTCTGTGGTTATGTTTTCTTGTATCCTAGTTTCAGTAAATGGAACATCTTGTTGATGATCTGTTGATAACTCCTGGTGTCTTGGTACTTTTGATACTGTGATTGAAGAAGTTGAATGTACAGGTACCATACTTTGTGATATATTTTGAACATGTGTCTGATCTAGATGATTGTCTAGAAAATTAATTGGTGATTTATTTACACCCGAAGCTTTAAATTGCAATTCATTAGTAGCTGGAGCTTTTACTGGTGTTGTATTATTGGTTGAGCCTTTACTTGGCAAAACATGACTTCTGGAATCCTTGGTTAGCAATGCATGACTTAATGGTACCAAAACAGATGATGTCTGTGTCACTGGAATATCTATGGGCTGGGGTGTCTTGGTTTGAGGTAGCAACTGGGTTACTCCTGCATTTGTTTTAGGTGGTGGTGTAGAGTTATCCACGTGTGATTCTTGAATTGCGGTCTTCACAGATGGTGATTCTTGAAATGCAACTTCAGAAGCTGTTGAGTCTGCCGGGGCAGCTTTTGTAGTTGGGATACAGTGCTGTGTGTGTTTGAAAGAAAATTTTTGTCTACACAAAGGGACAATTTGTGTCAATTTTTTATGTTGACTTGGTTTAATTTTCACCTTTACACTTGGTATGTGCTTTGCTGCATATTTTTTACTGTGCATCTTTTCAACCTTTTCTTTTTTCTTACTTTTTATTGTAAATTTCCCATCCTGTGATTGTTGCTTTTTCATCTTCAAAGTTGGAATTTCCTGTACAGTAGATGTGTCATCTGCTGTCTGTTGTTTAGAAGATATTGTACCTTCTATTCTTCGTCCTGCATTTGTAATTTCTTTTGCTTCTTTCATTGAAAATTTTCCTTCTGAATTTTTTATCAAAACAAACTTCAGAGGAGAATGTTGTTCTAAGGAGGTGGCAGATAATGTTTCTTCTATTACAGGTGTTGTGTGTTGGGATTTTTGTCCTATAGTAGAAGGTGTTCTCTGCACTGACAAATTTTCTGTTGGTGATTGATGCACTGCTAGTTCCATTGGATTTATATTTTCCATAGAACTTTTCCTAGTTTCTGTTTTGTTCGAATGATGTGAAATTTCTCTTACCATATTTTGTGAAGTCTCTCTTTCTTGAGATAGATCTTCCTTAGCTGATGTTAAACAAGTTATATCTGCTGATCCATGACTTTGTTGTTGTGTATGGTGTTCTTCACACACTGCAAAAAAATAAATACATGTACTGTACTGTATTGTAATTAATCCAAAAGTATTAATGAGGAACCTGCAACTTTTTATGAAGAATATTAAGAAGAAATCATTTCGATACTCACTTGAAGTAGTCTCACTTGGTTGAGATAAGTAGACGGGAGGAGTGAAATCTATGTTTCTTGATTTGCAGATGTCAGTGACAGTCTTGATGGACACTGAATTTAAGGACATGTCATAACCACTACTGGAGTCGTGTAAGTTAGATGAAATTGGGACGTCCGCACAATCTGTTTAGGGTAATGGTATTTACACGACCTTTTTCTTAAGTGATGAAACTTATAACTGATATAAAAACAGTTAAGCAGTGTAATGGTGTAAATATGTCTTGATCAACTATGTATTCTCAGTAAGATAAATATTATATAAGGGGAGCAGAATAATTCAAGTGTTCCCTTAACATATTCAAGAAAGATGTCATCATATATTGTACTGTCCTCTTTACAGAAGGTGGGGCATTTGTATGTCTTAAGTTCTGGGTCTCGCACCTCAAGAAGAGCATAAGGTGTATATCAAAGGTGATCAAATGAAAATCAAAGTTTCTCTGAGATCAGACATAAAAAAAAAAAAATTCTGGTGTCAATGAAAGGACAACCTTTTAATGGGGATCAGCATCAAGGAAACATTATATATGATTTGACAATCTTGTGTTTGAAGCAAGCAGGTCAATAAATGGATGTCAAAACCAATTTGGTACTGTAATTAGCTTTCATGGAACTAATCAGCTCTGTATGTGCTATATGTAAAAATTTTGTAAGGAGTTAAACTGGAAAAGCCCAGCCTCTCCGAATTTAAAACATTTAATAATGGAATTAAGAGCAAATGATAAAGTTAATAACTTTGAAGCTCTACAAAAAATTCAGTCGTGAAGTAAGGAACTTCTTTCATACTGAAAAGAATTTTAGTATTGTACCATACATGTATTCTAATACTGTATAATATAACCCCTTCTGCAACAGACTGCAGAGACAAAATACAGTACCTGTATTAAAATCTGGTACAGTATAAAAAAAAATCTCTGGTAAGGAACAAACTGTACAGTACTGCACAGTAACATTTATGCAAGGAAGAGGGTCTACTTGACCTCACATTAGTACTACTGGATGAGTGTACTGGAGTATCACTGGGTTCACACCACTTTTTCTCATACCAACATCTCAGTGTTGGTTTTTCTTTTGTAACTTACCAGAAGAGTGAGATGGGCAAGTGTGGGAGTCAGGAAGGACCTGAATTCTATGCTTGTTAATAATGGAGTCATGTAACACATGCACCACTTGTACTGCTGCCTCTGTTGTTTCCATATAACACACTCCGTAGCCTGTTGTAGAAGCAAAAAATATTATGGTTCATTTCTTTATAAGTCTTCATGATACTACATTACAGTACCATCATTCTTTACATCCACATCAGTTCATTTTCAAACCCTTGTTAGTTTTATGGTAGTGAATTACCGGATCTCATGAAGATTAGGGAACCCTGATTATTTCACCTGATGATTAAACACACTAATACTGAAGGTGGGGTTAGGTTAAGTTGACATTACTGAAGTTTGTTTAATCATCAGGTGCAATAATTGGCATTCCTAGTCTTCATGAGATCTGAATTACCTGTAGCTAGAAATATGCACATACAGTAGGGTATGCTATAACGAACGGATCCTACTACGAATATTCCTAAAACAAACGGTTTTACCTATAAAATTGAGAATGCTATCACGAACGAAACTCCTACAACAAACATTTTTTTTTTTTTTACTAATTTATTGTTTTTTTATTACAAGTATTAATGATATTCTTTATTTCAGGGGTTTAGATGCATATTTAAGCACTTTTTTACAATTTTTACAATTTTATATTGTATTTTTCAGTGTTAAGTGGTTGTACAGTATTTGGAACCTGGAACGGATTAATCCGATAACGAACGAATGCTATAACGAACAAGGTTCTAGAACCAATTAGATTCGTTATAGCATACCCCACTGTATATTCTTTAACACCATTTTCTGTTTATTCACTTGTATCTATTTTAGGAACAAATGAATGATATTACATAAGGAAGAATCAACATATGTGTTTGCTCCTGATTCTGGCCACCCTTGCATTATAGTAATAAAAGACCTGAGTATGAAAAAGGAAAATAAATGAAACCCAATCTCCTCAAAATTCCATTTCTATATCCGTAACTTACTTCAAATAAATCATGCCATTACACCCTTTATAAAATATTGTGCTGTATACCCTCCATACTCTTCACTACATAAACTAATGAAACTATCTGAATTCAGTCAAATACCATTTAATGACTAGAGAAACTGGCAAAAGTAATCTATCCTATACATTTGGCTAGAATGAGCCATATAGACTTGTGAAAACTTACCGCTTCTTTTATCATCCTGAGACCGCTGCCACAACAAAGATGTACCACAGGCAGAGAGGAGTTCACTCACGAGGTCATCTGGCAAGACATCAGGAGGTGGAAGGTTTCTCAAGTACAATCTTTTGTATGCTGGAAACCTAGATTTCATTTCATCAACAACACGCACACGGTTATCAGTTTGAGACTCAACAAAAATGACATCATTATCTTCATCATCAGAAACAATAATCACATCCTCATCAGTAGTTGAAATATCAATAACAGACTCTGTAGGGGATAACATTTTGTTTGGCACTGTATTGCGTGGTTTAGAGACAATGGTGTCAGGTTTCAGTGTAACATCAACCTCTTGTGCCTTTACTACTGCACCTGATACATTATCATTTGTTTCCTTTGAGGCTACAATTGGGCAGCTGCTGGAATCATCTGTCTCTGCTTCAAGATCATTACATTCTGTATCGTTTGATTTTGTAGTTACTGGTGAAGCAACACTTGAAGCTGGAATCCTTATATTTTCAGTTTCATCAAAGGCAGATAGAGAGGATGAATTTACTGATAGTTCAAGTGCATTAGACTGAGCAGGAAAGTTACTCTTCTCTGTTTTGATAGCTTCATTGGTAGCTGAAGTTGGTGATACCTGCACTAGGCCAGTGCTAGGTGTTCTGGATGGAGCTGCTGTCTTGGGAAAGGATTCTTGTAAAACAGGTCCATCATTAACTGGCTCATCATCTTCACTCGAGCTGGATTCTATGATCAGCCAATCTTTCATGAGGATTGTGTCTGCAGTCTCTTCTTCAAGTACAACTTGATAGTGCAATAATCTGTCTGTATCCTTGGAGTTCTGTGGAGGTCATTGAAAACATCATAAACAGTACATGTAGTATTACAAAAAATTTCAAAAGAACCTGAGTATGGGTGACACTAATATAGTACAGTTGTAGTATTGTTCAATAAACTGATTGTTAACAATGCCAGTTAATTTTCAATCATACTGGGTATGTTAAGAAATAGGGAGTAAAAATATTTTTTCCAAAATGACTCACAACTTTGGGCTCTGTCGAGAAAATTGACGTATTGCTGGAAGCTTCATTTCCTAGCTTCATTGCTAGACACTCCTGAGTGTCGTCACCAGGCAGAGCTCCATCACACATCTCATTCTCGGTCAACTGCAGAAGAAAACATTGGATGTTATCTGCACCAAGTGTCAAATTATAGAGAAGGTTTCAGGATATGGGGAAACTGAATGGTGCATTTGTATTTGTCAAAATCATCTTCAACCTCTCATTATTATACATTACTCTGATATTTTAGCAAATTAGCTACTGATGCAATTTTTCAAGTTGAAGAAAAAAGCTGAAATCATGGAATACATTTACTGTAGTACTGTTCTGTACTGATGAAAATGAATATGTAACTGTTCACCATATTTTTGGTGATCAAATATGAATATTGAATGAAACAAACTCTGTACTGTAATGTACAAAATTTCATCTGGAGTTGGGGTATACAGTATAGAATTTTTATTAAATCCTGTATCACCCACATCCAACTGTTTTTTTTACTAAAAAATATTTTGTGGATAAAAATGGTCATTAAATAATTACAGTGGCTGTCCCACTTGGGGTCACAGTCTCAAGTTAAAAAAAGTCACAAGTGCAGAAAACTGCCACAATGATTCTTTAGGAGAAGAGTTGTGAACTCTTGGAATAACTTGCCAGTGAACGTTTTGACAACAATTTCTCCATCTAATATGGCTTATCCTTGAGGCAAGAAGTAGGTAATATTTTATGACACCAACTTGAAAAGGTGCAACTTAGACAAAATTTCTATATAAGAAACTTCTTTCATACCTCTTGCATATCAGTAAAATAGTGGAGGAATTACAACTTTCTTATTCTTGTTTTCCTGCTTGTGCAGATGCCATCTGAAATCACCTGAAAAATTTGTGCCACAGTAATTTCAGGAAAAATTTTGTGCTCTGGTTACTTTTATTTATCCTCTTGGCCACTGATAGGCTTGCTTTCAATTAATCTCTCCATAATGTTTGAGAGATTGTGTTGGATGAAAACAATATAAGAAAAATAAAGGTAATGGACGAGTTGACGGCCAGAATTTTTTCCTAAGATGGCAGGTCAATGGGTAAAGAAAATGCTTAAATTCACTATGATAATGATATTTTAAATAAATTGTGCCAAAAAGCATAAAAAATAAGGGTTTAAGTTGCTAAAAAGTCACATGACTGTGATTGGTTGTGACATCACTGGTTGGGGTGACCTTCCCAGCGGGATTCAGCCAACTGTAGTTGTCCAACCTTCACGACTGATCGGCTCGGTAAATAAATATTATTAGATAATTAATTGTGCATTATTGTGCAATACAGTAATACTATTTTGAATATATAAATATTACTAAGCACATAAACTAATTCAATGGATATTAGCTGCCCATACAACAAATTTCATTGTACAGTATAAACATTCCAAACAATATTGGTATTATTTCGGTTTTGGTCATCTGGGGAACTTTAAGATTCTAACTATGGGTTAACTATGGGATTAAGTACTTTAAACAAAAAGACACATTATCTCTACAGGATTTCTGTCGCAAATTTTTTTTCGATTGCATAAGAAAATACAGATTATAGGTTAGGTTAGGTTAGGGTGTGATGAGTTATAAGGTTAGCTTAACATACATCAGTAAAGGGGAGGGGGGGGGGGGTAGTAACTCAAAGCTAGTTATTTCCGATAGAAATAAATGTCTAAATAGTTCATAACACAATGCAAACCATCAGAAAAAAATATTGTCTGCAAGTCTAAGTACAAGGATGACCAAAACTTAAAATTTACTATCTCGAAACTAAACATCAAAATACTTATGGTAGTTATAGTAAAATCTTACCCATTAATTAATGTAAATGATGATATATCCCAGTGGTTCATGAAACAATAACAGCACTGTGTTGTCATGTTTATCTAGCACCAGTCATTCTCAAAACAAAGCCCAGACAATGTCATTACTTCTAAATTTACTCGTACCTCCATCTAGTTCTGATATACTCTGTAATTGCACTTAAAAAAAAAAGAGAAAGTCTACCAGGTAAGAATACATGACAGATGAGTTGATGCGAACATGGGATTTTTTTATGTCCTAAAGAACATAAGAATGGAGGAAACTGCAGAGGGTTTATTGGCCCATACTGGGCAGTCCCATTTAAACCCAACCCCTATCACTCATACCTGTATATCCATCCAACCTATGTTTGAAGCTGCTTTTCACAGCACATTTCTTCACTTACGAAATGTCCATGACTTAGACCATAAAAAAAACACCCTCAAAACTGGCCCTCCCATTTACACACATTAAGGGCTTGGCTTCCCTACTGCTGCTCCCTCACCAAACACATCCAATCATGTTAATACACCCTCATTACAACTTCAGTTATCTTCTTTGGTCAGTCTCACACTGATCCAGTTCACTTACTATTTAAATCCACTAATAATAGTATGATTAGTTTAACCCTTCAGCTCGAGTTAAAAATAATAATAACAATGTCAAAAAGTAACGCGGACAGAATCCATGTCATTTATCAAAGAACATAAACAAACACAAATAAAATTGAATATATATCTAGCTTATTTATTAGTTTTTTTTACTCATAAAATTAACCTTAATTATTATAAATAAGTGTGAAATACCTGCTATATAAATAATTTTGCTTGAGGTATTATTTTAACATTACATTCCATGATAAGATATCTTTAGATATTATACACAGGTTATGTACTTGAGATTTGCCCCAAGAATCTTAGAACAAATAAGAAATGCTAAATATTCGGCACGAAATATATTAGTATGTAAAATATTAAACTAACTACTGTATATAAAACAATAAAAAATAGGTTTCAAATCTTCTAAATATATATTTATATTATGATTATTAATGATACGGACACATGATATAGTCACTCTATAGGTCTTCCAAAGGTCAGACATCTGAAAAAATTTTGAGACATGTCTTAAGGTATTTAATAATAAGACAATAACATCCCTATTTCATACAAGGAATTTGTCAAGATCTATCATGTGATAGGAATTATTACAATTCATTCCGCAGCACCATACTTTTTAATTAATAACTAACTAATATTAATTTACTTCGATAAATGAATGTTTAACCAGATATTTCAGCTTGTTTTTCATAAAATACAACGAAGTAAAACTACATACCTATAGTTTTATTGATTTACACTGCCATATGCAAATATTTATTCAGAAAATTTTAATTAGTCGTGTACATGGCTGTGATTGGTCGTCTACGACGATCAGACAGTGTAATACTGTACCTGCACCTAGGACAGGTACCCAGAAGGATTACAACGCCTGTAACTTCGTGGTGTAGATTAATTTAGTCTTTTTCTTTTCTATTTTTAATTTCCTTTAACTCAATCCCCCCCCAGGCCCCAGGTGGGCTATTCCCGTAAAAAAAGAAGGCATCGTGTACAGTACACGACGGTAGTTCTTGCATTTGGCCCATAGACGGGCAAGGGATGACCTAATTGAAGTTTATAAACATCTCAGTCGAGTGAAAAGCGGACGTCCGCCCCACAATGGATCACAGTTCAAAAAATAGTGAGGACAAACTTTTTCGGAGTGAGAATTGTAAACTCTTGGAACAAACTACCAGTGTTGTGACGGCACCCAGTGTGACCTGCAAATTTGACCAAAACTAGCGCAGGTACAGATGCACTCAGGAGCCAGTGCATACCCAGTACTTGCCAACAGTACTTGACTGACCGCCCAAGCGCCTAACGAGCTGATCAGTGGCGAAAAAAAATAAAAGTAATGAATAGAGAGAGGACCCGTCCAAGGCCTCCACTCCATTACGTTTTTTTTTTTTGCATTATAGGAACAAGTTGAACAACTGCTTCTGGTTTGGATAATTCGTTAGCCAATGAGAGACAAGTCACAGCCAAAACAATCATGGCATACAAGAAGCGATTTTTACTAATACATTTGAGTTAGATAAAAATCGCGATGTTTCTGTCAACTCCTTGATAAGTGGTGAAATGATAAATTACAGAAAATGAGCACAGGTTCCAGTATTCGATCGGGGTAATTAATTCCTCCCAAAAATGGTTATTGGCAGCCCAGAACTCGAGATTTGATAATACATGTAGCGGCTTTCTTGGGTTATCTATGGTAAAACCGACTTCCTGTCTACTATTGTTTATAAACCTACTGTGTAGCTTACATGCTGTACCACTGTGAACGGTATGACGATTTAACTGAAAAAAATATTTATTTATTTATTTGTCTTTCTCGTATATAATAATGCAAACATAATTGGAGCGAGAGTTGGGAACTTGCTACAGTCTGCCAGAGAGTGTTTGTGAATGGCGCAAGTATCAGATACATTCTGGAGTAAGTACATACCCAGTAGCTGTACTTGCTAACAGTGTGTAACAGAGAGCCAATGCATGCCCAGTGCTTGCCAACAGTATAACAGAGCCAATGCATGCCCAGTGCTTGCCAACAGTATAACAGAGCCAATGCATGCCCAGTGCTTGCCAACAGTATAACAGAGCCAATGCATGCCCAGTACTTGCCAACAGTATAACAGAGCCAATGTATGCCCAGTGCTTGCCAACAGTATAACAGAGCCAATGCATGCCCAGTGCTTGCCAACAGTATAACAGAGCCAATGCATGCCCAGTACTTGCCAACAGTATAACAGAGCCAATGCATGCCCAGTGCTTGCCAACAGTATAACAGAGCCATGCATGCCCAGTGCTTGCCAACAGTATAACTTGCCAACGTATAACAGAGCCAGTACATGCCCAGTACTTGCCAACAGTATAATAGAGCCAGTACAAGCCCAGTACTTGCCAACAGTATAACAGAGCCAGTACATGCCCAGTACTTGTCAATAGTGTGTAACGAAGACGTGACCGACCGGCCTATCAGTTAACAAAAAAAAAAAAAATATCAGTGGCGAAGAGGATAAAAAACCAAAAACATTCATAAAGGCTTCATTATCAAATTGAGACTACCTAAGACGTGTTCCTCAACATCAGTTAGAAGAATTATGCTTTAATAGAAACAGACGACTCAGAATGGACAAGTACTTGGCAAATCAACATGTCATGTAAGATTACAGCTGGAACTGGCTGCTGAGTAGCGCCACGAGCCTGTTTGAAGAAGTACTGCTTATTATGATCGAATTGACGAAGAACTGGGCACACAGGCTTCAAAAGGCTTCATTTACAATAAACGGTGATATGAATAACTTACATAAGTGAGAAAGCTAAATTAGAGTGAGCAGGAAGCGTGAAAAGCGACAGATGAGACGGGGGCGTGAACAAGTGACGACCAGTGACACTCGCGCGTCATTCTTGTTGTTGTGACGACAGTGAGCGATCTTGTTTACCCCCAGCTGTTGAAAAACTTGTTACAACTCCACTGCACGAGTCTTTTAGTGAGTTCATGTCTTAATTGATTGCTGTCTTCATATGTTGATAACACAATAGACGTCAGTGGTTGATAATTTCTAGAGTACAAAATGTGGGGATTTTTTTTAGATTATATGTGTATTAGGTTTCCTTATTCGTAACCTACGTAATAGGGAACAAATTTAATTGTTAATAAGACAAATGTGATGAATTCTGCTTCGTGTTCACGGTGAAAGTAAAAACAAACAAGAATTTCTTATAAATGATTAATTATTTCAAGTAAAAAGGAAATTACTCGCTCATGCATATTAAAGCATTCATACCATTCATAATACAATATATATATATATATATATATATACTGCGTCAGAGAGCAGGTGTAAGTTGACCCGTTGTAAGTGTAGCCATCACAAACCACCTTCCTCTTGAGAAAATTTGAATTAACTAAATCATGGAGGTCAATGGAGAATGAGTGGAATTACCAAATTTTAGATCGAAATTTATAAATGTGTATGTTAGGCGAGAGAGACAGTGTGACAAAAGGATGTGGAGCTTAGATAGTGCTATCTGTACCGGAAACAAGTTACACATGGGGGAACGCCACGCATTAAAGAAAAATAGGTTAATATTTTAAGTTTTACATAGACTTTACTATTCGTTAAAGTTTGATATAGATAATCATTTCACTTAACACTTAAACATTTATAGTAATTTATATGATAGTTGATATTTTTAATCGTTAACTTTAGGCCTAATTACCTTAATTTTACCCACAATTTGTACAAGGTGACTATTATAGTACGAAGAGTTTGAATAACCTTGCATATAACATGTTCCAACATTAACTAACATAACGAAGAGTGATTATTTTGTTTTAATATTTAAAAAAAAACTACGCAAGTCATTTGTAGTATTAGAATTCAACAGAAATTTAAATATGATAAATCTGTAATCGTGACTAGGTTCCTGCGTATATTAAAAATTACTTCACCTAACCTAACCTACCCTAAGCGTCAGTATTTTAATTGGGTTATTTCCTTAGATTCAATTCCACTGTTGGTACTTTGTGTTGTTTATATTTTCAATTGGTAAGAACTGTGGTGGTGGTTATATGTGGGCAACTTACGCTTCTTGACGCATGGGTAGGTAAACTCATAATAGTATTCACTCGTGGAGAAATATTTGTTCACACACAGGAACTTCTAAGAGACTGACCGTCCGTCACTACGTCACTACGCTATACCTTGTCCAGTCTGAGTCACTGCACAGACGTTCAGTTGACTTTTATCGGTAATATTTGTTATATTTTTATTCTCCCTACTTGACTTTTTTCACGAATATCCCGGTTAATGCTACGTTAAGGTTCTTTTATATTCAATATCTTTTATTTCTCCAATACATATGGGGGGGGGGGGCTACTGAGAGTATTTGCTTCAATAGTTGATGCACAGAAATACAGATAAACAACATAACCGGAGCAATTGCTGGTGTATGGTACTGTATTGTATTATACAACAAAAAATATTACTGTTGTATTATACAACATAAACATTACTGGTGTATGATACATCTTCAACCCATATTTGTGTACAACTTTGAAGGCATTCATTAGGTTAAACATTTATCATTTCCTTTAAAAATTACAATAATCTTGTTTTCGTGTTTCAGGTGTGACAGTCTCGTCTTGCACTCATTGCTGGTGCTGGAGTGGGCGAGGATCAGTGTGAAAGAAACAAAGGAATGAAGATATCCGTGTATTTTTAGGTAAGGAAATTAAAAAAAAAAGTTAAATAATTTCGGATATTCCCCTGAAAGATGGTCAGTGATATTCCATGTGAAACTATTAACGTGAAACATGATCCATAAACCATGTGAGACAGATCATGTGAGACAATAAAATCCATATGCAACAATTATCGTGAAACATATAATGATGACCATGTGAAACAAGTTATTTCTAAACACAGTGTGAGGCGATGTTGACTATGAGGATGGCAGAGTATGAGGGAGGTGGAGGGAGTCAGGAGGGGAAGATGGAGGAGGGGGACGTGCTGTTGTCTCGCCTCCGTCAGCTGAACCTCATTCTCAGTGAGTGTCGCTGGAGGGTGGAGCAGGTTGACCACCACGTTCATACACTCCACACACAACCTGGAGGCGCCCACACACACTCTGGCGACAGCCACGCCCTCCCCACATACTCTGAGGACACCCATGCTCTCCCCACAAACTCTGAGGACACCCATGCTCTCCCCACAAACTCTGAGGACACCCATGCTCTCCCCACACACTCTGAGGACACCCATGCTCTCCCCACACACTCTGAGGACACCCATGATCTCCCCACAAACTCTGAGGACACCCATGATTTCCCCACACACTCTGAGGACACCCATGCTCTCCCCACACACTCTGAGGACTCTCAAGGCCTTCAGACTCGCTCTGTGGACTCCCTAACGGACCTTGAGGTTCAAACACACGGTGGAGATTCCCTCTGTACGTCGCAGGAGCCCTCTAGTGCTCCAAGGGACCAGCAACTAGAAGATGATAAAGGAAAAGAAGGAAAGAGTAAAAAAGAAGAAATCCAGACGAATAAATCGGTACTGAAAGACCTTGTGTCGGAAGTGAAAGAGGCAGAGGAACATCTAGTACAGACGGAGTGGACGGTGGTCAGTGGGGAGTTGCTAGAAGTCTTCGAGGTCACCAACGACGGAGTTGAAGAAGAAAGTTTAGAGGACGACGCTGGAGGTGCGTCAGGAAGCAGATGTCATGAACCTGAGGTCAAGCGACAACAACGGATGAAGAAACAAGGAAACATTGAGTTGGACGATTATGAACCGACGGGGTGTTACCTGTGTATAACCCCAGAGACACGACACACTCGCCACGCTGAAGAATCTCAACTCTTCAGAATTTCCAGCTGTCCAGACTTACGACTGCTGGAGGACGAGGAAGCAAAACTCGCTGTACCGGGAACACCATCAACATCTGTCTGCGATTTAGTGACTCACTCTGACACTACAAGCTATCGGCAATTGTTTCGACAGTCAAGTCAAGCTGAAAGTGAGGATGGACTAATTGAGGATAAAATAATACATGCATTCTCTCGGAGTCTTTGTACTTCTTCTCAGGACATTAACCAGAGATTAGAGACGGCGGTCAAGGAGCTGGAGCGCCTCATAGTGTCCTTCATCTCCCTTCAGAAAGACTTTGGATATTCTCAAATGACCGAACAGCAGCATCAAGATGGTCAGCCAAGCTTCTCACATATTCCCCAGGAGGTGGCGAGAACTCTTGACCCTCGTAGTGTTGTGGTGCAGAAGGACCTCAGTAATGCCTTTGAAGCTGTACTTGACGTGGCACCGACGGGAGGCTTGATGGGTGCCTCACGTCAGCACCACTCACACCTCGCCCACCCAGAGTCTCCGGATGGTGAAGACTACACGACTGCACGCGGAGGTGTAAGCAGAGAAAATTTCCCAGAAAAACCTGATCCAGTCAACGATAGCCAACAGGACCCAGGACCAGCGAGTGCCAAGCCTTACGGAGGGAGGAGACAGGAGCTGAAGGACTCTCTAACCACCGTGATGGTAATATTCCTTCTGCTGTTTGGGCTTCTCTTCCTCGCCTTCTGTCTCCTGCTTGTGGTGCCCGTCATCACCGTCTCCGTCACCACCACTGGGAAACCTCACGTCTTCTAAGGGCCCCATCACCTGCACCCAACCCCGCGCCTTCCAGTGTGCCACGAAAGTTGCTGGAGATCATCTTACACCGTCTTAACACCAGGGACCTGCGATATAAAGCACTAACAGTTACGTGTCTTATTGATAAGTTGAACTGGAACACCTGCCCCTCTAAATCTGAATTAATTACGATTGATTTTCCTTTATAGTGTATTCCATGATCTTACTCTGTGAGACAATATGACACAACTTATGATTGTGAGAATTAAACCATTGTGACTTGAAGATGAGAACGTGGTGGTGAGCAAATGTATCTGATTTGTAGAAAGGACAGTTTGACACATAAGGTGAGATGCATCTAATGTTGACATCCAGTATAGAGATATGTAATGATAAAATGACTCTCCAACTACGGCCTTAATTCCCTGAACACTTGGCAATATCTAGTTCCGCTTTATGTGTTTAGTTTACAGTTGTGAACTTTGCTCTTCGTTATCAATTGTGTTAAATAGGAACTTATAAAATACTGCTTCAAACAACGAAAATATGAAATAAACAGATGCTAAAGTTGTAACCCTCTCACACCTACACGACCCTTAAATAGATGTTGTACCAGATATTAACAACAAGTGTTCGGGGAATTTTGTCCGTTTCTGTACAAGTCTTGAATTAAGATCTGATAAATACTTTGTAAGTTAATTGTGTTTTTATTGAACATTTTGTTAAGATACTTTTTAATGGTACAATAAATAATTAGTAATTAGATATTTGTCTTTGTGTATATACATATATAGTGTGTGTGTGTGTGTGTGTGTGACATTTATAACGATCATGTGGGTACAAAATCACCACAGTACCATTATTGACCCCTCCCCACCCCTCTCCTCCTCCTCCCTCCCTCTCCCCCCTCCTCCCTCCCCTCCCGAGCAGAACACAAACATAACTTTTCCTCCTGTAGGTGACGGGAAGAACACTCACAACACAGCCACTACGGTAATAATAACTTTTCTTTGAGACATACGAGAGGCAAGTCGATAAACCCTGGTAGCTAACGTCACGCGGGTCGCTTGCTTGCCGTCACACCGTAGCACTCAACACAAGTCTGGACCTGGGGAGGGGTGTTGGGGGAGTAGTGGTGGTGGTGGGGATATAGTAGTACTGGTGGTGCCGTGGTGGTAGTAGTAGGAGTAGTGGTGGTGGTGTTAGTAGTAGTAGTAGTAGTAGTCATAGATCTGCGGCTCAACTAACTCAACACAGCGAGGATAGCTACTTATGTATTAGGATATTTAATTTTAAGGTAATAAAATGGTGGCGAAGGTGTGGCTATTGGGGGAGGATGGAGGCCATTATTATATAAAAAGAAGAAAAAAGTATTAGTAGTAGTAGTAGAATTAGTGGTAGTGGTGGTGGTGGTGGTGGTGGTGGTGGTGGTGGTGGTGGTGGTGGTGGTGGTGGCTGGGATAGTGGTGTAACACGTGGTATGCAGTGGGGGGTCCTGCACCACCTCGCTAAGCCACTGCAACACTCCTCCTCCCTCCCTCCCTTCCACCTTTCCCCTCATCCCCTCCCTCCTCTCCCCCTCCCCTCCCTCAGTATAAAATAACATGCAACACCACTGTAAAAATTCTCAATGGTCACCATTATCTGAAATCACGAACGCTGAGACTTGTGGTGACTCACCTGGTGACCAGGTGAGTTGATATGGATACCTGGTGACTCCCACCCTCTTTTCTTCCCTCTCCTCTTTCCCTCCGCCTCCCCTCTTTCCATACATCTCTATTTCCCCCCTCTCCTCTTTCCCCCTTCCTCTTGCCCTCCCTCTCTTTCCTCCCCTCACGCCCTGCCCTCTTTGCCTTGCCTTCTTCTTATCTCTTTATTTATCCCTCCCCCCTCCACCTCCTCGTATCTGCCCCTTCCCTCTTCTTCCTCTTAAAATACCCTTCCTCTCTCTCCCCTTTCCTACGCCTTCTTGCTTCCTTCCTTCCTTGCTTCGTTCCTTCCTTCCTTACTTCCTTCCTTCCTTCCTTCTTTCCCCTCCCTCATTCCCTTCTTTTCCTGTACTCACGAATACAGCAGATATGCAAGTGTGCGTGAGAGGGGTGTGTCAGGAATGTGCGAGAGGGGTGAAGGGGGGGCAGTGCAGGTGCAGGCAGTTCTGCGGTAGTGAGACAGGTCAGACCACGCCAGATCGCCACCAAATGTACAGCTGCTCCTCTCACCTACACCTCTTACACCCCACCTACACCCACACCACCTCACCCACACCCCACCTCTCCCCCACACCCACACCCCACACCTCACCCACACCTCACCTACACCCCACACCCCTCACCCACACCCCACACCCCTCACCTACACCCCACACCCCTCACCTACAGCCCTCACCTACACCCCACAGCCCTTACCTACACCCGTCAACCCAGGCTGCTAGTATTGTGTATAATTTTGTGTGTGGATAATCGGTGGCGTAATATTTCCAGTGTGGATACTCAGTAAATGTGGATATTCAAGTGATTTGGATATTCTTGTGTAGATATACCCGATAATACGAAGAGCTACCCGCCCCTCAAGTGTAAACATTGGATAGTGTGGATGCTACTTGGATACCCAGTGTGGATTCTTGAAAGAGCAATTATTCAGGAGTGTGGATAAGTATATACCAACAGTGTGGATAATATTTACGTGGGATTTACAGCTTACACTAGTGAGCAGGTATGTATAGGTATGTGGCTGAGTATTGACGTGTGAGGTGTGTGGATATTGACGTGTGAGGTGTGTGGATATTGACGTGTGAGGTGTGTGGATATTGACGTGTGAGGTGTGTGGATATTGACGTGTGAGGTGTGTGGATATTGACGTGTGAGGTGTGTGGATATTGACGTGTGAGGTGTGTGGATATTGACGTGTGAGGTGTGTGGATATTGACGTATGAGGTGTGTGGATATTGACGTGTGAGGTGTGTGGATATTGACGTGTGAGGTGTGTGGATATTGACATGTGGGTGTGAATATTGACGTGTGAGGGTGTAAGTCGTGGTTACTGACGTGTGGGTGTGGGGTGTGGGTACTGACGTGTTGGGAGTGGATATTGATGTGTGGGGCGTGGATAATGACATGTGGGTGTGTGTATTGATGTGTAGGGGTGTGAGGTGTGGTTGTTGGCATGTGGGGTGTGGATATTGACATGTGGGTGTGGGTATTGATGTGTAGGGGTGTGAGGTGTGGTTGTTGACATGTGGGATGTGGATATTGACGTGTGGGTGTGTGAGGTGTGGGTACTGACGTGTGGGTGTGTTAGGTGTGGGTATTGACGTGGGTGTGTGAGGTGTGGGTACTGACGTGTGGGTGTGTGAGGTGTGGGTACTGACGTGTGGTTGTGTGGAGGTGTGGGTACTGACGTGTGGGTGTGAGGTGTGGGTACTGACGTGTGGGTGTGTGAGGTGTGGGTATTGACGTGTGGGTGTGTGGAGGTGTGGGTACTGACGTGTGGGTGTGAGGTGTGGGTACTGACGTGTGGGTGTGAGGTGTGGGTACTGACGTGTGGGTGTGTTAGGTGTGGGTACTGACGTGTGGGTGTGTGAGGTGTGGGTGTGTGAGGTGTGGGTACTGACGTGTGGGTGTGTGAGGTGTGGGTACTGACGAGTGGTGTGTGGGTATTAACATGTGTGTGTGTGTGTGTGTGTGTGTAGGTGTGAATACTGAACTGTTGGTTGTGGTGCGGGAGAGGATGCGGGTAGTACAGTGGGTGCGGATGGTAGCAGTACTATGTGTAGCGTCGATGGTGTTGGTCTCTTGTTGTTGGCGTCTCCTTACTCACAACTACTCCCAACAACTCTACCACAACCACAACCTGACCGAGATAGACTACAACCATCAGGATTATTATAACAGTGACCATGTAGACGACAAACGCACTCACACACAACATAACGTCAGGGGACAAGGTGACAGGGATACCATTAGTGACTCTACCTCGACGTATTATCAGAGGAAGTTTGTTTACATCAACAGACAAGACGGGAGTAAGAAGGTACACGTATATAATCAACACAGCCAGATACATGATAAAGACACCTATTCATATGACAAAAACAGCGAGGTATATAACACAAAAGAACAAAAACATGACAAAAACAACCAGATTTATGTCACAAAAAGACTTATTCATGACCAAAACAGCTTCACTATTGACACAAGCCACCAGGTAGATGACACTTATGACCAGACAGATACAGAGTTTGTGCAGGGAGATGCTGGTGACGAGGACGATAGCGAGGAGGAGGAACAAGGGGAGAAGTCACCTCGAGTCATCCTGCTGTTGGGTAGTTGGCGCAGTGGGTCGACCTTCTTGGGGGAACTCCTGGCCACGGCCGTCCAGGACACCTTCTACAGGTAATTGTTACAACTCACCTATTTATTAATTAATAGATCCATGTAATCTATCAGGTACGTTCATTCTGGCTACCTGGGACCCTGACTCACACAACTCAGCATCAGGCGACGTTTATCATATCATTACTGTACTGCTATACACAAGTTGCGTCTTCATTGTATTTCTATTTAGTAATACAGGACATTATTCTATCCTTAGCATCATAACCGGACCACCCAGCGTTATTAAATATCGAATTATGTACCGTACTATAAATTGACCCATGATCTATATAGTGTTTCGGAATGTTCACTAAAATAAGTGTCCCCGCGTGTTACAGCTACGAGCCTCTACACCCGTGGAAGATAAAGGTGTTGTATGATGATGACAACACCACGCAGGCCGCCGTCACCTTCCTCAAGGATCTGTTCCACTGCCGCCTTGAACAACATGAGCAGCAGGTCTCCTACATGGCCAGCCAGCACTGGTACCTGCGCTCGAACACTCGCCTCGCCTCCCACTGTCACTACCAGCAGGGGGACAAGCCAGAACAGCAGCAGCAGCAGGGGGACAAACCAAAGCAGGAGGAACATCAGCAGAAGCAACAGGGAGAACATCAAGAGAGGCAGCAGCAAGAAGAGACCTCCTCTTCCTCCTCTTGCTTCAATGCCTCCTTCGTCAGCCAATTGTGTCGCAGCTCCCGCCTCCACGTAGCCAAGGTTAGTGTGTACAGAAACTACACCTCAAATTATATAACTGAACTGATTAGGTTAGGTTAAGTTAAGTTAAGTTAAGTTAAGTTAAATTAGGTTAGGTTAGGTTAGAGTATTGTGCCAACTTTAAACCCCATAAAGACATAGTTGTAACATAGCTATATACTGTAACTCACATCCAATAGTGTCCAACATCTGATAAATTAATAATAACATCATTCCTTTTAAGTCATTACTATTACATGTTACTCCACACGTCCCCATAAGATGACCTCCTGCCCTTAGGTGTTGAGACTCGGCCTGCAGTGGGTGGTGCCGTTACTTGAGGAGAAGCTGGACCTACAAGTGGTTTACCTGGTGCGTGACCCCCGAGCTGTCCTCAGGTATACCTCCTCACGACCCCTTTGTTATTATTATTATTATTATTATTATTATTATTATTATTATTATTATTATTATTATTATTATTGTTGTTGTTGTTGTTGTTATTGTTTTCTCAAGTAGTTGGCGAATTAAAGGCGGTAGAGTTTCAGGCCTATCACACTGCTGTTGGATATATCTGTATTTAAAAGGTTAAGGTGATGACTGGTGCCCCTTTTGAGAAACTTTTAGGCCCGTTACTGACCATATACAGTTGAAGTAGAGTCCCTGTGTTATTAGGAGGTCGGGATGTAACCTTTGTTCTTTTGTTTAAGTCTTACAGTTAGGTACATTGTTACGTCTTGATCAACCAGGAATATTCATCACACGAAGATTATTCATTACACGAAGGTTTGAAAATCTGGAGGGTGGTCAATGATCGATCACCAGCGCACAAGATTAGCGAAAACTTTTATTGCTCGACAGCCTGCAGTACTTGCGACCTGGTGGACGCTTATCGATATCCAGTGCTAAGATTCTTGATAATGATTTTCGTTATTTTTTGGGATCAATAATACTTAATGACCTTACGCTGCAGTTCAATAGCCATGACATGGTTAGATTGAACTACAGTCCTAGTCTGTGTTGGTGGTACAGCGGTAATGCGTGTATCTCACCAATATATCACTGCTTGGCCCGGACACACGCGAGAGGGGTGTTATCCAGTCTGACCCTCACTGCCAAATATCACAGATTTCTCGGCCTCTTATTACCTTCTGTACTAACACAGGATAGAAAAAAAACTGAAAATAATGATAAGTTTATTCGTAACTAAATAATTCAATAAACAATATTTTGATCAATATAAGCCGTAGGTTGTTTTTCTTCTATAAATTCGTTTTATATGAATGTTTTATATTTTGATATATATGGACAGTTCCCGGGAGCGAGTGTCGTGGTGCAGCTCCCCGACCTGCAGGGATCCAGCCTATATGTGTCCTCACCTCTACCACGACCTTCTCCTACTACCCCAACTCCGCCACCTGTACCCTGACAGGTGAGTCCTCCACCACCTGTACCCTGGTAGGTGAGTCCTCCACCACCTGTACCCTGACAGGTGAGTCCTCCACCACCTGTACCCTGACAGGTGAGTCCTCCACCACCTGTACCCTGACAGGTGAGTCCTCCACCACCTGTACCCTGACAGGTGAGTCCTCCACCACCTGTACTCTCAGATGATTTACTCCCATCCCCTCTCTCTGTGTAGACCTATCAGTCACAAAAATGTCTCTCACTCACAGATTCAAGATGGTGCTGTACGAGTCACTCCTTAAGGACATCAATGCTTCACTGAGGGAACTGTACTCCTTTCTGCGTCTCCCTCTGCCTGAGAAGCGACTGCTCTTGCTGACAGCCTCCAGCCAGGGGTCCCCCCTCAAGAGGTTAGACCAGGTGTCCAGTCACGCCCGGGGGACCTACGGCACCACCAGGATGCTCGACAGCCAGGCATATTTGTGGCGCTTCTGGACTCCCTACAAGAAGATGGTGACGTACCAGACCCACTGCAGCAGAGTGATCAGGTTCCTGCGGCTCAGGCTGTTTACCTCCTCCACCCAGTACCACAGCATTTCCCGCTACCCCGTCCTCCTCCCACGCCCACCCCAACACGCCCTCACTTCCTGAAGACGTCCATGTCTCCTGATGCCATGTCCACCTCCACGTCTCAGCATTACATCACACGTGACTACTCCACTCATCAACCCACGTGTGACCATGTCCACATCTCCACTGCCTAAAGCCGCCCACAACTCGCCCACCCTTACATGACTACGCCTGCACCTAGCTCCCCGCCATTGCCTTAGTACGCTCATTCCACAGAGATAGCCACGCCCACATCACATATTCAGGTGCCAGATGATGTGATAGCGTGTGACTGTTGTGTTGAGGGTCACAAGTTTCTTATGATGTCATCGCTGTGATCAGTAAGTCTTTCTGCCGTGTGTACTACCATGGTTAACTAGTAGATACTGCGACCCCTAAAGTGCTTTTTAAAATTATTCTACAAGTATAATCTGTTATTATTCATTAGATTTTTAATTCTCATGTACGAAAAATGCTTTCCTCGATGTTTTTATATATATTTTTCAGTGAGATGAAATTAATTTTCGTAAATGAAGATTAAGAACTGAATAATTAGTAAATTGTTTTTATAGTCTTAATTAAGCAGGTGTTGCTGTACTTAATAATTACTCCTCTATATCATGACAGGTATAGGAGCGGTGCTGTGCCTCTGTGAACTGTACAAGTAACTCAGGGTATAGTGATCAAGGCTTAGACTACACATTAGGATTGTTGCTCACGATAATATACGGATCTCATGAAGATTAGAAACCTCAACTTATTTCACCAGATGACTAAACACCCACATAATAACCTAACCTAACCTGACCCCACCGCACCCCATCCCCTTTAGCGTTAGGGTGTTTATCAATCATCAGGAGATAATAAACGGAGGTTCCAAATCGTCATGTGATCCTTTGAGTAAGTTGTTTTTAATAATATAAATCTTATACAGTAGAAATGACTAAGGTCGACTGGTTCATTTCTCCCCTTGATTTTTGCTCCAGTTTTGCTGTTATTGCCTCTGCCTGTATAAGACTGTCCGGATCAAAGTACCTCCATCCATTTATTAAGCTGACTCGCCACATGGGTGACTACTGACTAGTGAACCACTTATACACTTTTTGCCACCTATTAACTGAACTGTGAAGATGTAGGAGCGTATACTGTCCACCCTGTGTAAGGTCATCTCCCTGACCTGATATATTGATGTAGACTTTACAATAATGCACATGGGTTGAAATGATTCCCCGCTTCCTGTACTGCCATAATTATGTGGATCATAACATTATTTATATCTTCTACAGTTCCTGCTTAATTATCTCTTCCTTATTATACTCATGTTATAAATGAACGAAATACGAAATGAAGTTTTACATTTAATAACTTTAACTATGTAAACAACTGGATTGACTTCTTAGTAAAACGGATGAAAATGCAATCCGAGTTTCCTCTGGTGATTTTTATTATCCTTTTATATATTTCTAATTAAGATTTATAAATCAGATACACGCACCATCCCTACATGGAAATCTTAAACTAGTGTATGTATAAAAATATTCGCGGAAAAACAAAACTTAACAGCTAACCCTATGATACGTGGCAACCGCATGTGCTACGCCCACTTCCCATAGTAGTGTTTCTCAAGCAAAATAAGAAAGAACAACCCTCAAAAGAAAAAAAAAACATGTAAGAATAATGCAGATTAAATATTAGATAATTATGGTAGTATATAAATAAACACTGCAATCAATTAACTAATTTTAATTAATAGAATCGTGACACGTTACTGAGAAATCCTACATCATAGACATGTAAATACAACTTCCGTTTTCTTCGTATCCTTTTAACTCCAGTGTAATATTTCAATTCAGTTGCCTTGGAGACTAAAGACACTATCGCTATTACAGATTGGACGTTGAAATTGAGATAATCTGTATGTTGGTGTTACAGTGAAGTGTGTAGTACAGTGTTAAATTAGTGGTTAACGGGTGATACATGTTGACATATTGTACAAGACTCGTATTGTTATTAACTATCATGGGAGTGATTTCGCCGGTATTGGGATTGTGTTTTGATAGGGATGATTGGTGTCGTCAATAATTACCCCTGATATATTAAAACAAGTCTTATAATAAACTCTTGTACACTGGTAGTATACTGTCACTTTAGTACTGTGTCGACAGGTAGAGTTCTGTAGTGGTTTGTGTCAGTTCGTTAAAAGTGCGGAAATTATGCCCTAATTGTCATGTTCTCGGGCCTTTTACAGTCTATTAGGTGCTAGTCAAATAAAATATTAAAAGTGACGTTCTATATTTGAGGTTAAATGAAAACCCTTAAGAAAGCAAACCATTATAAAGACTCACAGAATTATATATGTTTATCAAATCCCTGAATCTGGGTGATCTTGTAATTCGTATCAATATTTTACTATTATTATGGATTAGTCAAACCTAATGTAATCCGATCTGTTGATTGTATGTTATGTCTTTGTGAGGTTAGGGGTGAAATTGTACTTTCAGTAAGCTTACCATCATTACCAGTTTAAATTAGTTTTCTTGGATTTGTTTTATACTTCCATCTTTGGATGAACCAAGTAAGGTACCAGTATTACAAGAAAAGAATTTTGTTATTAAAATATTATTTAGTTTTCAAAATCCAACAGAGAGATTTGGTAATTGTCAAGAGTGGTCTGACACAAGCACCAATTTTTCCATAGAAGATAAAAAAGCTTTCTTACCTTAAGAAATTGACAAAAAATGCAGGTGAAATATGTTTTACATAATTTCACTTTTACAAATTTTTATTAAAGCTTTCCATCTCCATAGGAACTGCCTAACCTAACCTAATCTAAAGTATCCAGTTATTTCTCTTTTGTGCCTCTAAAATAAGATAATTTTCCTTTTTTAAGATACCTACAGCTACATTGTATAATTAATCATTCATAAATTGATGGAAACTAACCTAACAAACCTAAACTAACCCAACTTCTATGTTTATTTTCTATTTTATTATTTTATTCTAAAATATATAATTCCTCTGCAAAAAACATTCTTATATAGTCGTCTAAATGTGGTATGCATGGCAAGGTCATGCTTGCCGTGTTCTACCAATTTTCGACGTAAAAATTATATACAGTAATTACGCAAAATTCATTCCTCCTACATTTATTGTAATTTTCTTGAGGCAAGAAGGTTTATATTTTCTATGGAGAAAATTCCTCAAGTTGGTGCTAAGGCTGGACCACTCTCGTCAACTATTACCAAGTTTTTGCTCAGTTCAAATTGTAACATGTTTTTGTTCTAAGAAGGTATGGTAGCTAACTCAATCAACCTAACCTAATCTAACTCATTGTTGACATTACTACTGCGCTTCAAGTATAAGGTTTTTTAATTTTAATAAACATTGGGTAGAGCGATCCAGACCAAATTAGCACACTTGGAGATGCAATTGCCAGCCCACGTGGTTAGTGGAAGGAACTTAGGTGGTTGATAGGGCCGGTCCACTGTACCTACCGGGTATGTTTCTTCTTACGGGATGGATGCACCAGCACAGAAGCACTTAGCGACACAATTTTTGTTGAAAGACCTTTAGAGGGTTAAGCACATAACATGGTTGCTGGTAGTAATGTCCCACTCATCTAGGAATAATATACAGTATATATATATTTTTTTAGATATAACTCTGTGTTCAACCTAACCTATCAAAGAATATTAATTTGATAAATTAGGTATGGTTAATTAGATTAAATTGTTTAACCAATTTTATGAAAACCACAGTACTGCAGCTACCATAATGGATTTGTGTTTCCATGATGGTCAAGGTTTGCTCGGACTGCAATATTTTTTTACCCTTGATTTCTTTTGACTTGATTAATTCTTATTAGGTGAAAACTTTCTACAATAAGAATTACTTACTGTGGTTAAGTAAAATATGTTAAGTGTATATGGTAAAATTGCAGATTACAGCAACCTAACCTAACCTAACCCAATCTAACCTAACCTAACCTAACCTAACCTAGCCTAGCCTAACCTAACCTAGCCTAACCTATGGTCATAGAAAAAAATAGTTCTATTGATTGAGTGTAGTGAATTTCCGGAATTTTGTGGTTGCTGTTTACTGCAATATTACCTTGTATATAGGCTTGGCCATACAGTTCTGTACAGTATTTGATGATTTTGACCATATACTGTACAGGTATAAAAAGGGAAGGTGTGATACTATAAATTATTTATAGTATCACACTGGTCTTTATTTCGATATTAAAATTAGGTTTTTTCCTATGTATATTGATGAATTTCTAACGAATTTGACATTCATTTCCACCGAAAATCACGTGTTTTTCAGATAACCCCCCCCCCCACCATACATCCTGTGGTGGTAGGCAGCTACCAAACAGGGAGGTACTACCGCCTGGGAAGATATTGGCAGCATAATGTGTTGTCTAATGGTAGACCCTGCTGCCATATGTGACCAAGTCCCAGGTTGCTGATCTGACTTTCTGCTTCATTTACACACAATTGTAGGGTCTCAATTGTTTCTATTACATGACAAAACAACATACATATATAGCATTTCTCAATGTTGATTTTTTTCATTCTTGCATTTCTTTGTATGTATTATTATCACAGTGTTATTATTATTATTATTATTACCATTAATATTTTGTTTTACTTTTTATTATAAATTTTATTTACTATGAATTATTATTATTATTATTATTATTATTATTATTATTATTATTATTAAATTTTCGCCCCCTGGGCCCTGATGTGGGTCAGTGACCTGTGCCCGGGTGGGCTAATCCCCGTAAAAAAAAAAACAAAAAAAAAAACATACATCCATAACGGTCAAGGCAAGCAGATGGCCACCTCTCCATGTTTATGTGCTTTGGTGAAATAAAACAACTCCCACTAAACTCCAGTATGTCTGATTTACTGGAAAGGACTACCTAAGCCAGACTCCATTCCCCCTAAAATGAGATACAGTACTGTTTAGTACATATACAGTACTGTAGTTCAGTGTTGGTTTAATTAGTTGGTTTGTTAAAAAATGCAATAGGTAAAAAATTCAATCTTTTTCACATAGGTAGGCAGACTATAAGCACTGTACACACAAATAAATGTTCTAGTTAAGTTACATTCCTGGCAAATGTAACAATTTCCATTCTGTAAGGTAACATCAAATCAAGAAATATGACAGTAAGCTATGACATACCTCTTACTGTACTAGGTTGGTTCTAGTTTGTTTGGTTCTTGCCAGAAAAGTTTGGTTGGTACATGTACAATATATCAAGTTCCAGTAGGTTCATTTTATATGCTGTAGTATGAGACTTTGATGGTTCTTATACAGTACTTCTTTACTGTATTATAGTTTTGAGGTCATGATGTTGGAAAGTTTCTAAAAAACGACATACATATTGTGAGCAAAAATTTTTAAAGCTGGTTTTATGATGGTTTAATAATTCTTAAAAGTGGAGGCTAGTAATTAAAGATGCTTTCATAGCCTCACTAGAAGACAATTTCTTCTGCAGAATTGTTACACTTTTTTATTGTAGGAATTTAGAACCATAAATATGAATATTCTATACTAGTTTGAATTATACCGAATGGACAGTAGCTACTGTACATACAAAATGGAAGATAAAAAAGTGACATGATGACCTCAGACCTGTGAGACTATAGCATTACTATACTGTACTGTGAAAGATGGCATGATTATTAGTGTATGAATTGTTTAATTTATCAGTTATTAAACCTTTGAAATATTGATTGGCGTGGCTGGTTAAGGTGTAGAGTTGTATAATTGGGTGACGTGGCGCTGGTGGGTGATGACACGTCTGGCTATGTTGGTCACATCTCGGGGGATCAAGTGCCACTGGTGGGGGGGCCCCTCTTATCTCTCCTGTCTTCAGAGTTTACTTAGTCAGATAAGGGAGAAGGCAGATAGATTCACTATACAGTACAGCATTCTTATATTCCTTGTGTACAGTTTGAATAGTTTGATGACGGTAAAATAAATAGATTTTTTTAGTTACGTTTTAAGACTGTGACTAGGCCAGCCTTATCAAATGACTTTGCCATGTATGATGTTAATTGGCATCCGAGACGAGGCAGTATAGGCTATAAGTGATTGACAAGTGATGTGAAAATGGACCTAATAGTCCGCCACATTGAACAATTGGTAGATGGTAGTGGCTGGACGCCGGGAGAGGTCGAGGTACTCAGTGTGTGTAAGTCGTTCATACTGATAACTCAGATTATTATGACCTCGCCTCTATTCCTTCACAAATCAGGTCGAAGATCTAGTGCAGTTGTGTGACATTTTGTTTTGTGAATGAACTCTGGTGGGTTACACTGAGGTGACTCTGGGAGTGGTCATTCCCTCTCCAGGTGTCTCGTGGCTCCAGTAGTGGCTCCTTCAGCGTCTCCCTCCACCACTCCGTCATGGATCACTCCAGCGGCATTCTTCTTGTGTTCCTCACATTTTTTGGTGAGTGTTTTATTTTTTTATATGACACTTTGAAAGTTCGAGCATTGTTTTATCTCGACATGTCAGTTTGTTATCCATGCCGTAACTCAATTTCTTTTACTAATCTTTTCACCAAACTTTACAGGTAGTTTATACTTTACAGACATTCATTTGTTGATTTGGGGGTCAAAAGACCACCTATCATTGAACTGCGTGCCTTCCGTATATGAATTTCAACAGTGCAGAGAACAGCACACCCAAACTTAAATTTTCGTGTTCACTGTGATACAGGACTGGAGACGGATACCTACTAGCGTATTTGCCAGGTTTCTTTGATCTCATAAATATTCTATGCAAATAATTTTCTTAAGTCATGTGGGTCATATTCGTGTATGTTTAGCGAGTAGATATTTTTCCTGTTCAACGAAGTTTACTGGGAATATAAATATGGTTCAGAACGTGTATCTGTCTGCCCTTACATGTGTTTCGCTTCCGTAACACAACTTGAAACCCGTTTTAAATATAAATAAGTATTTTAACTTGGTACTGAATATTATAAGATCTATTTTATTCATATTATTTTCGTAACTGGGGATTTAACTGACAATCATTATGTTTCCTTTTGGGGTACAAAGCTGTCACGTTTAAAACTGTTTTCTTAGGTCTCGCCCTGTCAGTAATCAGAGAGCACTAAAGTACATAGTAGTAATTGCTGAGTAGATGAGATAAGAGAGCGAGATTTTTTAATATTTATTTTATCTGGTCATTCCATTTATAGAAATATATTTTACTTCATTTGTATACTATTTTTTTATTTCCTTGTGGAAAGGTTCATTAGGCTATACAGTACAGTACAGAATATATATATATATATATATATATATATATATATATATATATATATATATATATATATATATATATATATATATATAATTTTTTTTTTGCCGTCTAACTAGAAAGTAATGCAAATTTCTGTATATTCATCTTTGTGTGTCTGTATGGGTTTTATAAGCGCTGCATATCGAGAACAATATGATGTGATCTTAGTCAGTTGCTGCCTTATGTGAGCCTCTGTTATGTTCCATAATCATTAGCTTTTCTTTGTTTTCCTAAGGGATGGCAATTTATTTTCTTGTGATAATGTACCATAGCGAACAACAGGAACGGCTTCTGGCGTGGGCTAACTCCACAAAATCTTTGGCGAGGTTGAAAGTCGGGTTTATCTCATTTTTAATCGGGAACTTTGTTCTACCTTGTGTTTTTGCCTCTGTTAAGGTTTTGAAATTTTGAATGCTGTTTTTTTCTTATAGTTCCAGGTGACGGTGAAGATTTACCTTTGCCTCATCTGTGAATGTGACTGCGCCCGCACTCCCGCATATTGTATATGAGCGGCAAATTCAGAGAAGGGAGCAGGAGTGCATGCATGATATGATGTACACATATTAAGGCATATCGCCAGTTGTCTGTTCTCTCACGGTTGCTCTTCCCGTCATCCTGGACCATTTGTTGTGCCGAAATATAGGCCAGCTTACACCAACCCAGTCATCTAATGGGTTAAAATTCACAGGTTATAAAAATCATTAAGTTTAGTTTTTAAGAGACAGTAAGATTAAGTGGTGTAGACAATTCACAAGCTCTCCCGATTCAGTACAGTTGTCAGTGCAATGGATGGAGATATGGATACAGTTATAACGCCTCCATCCAGAATAAAAGGGGTGCTTCAAAAAATGTATTAGTGTAAACTGCCTTATAGATTTCCGTGACGATCGCGTGAATGTTTGTATTACAACGGCATCATTGTACTCGCTGGTTAATAATGTTGCCGTACAAGAATTCACGCGATCGCCACGAAAATTTTTATTTTTTTGAGACACCTTATATATACAGACAACAAAAGCAGCAGGAACACTTGAGGGAGGGAGGGAGGGAGGAAGGCCGGGTTGATGAGCAGACAAGACCGGGGTGACGTGGAGGTTCATAGGTCAAGTTGGCTGATGTCTGGGGCAAATCATTGCTGAATATGCTGTCTCTTATGCTTATGTCGAGACAAACAGCGCTGGGAACTCCCGAACACCTCACACCACCACACGACAAAAGGTGCGTGGACAATTGTGGGGATTTTGGAGTTGGGGATCTGGCCAAATGATGGGTAGGTTATACGGTAAACTGAGGTACTGGAAACTGAAGTAAGTTTATATTGGGAATCGAAGCTAGATTATAATGGGAATTGAAAGTTGGGCAGTATTATAGGCCTACTGGAAAACGAAACTAGGCATACCAGCAAATTGAGATTAAGTTTTGATGTAAATTGAAACTATTACACTTCAATTGATCCAAAGTTATATGATATATTATAAATTATTTACAAAGCAATAAAATAAATAGTTTAAAATTTGTTGAAACTGGGCTCTATGCTAAACTGAATCCAGACTAAAAGCTGTATTGAAACTAGAATATTTAGTGGAATGAAGCGACGTAACGTTATCATGCTGTTTACAATACTAGCCTCCCCTACTTGAGGTGCGGCCGTGAACATAAACACCAGCCTCTGTGATTACCGGTGCACCGTGTACCTTAGGAACACGTGTACCCTGGGAGGAGTGGTGATTGGTCGTCCCTATCAGGAGGGGTAAGCTTGGGAATCCTTATCGTAATTATCTGTGGAGGTAGTGTCGGGGATCAGCATAGTTAAGGAGGCTTATATATCTCTGTTATCTCGACGGTCAGGCTGCCAGTGTGACCTCAAGGGGATGAATAGACTATAGTCGAATCATCCTGTCGGAGTGTACACCTGTGATTTTTTTTATAGGATCTATTCTCGTATATATCCTTCGATTATGACAACATGGAGCTATAATACCTTTTTCTGTATCAGGTTTATATATGATCAACTAGGATTTATTTACTTCACATCACATGGGAATGTGAAGTAAATCAAGAAGACATTTTATTTTCATACAAAGTAAATCAATCACTGTACATACATTATCTTTCATGGCAAGGGAATAAGACACCCCTATTATTTTCCTATCGGTATATCAACTAGATTACTAGATACTGGTTATCTGCTCATCTTTTCGAGTGCCAATGATCAACTAGACACACTATGTTTCGTAGGTTAGTTAGAAATTCTGCTAAATGAAATGGATTGTATTTACTTCAGCCAACCTACCGACAGTAGGATATGCAAGATGCCGTTCTTCATTCCTGCGTCAGATGTTATTTGGGAGGTAGGTGGTGGAGTTACAGCTTAATGGTCACTGGTGTGTAGCCACGGCCAGGGAGATAAGGGATCAGGGGCAGGTCTTGTGAGAAAATAAACGTTTATCTTATCATGTGACCGCGTAGTGTACTGTAGATACTTCTAGGCTTGCCAGCGGACAGGTACAGTATTGTAGCAAACGTCGGCCGTCATATGCCCGCCCACTCGAGTATAAAATCTGCGGCTATGTGGAATGCTTGTATCCTCGTGTCTGTGTTACTCCTTGATGCACTGTACGGTATTTTCTGACATTTTGTGTAAACTAACTAATAATTCATGTGAACAATAAATGAACTTAAGTTGAAAAATTTTGCCTTCCTTGTATTTTTATTTTTGTAATTACTGTTGCATGGCTCTAACTCTGGCGGATATTTCTCTCTTTCCAGGCACGCTATGCCAGCAGGCGCCAGGTAATTCCTGCCTGTTAGTCTGTCTTTTTCTAGCTGTCTGTCTCCTTATTTTTATGAGGTTGTCTGTGTAAACATGTATACAGTATATGGGCCTGAAGCCAGGCAACTTATCCGTTTGGCTGTCTTCCCAAGTTTGTCTTTCTTATTATGATACTTGTGTCTGGTAGTGTGAGCTGTGTGGCGCCTTACTTGTGGTTATATACTTCACCTTGGTAGTGATCCAGCTGGTGCCGTACAGTAGGCCTATGTCTCTCTAAGAGGCTAGTTCATGGGTTTAACATTGGCACGATGCTGTTATAAAACTTGTGTGTGTAGAGATGGTTATAGTATCTGTGGGCGTACAAATGAGCCCTGTTGACTTTGCACCTGTAAAGTGACCCTAAGCAGTGTTTAGCGGTGTCTGGGAATTCGCGAATACTTCTCATTGAACCCTCGCTTGCAGGGCTAAGAGTGAATTGAAACAGTTTATTTAACCTACCATACTATATTATGAATAGTACATTACTGTATTACTATTTTTCCATTGTTATATTTGGTTATGGTGATATTTTTTGTTTATTAAGTTTAGTGGTAGTTACATTATTATTTACGGTAATGCTTTATTGATATTATTCGGGGGCTTTATATTGTAATTTTTCATCATTGGTTGTGGCTTTTAGTGAATGTGTAGTGACGTGACGTTCATTCCCACAAACTTTACCTCTTCCATATCATGTTAACCTTCACTCATCCAGTTTGTGAAGGTCGGTAAGTGTTTTATTTTTTTAAGTCACAGGCTATATATATATATACACTAATACCTTTCCGTTCCCATATAACTAGATGCTTACGGTAGCTATTTTCCGGTCACCTACAATATTGTCCATATTTTATAGGTGACCGGAATATGTTGGGCGTATTAATAATTTCAAGTGATTTTAGAGTTATCGCCATTCTGGGTGATGGGGCGACCATGCTTCAGGTTTAGCAGCACTCGATCTCTCAGGTTCAGCAGCACTCGATCTCCTAGGTTCAGCAGCACTCGATCTCCTAGGTTCAGCAGCACTCGATCTCTCAGGTTCAGCAGCACTCGATCTCCTAGGTTCAGCAGCACTCGATCTCTCAGGTTCAGCAGCACTCGATCTCTCAGGTTCAGCAGCACTCGATCTCCTAGGTTCAGCAGCACTCGATCTCCTAGGTTCAGCAGCACTCGATCTCCCCAGGTTCAGCAGCACTCGATCTCCCAGGTTCAGCAGCACTCGATCTCCCAGGTTCAGCAGCACTCGATCTCCAGGTTCAGCAGCACTCGATCTCCTAGGTTCAACAGCACTCGATCTCCTAGGTTCAGCAGCATTCGATCTCCTAGGTTCAGCAGCATTCGATCTCCTAGGTTCAGCAGCACTTGATCTCCTAGGTTCAGCAGCACTCGATCTCCTAGGTTCAGCAGCACTCGATCTCCTAGGTTCAGCAGCACTCGATCTCCTAGGTTCAGCAGCACTCGATCTCCTAGCTAGTGAATAAAAGGACATGTGCCATCGGCGACTTAAATGACTAGAAGGTATCGTCCCACACCCTCTCCCCGCCACATTTTATAAGTAATTTGAAGTAATTCCCTATTTTTTATGGTTGATTTCTTCATACGCCCTGTTTATCCAGTCTCTGTAACGGAAGTTGGGGAATTGGCGGTGATTGTTAATGGCGGGGACGAGTGAGTGAGGGTGGCAGTGCGGGAGAAGCTTCAATGGTGAGGGATAAATAGGACTTGTCACTCAACGTAGGTATAGAACCCCTTATCCAAGCCATTAACATAAATATGAAACCCTTTATCCAATCCTAAACCTCTTTTAAGACCCGTACAAAATCTCTTATCCGACCTTAAACCCCTAAAGACCAATACAAAACTCCTCAATCAGTAAACCAAAAATATATACCCCTTAACTCGGCAAGAATCTGTGTTCAGCGCGAGCGAGAACCACTTCTTATACCCGGGTATTAAAATAACTTATTAAAACTTATGTATGACCAACAAACATTTCGTCGTAGTAGGAGCCAGGTTGCCAGTTGGTGCACACAGGAGCCACCACCAGAGTGCACGTCATAAGGCACCCTGGAGTCGCCCCCTACCAGCCACACCCCAAGTACTGTACTACCTGTCACACTTAAACACGGGACCCACCTGACACGCAACAAGTGGTAGTAGTCTTCTCTCCCGATTTTGTTTTACCGAATTTAAATATTTATTATGAAAAACTAACAACTTGATTAAAACCAAGATGTACTAATAAAGAACTCAATGTTTTATTTTCAAGCTCATGTGACTGTAGACCTCAAAATGATATTCTGTTTTCCTCCATACAGTTTCATCATAGTGTCTTGTGTATAACAATAATGTAGGGGGTTGGGTCAGCATTGGCGTGAGGGAGTATCCATGGAAACGGTCCAAGACCCAACTAGCTATGAGGCGCGGTGCTGCTGCCGTTGTCCGCCAAACTTCACCAACAATAATACAGTCCTAGCTTCCTTTACTCAGCATTCGGGTAACTTACAAAACATGATGACGATGTTGCGTGCTGCACACCGAAACGGTTTTCATAAAGATGTCAAGCATCAGTGAGTTTATGGGTGAAAACTTCTGACAGTAATGCGTTAGCTGGAACCCGAGCCACGTCATCGGCAGGTTGAGGGTCGGGTCAGTGAGCCAGAGTACAGTTAGGCCGCGGAGCTTGGTTGTGTCGGATCCTACACGCCCGCGCCTTGCTGAGTTAACTTTGTATGTGTTGTAAGACAGTCAGTGGCACACGTTCATCCTCACTCCTCTCTGGCAACTGTGTGTGATAGCCGCCTGACAAATTTATATTACCCCGTTGGTATGACCAAACACCCTGACTTTCGTGGAATGGGAATGGTATTATTATTGTATGGCAACTGTGTAAACCCTGGACATGGAAACTGTGCAAATATCTTGATTTGGCCACTGTAAACTCTGGATAATATCATATGGCACCTGAATTATTTAAAACTGGATATGTCAACTGTACTGTGTCACCTTTGGGTATAGAAACTCCCAATTGTATCCAACGAAATATGGAAACTGTGTGTACCCATAAAACCTTTCAACACCCTGAGAACGAAGACTTAACCGAGTACAATGTACGCTTACTGTACGTTCCCGGGGAATAATTCATCGTATTCCACTTGAGTAAGGTAACATCATACTCAAGGTGTTAAATTATCGTACTCAAGGGATGAAGTTTTCGTACTCAAGGGGTTATGTCCTCGTACTCAAAGGGTTATATAATCGTACTCAAAGGGTTAAAGTTTAATAATTCTACTGGTCTGGGTTGTATGGCATTCGACCACTAGGCTGTAACCATCAGTATTGGGATTACCTGAAGATCAGACACCCCTTAGCTTATTTCACCTGAAGATTAACCACTCTTAACACTACCAGGCAGAGGTTAGGTTAGTTTTAGGGTTGGTAAATCTTCAGGGGGTTAGATTAGGTTCGTAAGTAGGTTTGTATTCGGGTTGTAAATGTTGAGGTGAAATAAGCTGGAGTGTTTAATAGCCATGTGATTTCAAAATTAGTTTCAACAGTGGAGAAACTATTTTTGTTGTTATTTAGCTATTTTAACTGTTGTTTTTTGTTGCTTGGTATGGAAATGGACCGAGAAACGTGTTTGATCGCCTCAGTGCTTGGGCTCCCTTCTAAACTGAATAAATCGTCTAGTATTAGCTAAGTAAGATATTAAAAGTGGCGCCCCCTGTAGTGAAGGGGTTAAAAACACACCACAAAAAGCTACTAAACTGAGTCCACTGGTGTGATTTATCCCGACAGTCTTGTTAAGTTAAAGTTCTGTGTGAAAAGGAAAAAAAATCTCATAATCGAGTCTTTTTTTTTTGTTAGTTGGATTTTGTCTCGTATTATAGTGGAATATATATATAGTTCGGTGGCTTGTTTGTCAGTGGGAGGTTTAAACTACGTGAAGATAGAGCCCCCAGCTTATTTCACCAGAGTAAACCAACACCTTAACGCTACGGGGGAGGGGGTGGGTCGGTTAGCGTTAGGGTGACTAATAAGGTGAAATAAGCTTAGGTGTCTATTTCAGGTGATCCGGATTTTCCTGTATTGTAAGTTTAATTTTTTCTGAAAGGTTCTGGGATTTTTTTTCTTCAGGGAAACTCTGTGCATCGTTCCTGACAGCATGGGAGGAAATGCCTGTGTGTCAGCGTGGCGGACACGTACTTAGACACGTCACTTGACTCCCATTTCCTATAGTATCGTAGTGTTATACTTGTTGTTTTAACTAACATGCGTGTCAAACATTAGTAGGTCTTCTCACAACCATTTCATACCATTGCGTTATGTTAATTGTGCTCGTTACCAGTTTCCTCCCCACACGTTCTCACCATTAAGTGTGTTTACGGGACCTCGTCAGGCCTGAAACTCTGGTGCGTAAGATATACAATATTAGTATTTCCGATCCCACTATCTTATTTATTCGGCCCTCTCCTTATCCTTCCATGCTTTTTTCCTCCTCCGTTTACCATTTCGTCTGTACATTTCCACACTCCTCCCCTTCCTCCGCCTCAGCGCTTCCCACGGTCTCTCGTCTCCAGCATTTTCTCCGCGACCAACATCGTGTTTTGCCCTGGTGGTCGTGGTGCCTCAAGGTGGCTGGGCTCGGCTGTCGACCTTGCCGGGGTTGAAGGACGGTCGGGCCACATACCTGTGTGGTAATTACTACTACTACTACTACTACACCTGAGCTCTCACTACCCCGCCCTCTTGTTACACTCTTCCCTCCTCATCTTGTCTCCCGCATGATTCTTGTCTCAACTATCTTTAGGGTGCGTTAATGAAGGAGAGGGTTAAGCCGAGGTGTCTATTCTTCAGGTGATCCGTTAAAGCCTGGTATGAAATGTTTTGGTGAAGGAATGTTCTGTGTCAGGTCTCAGAGGGTTTAAAGATATTTTTCGGGTCCTGGGTGAGCGGTCAGTAACCTTTAGTGATCCTCTTATTGTGAGGGATGATGTCAGTCACTGTAAAGGTCGGACAATACTGTGTTTACCTGAGATATTTAAAGACTTTTCTCCTTCGATATTTAAAGACTGTTTAACTTAGATGTTTAAAGACTGTGTTTACCTTAGATATTTAAAGACTGTGTTTACCTCGTGTTACATGACATTTATTGATTAAAGGATATTTTGGTAAAAACTGCCTTACATTAGCGAACATGGCAGCCTTAGTGTTGATTATATAGGTGTTAACAGGCGTTTGTTTGTGTATTTTGTACCTGTGAAGTCTGTAGTGAGGATGAGCTGTGATGTGGGACTTGCTTCGGTATGGTTGTCTTTACTTATTAACAATGTATGGTATTGTATATAAACCTACCAAGACTCAAATTCCGTATCGTGTTAGTTACCTCAGGTCCTGCATTGTGAGGTGTGGCGGCGGGATGATACGCTGTGGGTCGTGGGCTGGGCGTAGCTAGTGGAGGGATTTTGGCGAGTCACTTAATTCCGTGTACAGGAAACTACGTGTTTGATATACCCACGTTGGTGTTCAAGATGTTCTGGGACGGTAGTGTGTGTTAAGAATATTGGAACGTGAGTGTATCAGAAAAGGTAAGGGAAATGGTGGGAGGGTGTTGACCCAGGTGCTAGGACGGGTGACGTAAGTAACCTACACCCGTGGCCAGATTCTAAGAGCAATTCTTACTTATCGTTGTTTCTCGTATCTAAGGATCGACACGAAGCAGCTGCTAAAATAACGTAGAAATTTAATTACGACTCTACCGTAACTATTATGAAAGTCTTATGATTATTTATGGGGAAATACTCCCTAGGAATGCTTGAGGATGTGTGTCATGAGAAACGATAGATATAACTGAAGAATGGAAAGTATAAGAGAAATCATTAATGAAGAAGGAAGTAAGACAAAGAGGATGAGTCAGACATATGTTAAGTTTACGGACTAGTAACCTGTGGCAGGTTATTAGGTCAGATTTTTCTTGCTTGGGTAAGACATTTTTCACTCCCGTGTTGTGTTGACATTACCTTGATGGGTGGTGTGTACGGTGCAGGTTACGCTCGGTGGTGGTGCGAGTCGACCCTTATTGTTAGTATCTGGGGTCACCAGGTAACTTCAGGGCACGACTCCTGCCTTTGTGATTGTGTTTATTTATTGTGTCCATGTGTGACAGTGGGGTAGAGCCTCGTCTGGCAGCGGGGTCTGGTCATATTTGGCTGACAGGTACAGTACAACTATGTCTGGCAATGGGATGTTAAAGAAAAGGTGCAGCGCATCAGGTAACGCTATGCAGCAACTTACAGCTATGTCAGGCACCGGGGTGTTGGTCTGGGGCCAGGGACTCCTCCAACCGCCTTTGTTTCTGCTCATGAATTCCTAGAACTGCTTGTGTAAATATCAGTGACTCTCAAAAGGTGATGTAGCTGAAATTCGGGTTATCATTAGTTGTTGTAGGTGACTTGTGAGTTTTTAGAGCGTGTAGCTAATTGTACATCCGTTTGCACGGGCTTACAATGTAGAGCTCTGCTTGCTTGTGGTATCGATATTTTACTGTTGTAATTTATGTGAGTCATTGGTTATACTTTTTTAAAGAGCGTTCAATAAGTCTTGGGGTCTGCACTATACAGTGCTTATGGATTTATGTTGATGTTGCTTTGAAGTCCGAGTTTTGGCAGGGCATCATGGATTCACCTCCCCCCTCCCCTTTTATCCCCCGCGAACAGCTCCGCCCACTAGCTCATATGTTGGTAGTGGTGTGGTTATAAACATAACGGCAGTAGCACCACTGGGCTATTTGTCAGTTGCAGGAGGGGGAACAACAACAGAGTAATTGGTAGCAACACACAGACGTGAAGATCAGGTTTTGCGTTGGTGCGGACGGCGGTAGGAACAGTACCAGCAGCGGAGACAGGAGGGATAGCAGGCCTAAGCAGGGGATTAGTAGCACCAGCAGGAGGTGGGTGACAGCTACCTTGGGTAGAACACGGTAGTCTTCAGAGCAACAACAACATAATCTAGCATCGTCATCTCTACCCCGGTACGATGAGATAGCAATAACAGCAACTAGGCTACGGGAGCATGGTGATTTAAGATACTCCGTGCTAGTGATTGCAAGATTAGTACTGTAATTTGTTTTATCGTAATGAAATCATGCTGCTGCAAGAGCATGATATTTACGGTACAGTATCTGGAAGACAGACAGACACAGCCCTACCGTGAGATAGTAATAGGGTGTAGTGTGGTCAAAACAGCAGCTGGCCCTCACGGCGAAATTGGTGACATCCGTTTGGGATGATGTACTATTTCTAGGGATCTCCGCCGACCGCTCTTATACTTTTATTTATTTTTTTATCCCCCACTGAACGAAATTGTAAAGATGTATGGAAATAGATTCCATTAGTCTGTTAATCTTGTTAAACTAATGCCCGTCCGAGTCAAATGTCCAGAACATAACTTGTCTGAGGATCTTAAATGATTACGTATAATTTAAGTAAATGGTTAAGAGGTGCCTTATACCAGTAAGGTTTACCTTAATTAGGGGCTTCATATTTTGTGTAAAATAGTTACATATTCTAAATTTTGTCATTATGAACGGTATGTTGTGAAAATAACTATCGTTGTGAATGCAAGCGGAAGACACAATTAACTTTGAATTAAGTTCAGTTGAGCGTCGGTCACACTCTGGTGGGTCACGTAGACGGATTTTGGCTGGAAAATTGGCCAAGATTACACCTCACTGGGAATGATTGCTTGGAGGTAATCTTTTTGTCTGGCCTCCTTGTATAGAATTGTGCACCTTTCTTCACGTTTATTCTTTTATTACAATTGACTTTACTTATGATTGTGCTTATTACCGTCTGCTGACCCATCGTTATCCAAAGTTAGTTGTGGTTTTGATGGGAAAAATAGTTAACAACAATCTAATCGTTAATTAATGTTACCTTTTGCAGGATCTGGTTAAAAGTTTATCTTGTGCACTAATATTTATGTTTTATATTAATAGACGTCCTGCACATATTTTCGTTCTTTTTTCTTCAATTTAATGCATAAATACTGTAAGGAGGTTTAAAAGTGAATTCTGACGTAGAAATATACCGTAACATAAATGTTTGTGGGGAAAATTCTTGATGCCAGACGGGTGGGTTCCAGGATGTAGAGCAAAGATTACTTATTATAGTCTTCGATGTAGAGCGAGGACTAGAGGAGGAAAGATAGTTCAGTTTATTCATACTGTACTTTCCTGCTGGTGAGGTACGGAAGTGAACTGCCTCCCGTCACATCGGTGTTAATAAGTAGTTGTGGTGACCCGCACCTCCACCACTCACGTACCGGAACCAAGAAAATGTGCCTGCAACTGTTGTTTCCCGTTTAAGATTTTTTTGGTGTGTTTTTGGTATTTTACCCTACAATTTCCTTCGTCTTCAAAGCTCCGCCCACTTTATGTAACCATTGTCGCTAGAGGTAGTGGGTCGCATCTGCAGGGCCACAGAGCTGGCCAGGGCCGCGTGGAAAGAACAATTTTTGAACTCCCTTTTTATCGAGATGGGACTCTTTAAGATCATAAGATTAGGCTATTTTGATTCATGTCTTCTCGGTAAAAGACTATTTACTCTGATCACCAAATGTAAACAGGAGACTCGAAGCAGCTGCCCTTTAAGTATGTTAACGTGATTCTGGGTAAGTTCATGTAACATTACTTCTGTATTACAGTAGTATTTTCGGGTGGGGGGCGAAAAAAAAGAACGGAAAGAAATTGAAAATATAGAAAAAAAAGGTTATACTGCTGGGTTGTTGAAATTGGATTTCAGTATTTTGGTCTTGTATTGTTTCTGCGGTGTATCTGTAACTCAAAACCACACATGTTGTTTCTTATCTGCCATGTGTTGCTGCAATAATAACCATTGTGTAGTAATTATCGAAGAAATAATGAATCAATCAGTACTAATAAAATAAGGTTCTTTTATTCTCACTGAAGGGACACAAAGAAAAAACTAAGTGTTAGATGTAGGTCAGTGTACAGAGGTGTGCGGTGCTCATCTCAAGGATTATGAGGCTTCATTTACATCTTTACTTGCTATTACTGTGCTAGTCATGGTCAATTTGCACCATAGTGCTAGTAAAGTCAATATAGTACTGTACTGTACAGAAAAGCATGTGTGTGTGTGTTCTGGGTTATTGGAATTATTAAAAAAAATTTTAATATAGTAATGTTATTCACATACTTGCTATGTGATTCTCCAAAGTTGTCTGTAATTTTAATTCCCAGCTATTCAGAGTAAACACATAATAACAGATTGATCTATATGTATTTATATTTCTCTGTGGTAAGGTGGTGTGTTAAAAGTGATGAGTGTAGACTAATGAACAAACCATAACAATGGGCAGATGACCCAATGTGGCTTTAGGAAATAAATTTTCTGGGAGTGCTGTTATAGTCAAGAGGACAATAGTGTGTAGTAAACTCACACTTGAAGAAAAGACAGACTTTGAACTATGGGTGCGTGAGGTGTGACAAGTGACTCGAGGCCGGGGTGCCAGAAGATGATGCCCAGCTGAGTGTGTGTGGGTTAGTAGTGATCAGCAGCAGTGTGGTGGACATGGTGGTAACCACAGTGGTGCTGATGCTGCACTGTAGGGTCACTGCCGCCCTCACCGTGGGTGTGGGCGGCCTCACGTGGCTCATCTGGGGTGCACTTCAATGTGCCCTCGCGCCCGCCCATGCCTTCGTTCTCCTCTCATCCTACCCAGGTGGGTCGCGTTGTCATTCATCCTTGCAGTAGTCGTGGTGGTGGTTCTTTCTGGTGGTGGGACTGGTAGTACTGTAGTACATTGATTAATAATGAACCAGACTCTAAACTTCACTGGGCTGTGTAATCTTCGATGCAGCGCCTTCCTCCTGTAGGTAAAGGTAAACGCTAATAAGGGTGAATCTTACTTGGTCGTGCTGGTACCAGTTGTAGTTATAATATATCCTGCAACACAAGGGGAGAAGACATTGGGGAGTACTACTGTACTGTAGTTGATGGTGATGAATGTGTCTGGTGAGGTAAGTGGCTCAGATAATGCCAGGTGTGATGATGGAGGGATCATCATTACATGAATGCTGCTTTGCTCACCGTCAAGGATTTCTGCACGAAATGAAAGTTGACAAAATTTGGACACAAACTATGTCAACTGTCCTGGCTAAGCATAGTCTTAAGATCAAATTTCTATGAATCATAATATAATTAAATTCGCCATTTCACCACTTACCACTTTACTAGCCATTCAGATGGTTGGTTCTGTACCATTATTTGTGTCTGTCATGCTGATGATATATTTAGTCAGGTATCATATGGAGTACAGTGTCTTTACTGGTTCAGTGAATACTGTACTCTACTGTACTGTACTCTACTCTACTGTACTGTACTCTACTCTACTGTACTGTATGTATAAACGCTTAATTGAATGTTTTTCCTAACATGGAAGCACAATAGGTTATACAGTACAATACTTGTGTTGTGATTTTTTAAGTTTGCTAACATATCAGTTAAACTGGTTCCTTGTTGTACAGTGTACAACAGAGAACCAGTTTGGTAATCAGTTGCTGGGGAAACTTTTTTGTGTATACTTCATTTACACATCCTGATAAAAATTTTCTTGCCTCTTGTAGTAACCAACAAAAAGGTTTAATTAAATGACTTGTTAATTAATATGAAAGACATAAGATACTTGTAGTTTGTCATTATTTATTAAAAATGCACACTAACTTTTCCTAAGTGAATAGCTAAGTACAGTACTGTAGTGTTTCCTTGCAAATTCACATAGTAAAGAATTTCTGCTACTATTGAATATACAGTATATTATAAATACGTGCAGTGTACAAATGTAGTAATGAGTATTGTAGTTTTTTCATCAATTCCAGCTTACACACGGCAGTTTGAGTTTGGGACCCTGTATATGTATGGGTATGAGACATCAGTGCTGCTGAATGAGCCCCAGCCACTGCCTGTCTCCACCACCAAGGATGTGGGCTTCAGGGTGGAACTAACGGCAGAGTTGACGCCAGTGTGGCAGCACCCTACTAATGCTCATGAACAAGTTCTGCAACTCACTGTAAGTGTTGCTCATCCTCAGTATGTACTGTACCTTGTTCTCTATTATTCGTTCTGAATACTTTAACTTGTTGTTCAAGGATGTATAATTTATCAAAATATAGTACTGTAACTTAGAAACTTTAAGAACATTAGACCCAGGTTAGGGATTTGTCAATGTATACTGTATGTTAATGGTAGTTACAGAAAGACGGTGATAGACTAAAGAAGGAAGTTCCTACAATTTCTTAAAGAAGTCAGATAAGAAGCTGAATAGTGTTGATAAAAATGAACACTATACCAGTAACTTAGATTTGAAGCATTGTGGAGACTGGTGAAGAATACATCACTAAAGACATCTTTTAGCATATGGTAAAGATGTGGCTATAGGGAGTCTGTATGACTGTCGGCAAGTACAGGGTATGTACTGGCTCCTGAATGTATCTGAACCTGCTCCAGTGCTGGTCAAGTCAAGTCTGGTCTTGAAAGAGCTCACACTCGGTGCTATCACAGCACGCTCTGGCAGGTTCCAAGAGTTCACAACTTTCATTCCGAAAAAGCTTGCCCTCACAGTTTTCTTTTTTGGAGTGAGTTGTGAACTCTTGGAACAACCTGCTAGAGAGTGTTGTGTGATGGTAAATGAGCACAAAAGTTATACACAGTGCAAGGTTTGTGGCTAGTCATTACTTTGTAATATCTGGGGGCAAAAAACTGTACTCAAAACATATAAATGGATAATTAATGAATACTGTATAGAAATATTTATTTGAAAATGTATTGTAGGAATTTATCTCCAGTACAGTATCTGACATCTAAAATATGGTAATGTACTGTACTCTTATGAGCAAAAGAGACCTACTGAAGGATTATGGCCTCAAGTTTCACATTTCTCTTTCAGGTGGTAACCCCTAAGCTTTCAGTTAAGGCTCGACAAGGACCATCCCCTGAGGGCTTTGCTCATAAGACATCAAAAGTGGAGAAATACTCTCTACATCCCCTCTTCATGCACTGGGACAATGGCCAGATTAAGAAAGTCTATCATATTGATGGAAGTGAATCATCTGTACTCAATTTTATGAAGGGCATATCTAGTTTGTTTCAGGTACTGTACATCAAGTAAAACATGTTTTTTGTTATGGTTGTAAAATATTTAGAAAGTAAGAGTTGTTAAATGCTATAAGTATGACTATATATGATACGGAACCAGTGAAATATTAAGTCATTGTTTTCTGTGGGGATAAATTGTATGAAACTGGAAGATAGAATTTGCACTGATGGGTCAGGCTCATCAGTAAGGTGAGAAATATGAAGGATTTAAACAAAATTGAAGATTTTAGTCCATTTTGTTTTAGAGTATTTATCAAATTATTGATAATTTATTAATACGCAGTACTGTGTACATGTATACACTATACAGTATTGTATTTAACAATTCAAATTATTTCTCTTTTGAGCATAATGGTTAAAATTTCTTAAATCACATGAAATCAAGACTGTTTACATATGCAAGTACAGTACAGCATAAGTAATACAGGGTACATAGTTATGGATATCTGATACTACTATATTGCAATTCCTTTCTTCCATGGTCAAGAAAACTTTAGTGAAACAGGATATGGGACCTATTTGACCAACAGTCATCTTGTTAGGTGTGTAAGTCTGTACCAGTCCTTAATACTCCTGAGTGTTCTTGTAAACTATTTGAGAGTTATTAGAAAAGCTGAGTGTGTTATCACCTGACAGAAACACATGTGGTGCATCTCACTGCTTGGTGGTGATGTTAGTCGAGTGATTGGGCTAGTAGACCATTAACTCTGCAGTTGTTGATTCTGTTTATTATTTTGCTTATACTAGTGTTATTACGTGTTTTTCTGACCATCCTGCATGAAGTTGAAAAAGGCTCGGGTGAAAAAAAGGCAAACTATTAACCCTCTTATGCCTGTGTTGAAGATCATAGGTTGTATCTTCACATGACTGGTGTGATGATGTGTGCATGACTTCCCTCAGTCTGACTTACCTCTCTGACTGTCCTCATAGTAAGCATTAGCTCTGCTGTAATGGGAGTCATTTGCTTCCTTAAAGATTCCATTGTTTATAGATAATATTGGTGGACAGAATTTTTTTTATCACCCTTGTGAGTTCACTGAATAGTGGTGAAAATCAAAATAAAAGACAGTACAGTACTATCACAACAGTACAGTAGTATATAGTTTCTTAGTTTGCTGTGAAAATTCAGTTTCATATTATAGCCATTGACGGTATCATAACTGCCCATAATTTCTTAATGCAAATAATTAATTAATGGGTGTACAGTACAATATATAAAAGACAAATTTTTACTTAAGAAATAGCTTGTATTATTTTTCCGAATGTCAAGCATAGTACCACACTAACCCATGTGTAACCTTTTAACAGCATCAAGTGAAAAATGTAAAGCAGGTGGAAGTAGATGCATCTGGAAAGTGTGAGGTGACTTACAAGTTGATTGACTCTACGCACGTAACAAAGTTGAAGAAGAACTGCAAAAATGTTGTTCCAGTCGAATATTTCAACCAGACAAACAAGGTACAGTAAAGTGAAAACAATATACCTGAATCCCTCTTAATAGGTTCGCTGGAAAATAGGGTTAATGGGACTACAAGAGGAGGGTGTTCTGGTGCTAGGCTGTGTGGCTTATTATAATTAAAAATTTGCTCACTACACAGGTTTTGGGGGCACAAGTTGACAGTCAGGTGACCACTTCTTATGTTCTGACCAATGATGAAAAAATTATTCGTAAAGCCACATCAATGGAGACACACTTCCTGAGGGTGGAGGCGCGTAAACAGTCGGGAGCTGAAGTAATGAGCAAACAGGTCCTGCAGCTTAAGGGTAAGTGCTTTTTTTTCTAAATGGACCTATATTAGGAACAACCTTCATTCTTTTTCCTCAATTCATGTCTTGATGAATTTTTTATTACGGTATCCCATTTGAATGTTGGTTGATTTGTGTTTCTCTATTTTTCTGCTTCCTTATTCAGTCTTCATTCTTTTGTCAGTCTTATCTTCAGTTGTCCTACACTTGTGTACTGTATTGATTTTTACTTATTGTTCAATATTATTATTTTTCTTCCATAGGTCGTGAAAAAGTTAATACTCTGAAGTACACGGGGAAAAATGTTGCAGAGGTTGTCAAGTCTATTTCCTCCAAGCTTAAAAAGGCCCTCATCACTGACCAATTGGCAACCAACCCTGACTCAAAAGAATGCATTGCATGCAAATCAGTGAGTTGATTCATCGACGAGTATTTTTACCTTTTGTTGCAGGTGGATTTTTATTATACATGACTTGTCCAAAGTGTTAGTGTACAGTACAGTACAGTACAGCACACTACAGTACAGTACTTACATTCATAACTTTATTTAATTTTTTTTTCAGATGTATATTATTTTTAATTGTAATTGAATGAAGTTGTGATCTCTACATCATACTGCAGTACTAGAATTCCTTTACTGTATACACTTATAAGTAATGCTTAATGTATAGTACTGTATACCCTACTGTATATGTACAATACAGTATTGTCACTGTAGTTCTACCCTCAGATATGAATAGGAGAAAAATTTACATGGCTGTGTAAACAGTCATTAAAGTTATTTGTTCAAACAGTGAACACATCCCTAGAGAATAATGTTGCTTATGTATATTAAAAAAGAAATGGCATATACATTCATCACATTTTATAGATGAAAATTTTATAAAAAAATTATTATTATTTTTTATTATGACTATTATAGATGTACAAAGAGATGACTTAGTGTGCAAAAATGGACAAAAGTAGTTTTTAGAAATTAATGCTGCTTTTCTTGATACAGCTGAAGGAACTTGTCAACAATTTCCGCAATACTCTGAGCTCCAAGAATTTGGGGTCCAAGGGCTCGGCTATTGCTTTCCTTCGTTTGTTAAAGAAAGTGAGAGAAAGTGACCAAGAAACTATCCAGGCTGTGTTGAAGGATAAGAAAAATTTCCCAATATTGTAAGTAATCTTTCTTAGTTGAGATAAGCATGTATGAAGAAGAAATTTTTAGAGATATTGGAATTTATGTAAAAATAGCAATCAAGCTTAGAATATGTAGTTATCTGGTGTAATTGGATATACAGTACAGTAATATGTGTGCTCCAAGTTCTATCTTATATATTTATTTTATATTTTTACACTTGAATGTAAATTTATTTCAGAGGAGAGTACATAAAGGGTGTATAAAGTCATTTAACCTGGATTTGCTATTTAGATATGACAAAAATTTTTATTGCTACTTAAGAAGGGAAGATATACAGTATTGGATATGGAGGAAAAATATGATATGTGCAGCAGTAAGGGGAAGAGCAAGACATATGTTACATCAGCATGAATGAAGGAGTGAAATTAAGTGGAGAGCGTCTGTTTGCCTGTGATTTTGACCACTGAATCCGAGGGAAAAGGCTTGAAAGAGTAAAAGAACCATAACCTGTTTCATGATGACATTGTTTTTATTGTGAATGGAGTAAGATTAAAGAGTCTTCAAGATAAATGTGCTATTGGTACTAGATCATTTATAGAATGTCTTGTAATTATATATTTTACTATATATAATTCTCAGGGCACAGTTACTGGACATTGCTGCAGCTGCCCAGACTGAGCCAGCACACAAAGCAGCCAAATCCGTGCTCAAATTCAATGGTCCAACTGGTTTACCTGAACGATACCTCCTGAGTCTCTCTCTGACGACTCATCCTCCAGAATTTATCATTAATGGTGAGTTCTCAAATATTTTTAATTCTTCCCTTGTACAACTACTGAATGTAGAGAAGTATGGTAATGGCCAAGACATTTGGAGAAGAAATATTATGGATCACGTGATGAAAAGAAGTACTATTGCACAAATGGCTTACAGCAATAATGGATAAATTTTCATGGCGTACTCATTATACAGTACATTGAATGTATAACTTGGACCTTTTGTTTTTGGTACAGATATAATGAAGCTTGTTAAAAAAGGCCACAAAAATGACAAGATGTTAGAGACACTGGTCCTTACTATAAGCTCATTGACTCACACCTTCTGCAAACTTCCCAGCAACTGTAAACAACCAGTAAGTATAATACAGTATCTACACTGCTTCATTATGATGTTTTTAATGTTTTGTCTGATGATGGGGGACTATTCACTGCTGCTAATGCTGTCTGTCCTATTACTGATTCGTTAAAAGTATCAGTTCTGTGTCGAGTTTAATATTTTGTCTCTTGGGTAGAGGTTATATACAGTACAACGTGTAGAATGTTGTCAGTGTGTTTGTTGATTGATTGTTTCCAAGCAGAAATATTTACAATGTTCCCATAGATTGTTTCAGAAGTGAGAAACTTCCTAGCTGAGAATCTGAGAAGCTGTGAAAATGAGCCATGTCAGTTGATGTACATCCGTGGGTTGAAGAATTTACGCATGGCGGACACGATGGATGTATTGCTTGAATTTGCTGAAGGTGTTGCTCGCAAGCCAGCTATCTATGCTGCCCGTGCTCTACAAACAATGCCTGATAGTTATATAACCAAAGAGGTAATAAATGTACTTAAAATAATTAATGATATCTTAATATAAAGGAGTTTAGTTTTACAGTACTAAATTTTTCTTTTCTTTTTTGGTAAACAATCCATTTGTTTTGCTCTGCTTGTCTCTCTTTCTTTTGTTAAGTTCATAGTTTTAATATTGAATTTTACTTCCGCTTTAGCTTGGATTTTTTCTTTAGTTACTCGGATGCAATAATGTACTACTGGTAAATTAAATTTATATAAGATGTAATTAACACTTTTCATTCATATGTATGTAAAATTCTGTGAGTAGAGAAAATAGTTTCTTGTCATAATGTGGTAAATTGTTGAAGATGACATTGATTTGTTCAGAATTACTGAAAAGTTATTTTCGCATTACATTTACAAAAAAATCAATCCGGGCACATCAGGCCTCTTCATCCAAACATCTCACATGTTGTGACAGCCAAATATTATTGCTTAATGTGATCTCCATTGTGATCTTGATCTTCATAGATGTGTAAGAGACTGGAGAGAATCTTCCTGGAGCTGCATCACCAGCATGACTCAAGCGTCAGAGCCATGGCAGCAGACATTGTTCTACGACACAAGCCCAGTGAGGAGTTTATACGGTTGATACTGAGGTTGATGGCCTTACAAGACACCAAAGAATTAAATACTTTACTGCTGGGTAGATTACGTGATTTAGCCACCACCGATAAATACATACAGCAGGTAAGTACAGTTTACTACTCGGATTTTATTTATTTATTTATTTTTATTTTTTGAAGCACAAGCAGTGTGCAAATTGAGCTTAATACAGTATGTAAATTTTGGGTAGTGATATGTACAGTTTACCTCTTGTGTTCTTCTCTTACATCTTGTGTATTGTCTACTTCTTGATTTCTTGTTGCCCAATTGAGATTTTGAGTTAGTAGCTATATAATCTATATTATTCGCCAGTACATGAGCCTCTTTATGGAACTGATTTAAACTTTTCATGGAGGCCTTTTATTGAAATGGAGTACTGTACTGTATTCATATTGTTTGTTTTCCAGATGCTGAAGAAACTGTTTCAAGATCCAAAATATAATAATTATCACATACTGGGTCAAGGTGGCCTCTCGTCGTCTTTCTCCCGGCTTCTCTACCAAGACAAAAGTGCCAACTCTTCCTTCAACAACATGCTGGAGATTAATGGAGGACTTCTCAAGAGATCTACAGTTGATGTTTTTGTAGAGAGCCAAGATGCTCAAATGAGATTACTTTCTGTGAGTTGAAATAATGATGATTTGACATAGTGTGTAATTCTTGACCTTAGTAACCATTAGATCCAGGGCCAAGAAAGATTATTTTTCAGGAGAAATATAAATTTTTTATCAAAAGTAAGACTGAACCTGTGAATGCATGATACTTTCAGCTTGTAATACTAGATTGTAAGGAAATGATGTCCTTATTGCCTTGATGTCTAGAATTGTGCTTTGTTGCCATCTTGCACATCAGTGATTTGATTGAAATAATGTAGTCCAACACGTTCCACTACATAACCTTATTGCTTGCATTTGTGTGTGACCTGATTGTCAAATTTACTTTGTCCACATGTCAGAGCCTATCAAACTGTAGTTACTTTTTTATGGTTGTGTGTGTCACATTCAAAGTACTGTACCTGTAATATAGTATTAAGTTTCAGTTGGCACTAATATATTCTGTAATTCTGTCCTTCAGTTTGGCATCTTTGCTGGTGGTCTTGCTGTGTTTGGTGGTGAAGGTGCTGTGGATGATGGAGAAGATGCCAATGCTGGTATTGAGATCACCCTCATGGATACCCAGCTGCGGCCATTTGTCTTCTTCACTGGACAGGGTGAACTGATGGGTCACGTGTGGTCCGGCACCGGCTCGGAGAGAACGACAGCTCTTCAGGTAGTTGAGTTTCAGTTTTCATATACTGTATACTTTAATCTCTAAAATTCAGAGCTGTAACTAAATTTTGTCACCAAAAGTATCAGCTAATGTTGAACTTTGTATCTTCATTATCATTACAGTAAAAAACATGAGTACCGGATCACACGAGTAAAGACATGTCTGAATAATAACACCAATGTTGGAAAAATAAAATATATATATATATTCTATATATTACTGGTCATTGTTATTGTTGTGGAGTGACACAGCGAGGACCAGGTGGTCCCACCAGTCCAGCCCCCATGACAACAACACGGCCATGCTGCAGTGCAAATGTGCCTGTTCTTGTGTGACTTATAATTAACATACATTGTGAGAACACTGCCCAAGCAAGTACAGTACATTCACTTTATCTCACACTGCACAAATCCATCATACATACATACATACATACATACGTACATACATACATTGAGACTTGGGAACCTTAAAAAAATCTTGGGGCTCTGAAAGCTAATAGATTCTATAACCTTAGCTACATCTATTAACCCACATTAAAACAACAACTGAATTTACTTAAAGTATACCATGAGTAGGATTATTTAACTTGAACTAATTTATTATGAGCATAAATAAGCCAAGCTGTGTGAGTGTAATATGCTGGTTGTTGTTTTGAACAGTTGTGCCTTCCAGGTGATATGGACACCCGAATACAGTACAGTAATGCATTCCATCTGAGTAACGATGTCGCCGTGGCCTAATTAGTCCGGTACTCGGGTTTTTTTTCTGTATATACTTTCACTGTTTAAATGTGAAATTTTTGTCTTATAGGGCTCACTACTCCTTCAAGACCACATGCAGGTTGTGCCACTGCAGAATGGATTTAATGCTGAACTCAGTCTGAATGGTGCCATCTCATACGACTTTGCTGGTCAGGTCCAAGTATCTCTGTGGAATCGAAATGCTCACAGCCTTGTGGAAGTAGGGTAAATATTTTGTTGTTTTCTCAGTATGAAGAGTTGTCATTATATAGATAATTTGAGATTTTATAATTAATTCTTTTGACTTGATAGTTTTTGTTTGATACATTATTGTGAGTTTCTCGTAACGTGGTGTATAACTTACAGAGCGGCCATGGTAATACAGGGAGTAGCACGAGTTGACACCTCATTTGTGCAGACTTTGATAGAGTTCAACACTGGAGCACAAACACAACTCAACTTTATTACCGACCTTGATTTTTATGATGAAGTCGTCATGTGTCTCCAAATGGTAGGTGATTTTTTAAATGTAATCATGTATGTGAATTATTTTTTGAGAGCTTAGTGTCAATGTTACATAATATTTATTTGGGAATAGATAGATGAGGAAAAAGTGCACTGTGTTGTGATGATGCCTATTTGGTGTAATATATAGCTCGTCATTTCAAAACACAGTACCCTAGGGTTTCATAAATGAACACAATGGGATTGTTTTGCTTTAAACAACTTTTTGATGTACTGTACATATAACAATGTGTTTACTTGATACAGTTTATAGAATTCTTAGTTTACTCTTACTGTTAACTAGAAATTAAAAAAAATAGCTGTTGACTGACTGTTTAGTTACCTTAATCATCATTTCAGGTGCAACCCAACTTTGAGGTGGTGAACAATGTTCGTAAGCTGGAACGAATCCCTGGCAGTAATTATGTACTCAGGAAGTATAAGAGGAAATTATCACCTGTACCAGGGAAAACTTTTGTGATGAATAAGAAAAACACAGAGCTCTGTAATAAGATGTTCAACAAATAAGTTATAACAATTTGTAGCTATGTTAGTTTTGTTAATAAATTAAAGAGATTTTGAATTATTGTGAGATGATATTTTTTTCATAGTTTATGATGCCCCTCCATATACAATGTGATATTTCTTATATACAGTATAGTCATTGTTTTGTAATGCGAAAGACATGGTAGTGTCAATCCACTCACTTGATCTCTCTTATTCCCATGGAAGTAAAATTCACGGAAAGAGGAAAACTTGGTAATCTCTTGCTCATTAGTTATTCACTGGTTTCCAAGAACAAGTATTTAAAGTTTCAGACTAATGATAAAGATAAATGATTGGTTAGACATTAACATTTTGATGTAACCTTTACTCCATATGCACAGTGTCTTGTTTAGTGCTCTGGCTCTAATTTGCAATGACACTTCTTCAACTATTAGAATCCATTTCTTTATGCCACTGCCCTATTGCACTGTTCTTCAAATACCATTGCTTTCCATTTTACACAACTATTTGACTGTTTTTTTAGATATTACTGTATTTCATTTCTTTATCATGCTACCCTCAGCACTCTTCTTAAAATGTTACTACCCTGTATTTTCCATTTCTGTTTTTGTAATACCCATTAACTTCTCTACACTGTCTTACCAAATTTGGCCATAATCTTTGTACTCACTAGAGCTTGCACACACACAAAGGAGCTAACCATTTGTTTTTTAATATAATTAGTGAGCACCTGGATTACTTTACAGCTGCTCTCCATGACAGTTGCATTGCACGAGATTCCAGCAGTTATGTTGGAGGCTTATTATACAGGGTGCCCATAGATTATAAGACTCGTTTTAAAAATAACCTGAAAAATATTGTAAGTGGACCACGGTGCGCATGAGGAAGTCTACTGGTATGAGAAAAACTTAGTCGTGTGTCGAGTAAAATATAACTGGAGTGTTCTAGTTACTGTACAGTATTGTATTATGTTTTTGAGAATACGAATTAGGTTTTGAAATGAGTTCGATAATTTATGGACAGATTGTATGATAATAAGTAGGTGATGGTCAGTATGTTTCTAGTTATAGGGAGAGTTTTCATGTCCCATTCTGCTTTATCCATAGGAAACACCACATGATATGAGTTGTGCCAATAAGGAAAACCACCTATTATTAAGAAGAAAAAACCGAGCTGAATGAAGAAAAGCTCACAATATGCTTGTACTGATGGAGAAAACTTAAAAATATTGACTGGCTTTTGATGTACTGTACATATCCTTCGAGTAGATATTCATCTGCAGTATTTCTGAATCTTGGGAATATTTTTTTGGCAGTACTGTACGCTATACAGTACAGTACCATCTTCCAGTTATACAAGATGATTTACTTATGGTAGCCTCAGAGTATCACATATGATATATTAGTGCTTTGTTTTTGTGAAGTTTTTGTAAAGTTTTTTGTTATATTCTATAGTGTTTCTCTCGTTTATTGTCTCATAAATAAAATATATATTAGTGATACTCCGTGGCTTTATAGCGTTAAACTCATTTATTCGTCCTCTTTTCACATTAAACTGACAAACATCATACTGTATACAACTTTGAATTTACTATTCCTCTTAGTCTACTTGACTTCAGATTTCATTTAATATTCATCAGTGACATTTTACTAGAAGAAATAGGTAGTACTACATTGTGTTTTCTTCTGACTATGAACATACCAAATTAGTTTTTATTAATTTCTGAAGTACAATTTGCAGATCAGTCATGAATAGAGTAGATCTTTCTGTCCTAACTGGAGTGTAAATACTGTATAGAAAAAAAGTGCTGATGATCTACTGGCTATCATGGAACTGAAAAACATCAAGCTTTCTTGTTGAGAAATATGTTAAGATCTAGATTTGAACAAGAGGTAAGTAATTTGTTTAGTTACACCAGAAATTCATAATAAAGTTTTGCATTGAACATAAACTAAAGCCATTTTAATTATTGGAAAATAGCTACTTAAACAGTTACTGTATACAATACGTCTATAATTTTATAGTGTCACTTGTTCAGATTTTTAGTATTGGTCTTATTGTGACATTTGGCTGAATTTGCTAAGTTTGCGTTGTGACCATAATTTCTGTGATATACATGAAGCCCTGTAGTGAAATGTCGTTAAAGAATGCTTTAATGAATAAGAATTTTCTTTCACCATATTGATTTGTATTTGCCTCTCCATCCATTTGTAGTTATGTTCATCCATATTTCCATCCCACCTGAGTTCAGTTTGTGAGCATTTGGAATACCTGATTAGATTTTCAGGCAATTGGGTTGAATTTTTGCATCACTGGGGGCTTACTGTATATACTGTGTGTGTTTCACAAACATAATTCTAGTTTGAAATACCGGTAATTTTTTTCAGACATTTCAGTCTAACTTTTTTTCTTCTGTATCCACTTGGCTGATGATATCTTGTGTATACAGTATAAGTAAAGATAGTATTTGTGAAAATGTAAATTGTAGATTTGTCATATCTGTAAACCCTTTTCCTCTATGTTGCAAGGTGACTGGAAAAGCAAATGGGTACAGACAGTCATAGTTGCTTATATTTTTGTATGGTAATGAAGGTCGAGAAAACAGGGTTCCTATCCCTATGTATACATTATAGTATAGACATTATTGTATGATATAATTTACAGTAATAACTACCCTAGACTTTCAGTTGTAAATGACTCGCATATATCCCTAATGAAAATTGTTTTGGTTGAGTAATAATTTTTACAGGAATACCACAGCAAATATCCTGGACTTAGACCCAAATACAGTACTAGGGATATTAGTTATTGTAATGAACATTTTTATGTAAGGAAATTTTACTGTTTGATGATTAAATTGACAGTACCCTATTAACAGGAATGGTACCAGGAAAACATTATAAAAATATACCTGTACTTCAAAAATATTAGTGGCAAAATGCCTTGAAGAATGTTTCACTTTTTAAATAAAACATTTTGTCACTTGGAAGTACAGCCAGATGTCTTACCTAATTTTGACCATGGTGCTATACTTTATGATACTATCTTGACCATAGTCCTATATAACAGTGACTATCTTCACCATAGTTCTGTATAACACTTATTGTAGGAATATAAGAAAATATTAGATACAGTATTACCCCACTTTCCGCGATTTCTCATTTATGCGGTGCCTCGCCAGAACCGAACTTAGACTTTCCGCGGTGCATCTACTCATATACGCAGGAAGTGGCGCGGGCAGGATGCGCACAAGGTCGCCCAGTCATCAAAACATTACCGAGTTCTTCACCCACCACAGCCGGCCTAAGTCAGTGATAGTGAGGATATGGACTTATATGGACTTTGAGGGGTTTGACAAAGAGGCCCTGCAAGCCTTTGTGGTGGATAGTGATACAATTGATACAAGTGATACAGGTGAGGGCCAATAATCTGCCCTCTGCCTCGGAACCAACCCCCCATCCCCATGTGCCCAGCCATCTTTTCTACTAATGTAAGTGTTAAAAAACTAATATTATTGATATTCTCTTAATTATTAATTGTGTGTGCATACCATCATAAAATTAAGATGTAATTTTTACTACAACGTAGGTATTGTGTCTGAAAAAGTGGAGTTTGGGAGTCTGGCCAGTCTCTATTGGAATTAATCCCATATGTTCTGTTGTTCACTTTACGCGGTTTTCACTTTCCGCAGTACCCCATGGGTTCAATTGACCGCGTAAATCAGGGTACTACTGTATACTGTATAAGCATCTTGTATTAACTGTGCTGGATCATTAGTGTGAACAAGGTGATAAAAGTTGAAGTCAATACTCTAACAGCAGGACAACAACCTCATGCATTATGAATATTAAAGCATTAAATTAATTAGCTGTTCATCTATAATTAGTTAGCCATCTATTTTTGATTAGCTATCAGCATTATACTAATTAGCTACCATCTCTTTAATAGTCAGTCCATCTATCCAGTTACATTTAGTTATCCATCTATGTATAACTCTATCACTTTTATTCCATTCTCATTTGAAAAGTGGAGCAGGTTTTCAGCACCTGTAGTCACACCTTACAATACATACACATCACCAAAGACATTTTAAAGGAGTCACTCAGAGATGGTAGGATGGTTTTGGAACTGTGCCCCTTTAGGGACAAAACTCAATAGATTTAGGGTAACTGTGAACATTTAATGTGATCCTTAAATAGTGTACAATGAGAGACAAAAGTCATGTCATGAAATTTGGTGAAAACATCTGCCAAAGGGCTAAAACTTTTGGTGTGCTCTGCCTTGTGGTAGGGCCCTCATAATGTTTCACGAGTTATATTTAATCTTCGGACAAATCCGCAACACAACTTTTGTCTGATTGTACAAAGTGAAATTACAGGTACAGTAATCTATACAGTACAGTATCTCCCAAACTCTGGTAATTTTTAAAAATTATTTCAGGGTCAACATAGAGGTTTAAAGGTGATATAACACTCACGATTTTGGTCCTGTGGGTAAACTATTAAGAGACACCTATTCTGTCATGGTTCCCCCCAAAATTATCTTACCATTTTTAAGCCTCTGACATGACCTCTTACAATCCAATGCTTAAAATACTCACTTGTTTTATGGCATGTTACTCATCTTTGAAATTTCTAACACAGTTACAGTATGTAGAAATCGGTTTTTATTTTGTGACATATTTGCTGTACAGTATACAGCTTCTTTGTTGTATTAGTTTATCCAGAAAGCTGCTACTTGAATAAATAATTTGATAAAAGTTGTAAATTATATCTAATACTGTCTAGTTATTGAGTCATATGACTTGAGATACTTTCAGAAAGGTAGGTTACATTGGGATTATATGACTGATAAATAGTTTCAATGAATTAAATCCTACAAACTGTACAACATAGTGGTATTAGTATTCTAGTGTTGTATTGTGTCTCGGCTGTTTATGTTTATATTGTACAATAATGTTTGTTTTTTTACAAAGTTGCAATCAAATATCAAAATTATTTCCACTATATACAGGTGTATTTACAGACAATTAAATTTGAACCATTGCAATTAGGTCCAAGGCCCAACTGAAACACTGATCATTGTGACAACAACCTGTGCCAAGTTGCAGTAAGACATATACAAATAACATAATTTTTTTTATTGTGCAGTATCTCAAAAATATTTGTTCACACACTGTGTGAAACATTATGAGACCACGGATGATAGATATTGGGATCTGCACATTTCTGCCCTGTATAGTTTTAACATAGTAATGCAATGAGTATTTATTTTGGCATAATTAATAAGATATTTGGTTACCAAATGTAGTAGCATCAGTATGCTAGAGCCATTCATACCAACCCTCCTGGGACATTTTGAGTTGCATGTAGCACTTTGGAAGTCATCGGACCCATCCTGACAGATAATTTTTTGATATACTGTACATGTAAAGTACTACTACATATTTTCTTGATAATGGAAGGTTTGATACAAAAGATTCATGATACTTCATATTTTCTCTTTTATAGTTAACATGATGTTTTATATTAGTCATTGTTGTTCTTCCTATTTTTGAAATAAAGAATGGAATTTTTTCGTTTAATTATTGGCATTACCGGTATTTTCTCTAATTTCAGATATAGAGTAACTGATCATTAGGAAGATGAACAATATTTTTCAGAGGTCAAGATATATTGGCCAGGCAGTGGGGCATAGTGATCGAGTGTGGGAGTGTTTGTGTCTAAGGATCGGTTGTCTCAATGAACAAAAGTTGTCTGATTGTATTCTAAGGGTATTGTACAATAGTAAAATAACTCTACCAGTTTTCAATATATTTTAAACAAACTTGAACAAGTGGCATATATGTCTATTATTTTCAGGAATTTTTTTTTATCAACTTTCGGATCTCGTAAAAATTAGGTATCCCAAAGTCCTTAAGATTCAGTACCCCACCTTAGACCACTTGTTACTATCCTGGGTAAATAATCTTCATGAGATCAGAGCCTTTAGAAATATCCTTCTCTGTTTTTACTCATTCCTTGAGTAGCTTAGCATTGTGAAATAAGAATCCTTTTGTTGTTCCAGGTGCTGTTTTTGTTTATTGCCTTCCTACAAAAAACAATAAAAACAATATGCCATTCTTTTCTATTGTAATAACAGGAGAAAGTGGATAGTCCATTTCTAGTTGGCTGAGGGTACTGGAGTGTGGTTCATACCATTAAGTACATATGGTGCACGTGGATTAGTGGTGTTCCATTACTAAGACAGTTCTGTTACGACAATACTGTACAGTGTTTGGAAAACTTACGACCCACAGTTTTTTATCAAACCTCAGTAGATGGTTTTCTCTTGTCACATTGGTGTCAGTGTCACTGTCTTCAGCTGCAGATGTGTTCCCAAGCAGATGGACAGTAACAACCCTCAGTTCTTCTTGTTAGTGTGAATTTTGGCACTCGGATGATTTAGTCCATGCTTCGTCCAGAATAAGAAGCAGAGAGAGAAATAAACCATAAGGGCAGTGTCTACATCAGGGATAGCAGTGACGGGTGTGGTGAAGGCGTAAGCGAAAGCACCACAGCGGGCAGCTTCAGCCATGGGTGCCCATCGCCACCCATCAAATATGGCAGACGTCACACACACAGCCATGGTTATGAACACCAGGAATGTGAGCACCATCAACCATGAAGACGTCTGGGAATTGGTCATTATCAGTTATGGTATCACTGGCAACATTAATCATAATATAGCTAATGCAGTAGTCTCTTGTATCTTCTATGGAACATTTACATATGAAATGTTTTTGAAATGGTAGAATATCAAAGACAAATGCAGAAAATTTCAAGTGAAGGCCAACCTTTTGTGAGCACTGGAGGTGGGGGTATTCCTTTTAGCAGCAAATAAATTTTCTGAAAACTGCACTCAAACAGTGCATTTTGAACATAAGAGATTGCTCTGTTGTTAAAGTATTTTCCTATTTTGGTAAATGGAGTGACCCAGAAAAGTAGTCTTACAAGCAAAAAATTATTTATTTATACAGGTATCTTCCAATTTATGATAGGGTTGTGATCCTGGAAAGCCTAACGTAAATTGGGAGCCTTTTAACATGGGTTTCAATGGGACACATTCCTGGTCTGTCCGACACAGACATGTATCACAGAAAAGGCTGCCTTACACTGATTAAATAAAGAAAAAATTAAACAACTCTCATCACATTAATAATAACAAGCCCGCTGCTTTAAAATATCTAACTTTGTTTCCAGAGACAGTCATTCTCAAAGCCTTGGCTTTCCTAGAGACGGGAGACTCGACAGGATACTTGCTAGCCATTTTCAAGGTTATTAATCACTTCAGTCACCAAAATTGAGCAAAATCTGAACAGTTGTACTGGCCATGGCCGTATATGTTAGTTAACGTAAAATCAGCACAAATAATGGCAAACGCTTGAATTACAGCGATCACAAGTTTACACAACGATAAATAATGATAACGTTGGTTACACAAGAGAAGGCAGGTGCGAAATGAAATGGAAATGCCATGTGACACACTGGTAGGTGAACTGCATGGATGGAAAAGCAGTTTTTCCACATAGCAGCTTTTTGGATTTGACAAGTGAAGGGAGAGATGTACTGGGTACTTCTCCAGTGTTTACATTCCGTGTCGGCCTAACGTAAATCACGAGAGGGTGTTAAAACATAAAAACTATTAAAACACAGATTATTGTAAATTGGGGCTTAGCCCACCCGGGCACAGGTCACTGACTCACATCGGGGCCTGGGGGGCGAAGATGTAATACAGGTTGACAACCCTTTATCCGAAATTCCAAAAACCGAAAAAAAATTCAAAAACTTTTTTTTCTTTTTAAACAGGGTTTAGCCCACCCGGGCATAGATCACTGACCCACATCGGGGCCTGGGGGGCGAAAATATAATAGTAATAATAATTATAATAATTATTTATAGTAAATAAAGATTTTAATAAAAAATATGCCAAAATAAAATAATAATGATAACAATAATAATAATAATAATAAAATATAATAAAAAATTAATAATAATAATAATAATAACAATAATACTGTAATAATAAAATAATAATAATAATAATAATAAAGAAATACTTGAATGAAAAAAAGATCAAAAGTGAGAAACATGACCTAGACCTATGAATTGTTATTATTATTATAATTTTTATAATATTTTTGCCACCCAGGCCCTAATGTGGGTCAGTGACTTGTGCCCGGGTAGGCTAAAAAAAAAAAAAAAAAAAAAAAAAAAAAAATTCCAAAATCCGAAATGCCTCTGGCCCCAATGATTTCGGATAAGGGATTGTCAACCTGTAATACAATAATAATAATAAAACTTCATAGTACTGTAAGTAAAATTTATAATAAAAATACAAAATTGAAAACAAAATAATAATGATAATAATACTGTAATAACTACAATAATAATAATAATAATAACCATAAAGAAAAAAATCAAAAGTGAGAAACAATATATGTACAGTATGTATGTTGTGACTAGTAAGAGAATCAAGAGACATTTTTTATATATTTTTTATTAATGTTTAATAATAATAATAAAAATAATAATAATAATTATTATTATTACATTTTCGCCCCCAGGCCCTGATGCGGGTCATTGACCTGTGCTCTGGTGGACTAATCCACCAAACGGCTGGTGAATTTAACATTAAAAATGTATTTTTTGTGAACGCTTGGAAGTTTTGAACCGTTTTGGAACTATCTGTCAGTGTTGTGTTGTGACTTGCGATGGTAACAAGTAATGTGCGTGTGATCTTTCAAGACTTGACCAACTCTGGAGCAGGTTCAGATACATTCAGGAGCTAGTACAGTACATGCCAGCTGCCAACAATGCGTAACAGAGACGTGACCAACCACCCATGAGGCGAACAGGCTGACCAGTGGTGAAGAGGATGACTAAAGTAAAGGTAATGTTTGGCGTAGTTTTAGATCAAATTTAATAAGGGGATCACGTGAAGAATCATCACCACACAGTTTGGCAGGGTGACCATTCTTCAGGTGGGACAACCTGGGGTGACGATTCTTCAGGTGGCAAAACCCGGGATGACCATTCCTCAGGTGGGGTCAGGACCCTCCATGAGGTTAATCTTAAGGCCTAACCTACCCTACCCACTGTAATAAGCCTCGTGTATTTTGGAATGCAGGTATTGAGTAAAGTATTTTGTATTTAGTAGTGTGTATTTTGCAATATTATCTATATAGGAACGTGAGACGCCTTGTTTGGGTTATTTGAAGGGTATCGGGTGTTCAGCACCAGCAATAACATTCGTTCATATAAAATAAAGTTAAACAAACAATTAATTCAGGATTATTTTTCGTATAGCGGTGTTTGCGGAATAATCACCAACGGTTCTATCTCATAATATTAATAGTTGATGGACTAATATAATTACTCACTAAACACTTTGTGTTTTAAGAACCTAGATGTTGAAGCACAATAATAGTTAAACGTTAAACAAGACAGTTTCACAAAGCTCTGACTGGATCTTTAATAACTGCCGAATCAGAGACTGTCATTGCCACAGCCGAGGTCCCAGTAAACATTTGCAGCTGAGGTACTGAATAGTTTCTCCTAGTGTTGGTGTACCGTTGAGGGGTATCACTGGGCAAAATTACTTTTCCAATCACACGCTCAGATGTAGCAAGATGCAGTGAAAGGAGTAGAATATTTTGAAACAACTGGTTATAGGAATATAGGAACATGAGAAATGGGCAGAGATGTCTTGTGTGGGTCATGGAGGAATGAACTATTTGCAGAGTTGAAAGAGGGAAGACTTGTTAGCGAGGACGAGGCTAAACAAGTAAATACGATGTAAAAAAAAGTTTAAGAATAAAGCTGTAGGTGTTACTGACAGGAGGTAGTACATGTGACCTGATGGATGACAGAGGTTATATGGGTTATTCATAAAGATTTTATGTGTTTATGTGGGCGGCCTTTGAGATGCTGGCCTATACTATTTATTAGTGTACCTGTGTATGAGGTGGTGGTAGTCCTCCTTTCATCGTCATTCTTAACAAAACTGAATCTATTGTGTTCTTTGGGAGTAATAATCGTCTTTGATAAATAGAATTGTATATGAGGTAGAAAGAATAGAAAAAGAAAATGCGAGGAGTCTTACCGTGTAGCGTATAACCATTAACTGTTGTGCAGACAGCGCCAGCAGTTGGTGAGAGACGACATACACAACCTGCCATAGGGGCAGCTGGGGGTCGTATTTGGCTCTGGGGGCTTTCACGTCAGGGAAGGTGTCAGGATCCCCGAGGCGGGGTGCTCCGGGGGACCAGCCAGGTCCATAGAACACGGCTTTCAGGGAGTCTCTCCATGTACTCATACTTCTGGCTTTTTTGTATATCTCATCGAAGTAGTAGACCTTCGGGGTAGAGCTTATTAACTGGTTTTCAAAGTTTATTTACATGTATGTTACTAAAATTAAGGTTAGCTTGAGAGGTAATATATAGCATTAAATCAATGACACCGTAGAAGTGATGTTAGTCTCGGCATTACCATCGCACTGCCATAGTTTAGCCAAAGATGAGGTTTGAGGAGGTAACTTACTCTTAATAGAGAACATTGGCTTAGGAACTGAATCATTTATCTAGATGAGTGAATCTTAACCTTTTTATTCACTGCTACACCATCATCTTAGGCACAAACATTTTCGGCCTCATTCCTCTTAAAAAAAAACTTTCGTTTTTTTTTTACTCATTCATCTGTTTAAATCAAAAGCAAATATACAGCAGGAACAAGAAGTGATGCAGGGGTGGATCAAAGAATGTTTCAAGGGAGGGGTGTACGCAGTTAAAAAGCACTTAATACAGTAATGAAAAAGCGCTTCAGTGTGTGAGCATCGACTCCACTGTATGGGTTTTCAATGACAATAATAGACATATAATTTCACAGTAAAGTGTATATAAGGCAACGTGAAAGGCTAGCAAACACCGAAGGAGGGGGGGGGAGGGAGTGAAAAGAAAGTCTACAATTGTGCATTCAAAATTGTGCTTCCTCAGTTCTATACATTTTGTATGAATTTTATACATAAAACTTTGAGAAGACAAATTACTTAATGCTGAAATAAACCCCAAATAAAGGTCATGGTTACGGCAAAATGAGGCAGGAGGCGAGGAGGACAGGACACGGAGAGGATGAGCAGGCGGGATGTGAGTATCGAAGGGTGAGAGGAAAGTGGACAGAGAGAATAACAACAGACCTGGTGCCAGAGGACGTTGTGGGTCTGGGGCTGCTCAGTGAGACCGTACACTATCACCTCGTTGTCTCTCTCGGGCTCAAAGGTGCCGAAGATACGGTCCCAGATGACGAACACACTGGCGTAGTTCTTGTCCAGGCACCACTTGTTTGACCCTGGGGAACACCAGTATGTACTTAAATGTGTAGTTAATAAATGTCAAACTGACTGCTCACCGATCTTTCACCTGCCATGTTACCCATATGCCTGCCCCTTCAGTACCATTTAATCCATTCTGTAGTCTTGGAGTCTAAGTCATTAAAAAGAATGTAAATATTTAAGTTTAAAAGCTTTTTATCGTAAAACATATACTTAATACTATTTTTGTACGGGGAATAGCCCACCCGGGCACAGGTCATCGACCCACAATTTAATTAGAAAGTAATTTAAGAATAAACAAACTCAATTTTAAGGCTGAGTGTTATGGCTCTTCGTCGGATTTTTCATTATCAATCTCATTGGACCACCATGCTGGGTCGACGATAATATGTGGCTAAATATGCGACCACCATAGTACAGTATTTTGTAGTTAACTAAAGTATCAAAACCTTAAGTGTTCACCTGAAGATCAACATGGTAAGCAAATGCGTCATATTGTCCAGTTAAACGTATATTGTATTACTGTAGTTTATAACGTCACATACACCATACTCACTTGTTATGTGGAGTATCAAAACCTCTATCACAAGAATTAAGGTTTTTCTTGAATCAAGGATGGAAAGTAAGTGGTTCCATAAACCTGGCAGACGGCAGTGTGCATAGTACTATACTCGACTGTCTTCACTTTCCCAAATGTAATATTAAATACCCAGTGTCAGACAAGTACACTTGTATAATCACCCTGCCAGCAGCACGGCGAGCCTAGCACAATGCTGTCGCTGTGTCTGTAAAATCCTTACCATGATGAACGCGGTGGAGGGAGGGGGTCATGAGGACCCAGCCTATTGGACCAAGGTTGCCAACGTACTCGTTGTGCATGAAGAACTGGTAAAGGTAGTTGAAGGCTATGTGGACGGCGACGGTGGGTAGTGGGAACCCTATCAACGCCAGGGGATGGTAGAAACCAAAGTGTATCGCTCGTTGTAGTACTGAGTTACGTATACTTGTCGAGAAGGTGAAGTCTTCTGCAGAATGGTGATACTGATGCACTGCCCACAAGATGTTCACTTCTGCCGTGTGAAATAGAAAAAGTTAAAAGGCCTGTAATTCTGTATATAATTATAATGTGACTGAAAATACCTAATTTACATTGGGTCATAAACCAACATATTTAATTTGCATAGATTACAAGCCCCTTTTGTGTTACTGTAATGCTCCTAATGTGTCGACACGACCACTTTTGTCTTGATCAGGATAACCTAAGCTTACAATATTGTATTGTTTGTTGACCAGTGATTCACAGTTACCACAGTTCAAGCCTCACGTACCGTGGTTAGCTCGGTGAATCCAGTAATAACAAAGGTCGACCAGGATGAAGGCGCCGAACCACGTGTAAAGAGAGTCCCAAGGCAGGTCCCAGATGCGGTACTGGTAGAGCCACTGGTAGCCTAGCAACACCACCCACGACAACCTGCGTCACCACCACACCTCAGTTGACTATGCTAGCTCAGATGGTGCATTAATAAAAGTAAATTAAGGCTTTGATTGTGCTTGATTACAACTGAATAATAAAAGAATAAGTGGTGAAATGATAAATAATTATATTTCTAAGATGCTTTAAAAAATTGGAACACCAACTTCTGCGAGTTAAGAGAATTTAATTATCATGAAATTAAACTTTGGAAATCAATGAGATCTTTGGAATATATAAAATATAGCCCCAAGAAGCACCCAGTTGCCATGAAAAAGAAGGTACCTGTGAAACTCCCGCGTGTAAGGTTACGCCACTTTCGAATTATATATAAATCTCTAGCTTATTTTAATGTGCATTGAAAATATAACGGCAACACACATCTTTACATCAACAATGTCTCATTCCTCTCATTCACTTTCCACCCTTTCATTCCTTCCCTCTCACTCTTTACCTTGCAGCCTCGTCGAGAATCCCAGAATTTACAGAGAAGAAAACTTCGCTGAATCTAACAGTTTTGCCCTGCAGGAAACGCACTGCCAAATCCACCAACATGAAGACTGCCATCACAGGAATTGCCTGAAACATAAACCCATAGTTTTACTGTTTCATCATTATCACAACTAACATAAAGCAATGCTACTTTATTTTTGTTGTAATGGCTAAGATGCATTGTTACCAATATCTGATAATGGCAACCTACCCTTAGACTAAACCAAACCTACATGAAGTTAACTTTTCGTAGTTTTCACGATTGCTGTTGATTCCATAGATTGGCAGGCATATTTATTCACTAAACAGTAAGATGCGCTAAACAGCAAAGTAAGAGTCATTATACAATGGTTTGAGAAAAATATATTGCCAAAATTCAGAACTTAGATTACATGCATTTGTCATGAAAACGCACTTTACAATTGCAATGTATGGAATCTTGCGCCAATTGCACGTAACAAGGACTGGGTATACGCAGAACTCGGGTAGCCTAATTACCGTATCCTCTATTAAGTGACGAGCCAACAGTAGGTCAGCAACATAACTCCGGAATAAAGAGAATCAATTTTAATTTTGGGCTGTTGATGAAAAGTTTATGTAATGATAATAATTACTGGTTTATTGAAAAGGTACAGTAACCAAAACGCTGCAAATATACAACGGACAAAAGTGATTTATTACATGCAGTGACACGGAGAAGCGGGTCATTTAACAAAAGCTTTCATTACAGTTAGGAAAAGAAACATGAAGTAAACATGCACATTATTTTTTACACTGGAGGGCAGGGCCTGGTCTTACGCCCTTCTGTGAGGTCTCGTAAATCAGGCGTGTTGAGGTGTTGAACAGATAACGTGGTGCAGTAACTCGTTCACAGGTGGTGTCAAGATGGGTCTTATTTGGTATCGGGGCAAATTTTTCATTACGTGACGTCGCAGTACCTCACTCACTGTCAAGTGGTGACAGTGGTGTTACGGGATTCGCAGCAAAGGGGGGCAAGGCCGAATATCTCTGGTTAGCGCCTGCTGCGTGGTCAGCTGTAGTACAATTGTTGGTTCACAGGGGCGCTTCTCTTTGGGTACGCTATAAGGTCTTTTACCGGTGGTTGTGAAGGTCAGTTTATGGACGACCATCAGCTCTTACTGTTTAGCACTGATTTCATTGGTGTTCAAAAATGTTCGCCTATGTTCAACAGTTTCCATTCCTTTCCGAAACGAAATCATAAATTTTTGCGTGAATTTGCTGATATCTTGATGGAGGGGGCCACCAAACATTTGGTAAAAGCAGCTGCAGAAGCAGCACCTGATACGTCTTGACCCTCAGGTGTTCAGGACCTTTGTCGTTAAAGCGTAATAATACATTATGACTTACAACTTTCATACTGGGTGTATTCTACAACCCTCTAGAATGCACTTACTAACGACACCACTCAACATGGCGTGACACGGGCAGAGTATTTTTTCACCCAGCGTCGTGTTTTGTTGGATTTTTTTTATCAACGTCACGTTTTTGCTAGATAAGAACCTTCACAATTCTCACCTTCCAACCACCCTATTTATTTGGTAGTATTTTATACAGAAATGCCTGCCTTTATCCTAGCGGTTGGTGTCCCTCCCTGCCTGTTGTCTTTATGATAATATTTGTATGGTAAAGCAGTGCGATGTTACTGTATAAGCAGTACCCGGGCACAAAAAAAAAAAAAAAAAATCCACTCTGAAGGTTTTGCTGTCCTTTCCAGGTCCGGCAACAAGTAATATTTATGGGAAAACAAAAACTGATCACAATGATAAAGAAAAAAAGTGCTGCAAAAACATGTGTGGGAAGAATGGGAATGTTAGACCCCTAGTTCCTATTGGCCTTGAAAGGTTACTTTTCATGAGGGATTAAGAACACCAAACTTGCTAAAAACTCGTAGTCGACATAAGATACATTCTAAGTCACTGTCTAGCCTTTATTTTTGTGTGCCCCGTTGCGGAGTGGGACTTTGAAGTACTCCCCGTCCTATTTTAATTATTTTAATAGGGGATCATCATATATTGACTTCACTACGCCTCCTATATTACTGAATTCAGTCATTTGCAAACATGGCGGTTGTGTATGTTTACGTTTTGCTCGTAGGTGATGCTTGCAAATTTTTTGAGGAAGTGAAATGGACTATAGAAATGTTTGGGAGAGTAAAAAATGACAACCCAAACCAAGATGTACAGTACTACGAAGTTAAATACGCCTGGGTGAAGGGAGACAAAGAATATTAGTTAAAATACTAGATCAATAAGATCCGGCGATAAAATCCAAGACTAAACTGTTTATTTTCCTGTTTTCTCCATCAAAAACTATTATAATATGAAATGGGACGCGGCGCAACGGAAAACTTAAAGAGTTAAGGTGGTTTCTATTTAAAGTTTGGGAAGACACTGGTGTAGCATTTACACTATTACGTCATAGTTATATATTTCCATCGAATTTACATCGATCGTGAGTAAGAAGCAACATTAAAACAAAAATCCACGAGAAAGCCAATTGACGGGAGTTTGGCATTACGTCAGTACGTAAGATTAATATAACTGCCGATTATGATGACAGCCATCACCACCTCGATGGCGACACGGTGATAATAATGATGATTGATGTAGGTAAGAGTGTTAAAGTTACCTCGTGTATATAGTTGGGGACGTGATCGATGCGGCTGAAGGAGGTGGAGTTGGGACTGACGAGGTAGAACATAGTACCCACACGCTGTAGTAGTGTCCACTCCATCATGTACCACACTATATATCTGTAAGACATGTTCATAATTTTACCACCACACTGCTCCACACATTTTATTTTCACACACAAACACGTAGAGCATTTTCACAATAATACACACCTATGTCTACTCCAATATATTAATAGACTATCTCCACCAAGAGACATTTTATTCCTCTTATATTTATATGACAGATTAACATCCACATTCCGCATCGTCCAGTGCAATACCTACTGTGACCACTTGCATTGTGAGTGATGATCAGACAACTATTACCTAGCGTACGTTCTTGTACACTGAATAGACGTAACACAGGCATGTACAGTCGGGGACAACAGTTCGCTCCCCGTGGTGAAACAGTCACGGGAATGAGTCTCCGAACTGACTTACCGTACTGACTCATTTATCTCGTTTGGGGTCGATGCTGCTTCATTTTGGGCGGGGGCGAACTTTTGACCCCCACTGTATAATCACCAAGGGACACAAATTGATAGGCTACTCAGTTTCTATTAATATGGTTTAAGAATTTCTCATTTCTCCCAAAAGATGTTACAACACAAACTCGCGTGCCAACCACATTTGTTATGATTTTCTCCCATCACACTAATGAAACATTGTTAAGCGCAAGACTGATGTACAGTTTACGTACAGAGATCGTCGATTTCGCTGGTGGCCGGAGGCTGGAGAATACAGTTGTTCAGTCAGGGAGCGTGGCCAGGGATATGACGAAGTTTTCCACCTTATGCTGACCAAGTGTCAGTAGAGTTACTCCGAAAAGTTGCTAGAAGTCGCTAGATAAAGTGAAAAAAAAATGTACCTACCATAAAATTGAAGAAATTCGCATACTAATTTACGTTATGTAATATATGAATGATACCGGAAGTGGGTTTAAGAGCTAATAAACAAATACTAAATGAATGTTAGCACTCTGGGATAAAGAGACACTCACAGTGTGACTCCTCTTTCTCGATGCCACCGCTGGATGTTCCAGGATCTTGTGAACAATTTTCTGGTGATGATTAATTTTCTTCTCTGCCTCCAGTGTACCAATGTTTCTTATGACTCGCTCAAACAACTCATAGTAATGACAGCATTTTCCATGTCGCCGTAGGCCATATTTAATGGTTAAGATTACTTTCATAGTTCCATCACTCATTTTGTTACGAAGTTTAGACTTTATGAGGTTCATCTGACTGAGCACTCGTTCAACATCGGCATTAGAATGTGGCAGTGACAGCACAGTTAGAGCTAGGTCAGTAAGATCACTATAAGGATTTTCTCCTGTGGCATCCTTATACTCAGTGACTACCCAACGTTGTTGTGTCTGAGTCTTGCTTCCACAGTGTGATGCAATTTCCTCCATTAAAAGTCTATGCGCGTAAGAGTAGCGGCATAACTAACAAAGATCTTTGCCAAGTCCAGAATCCCTTGTTTTATTGGTTGTACACATTCACCTGAACTTAGTGATGCCATTGACCGTAATATACTAACATTATCCGACAAGCGGTTACGCAATTGTTTGATAAGTTCATTAACAAAGTGGATGCATCTTTGGCGACCTCTCGTGGTCAGGTCATCCTTAACTGTCATATTTTGTGAGGTTGTCAGGTCTCCAGGTAAAGTGATCTTAATTGTGAACTAAATATAATATATATATATATATATATATATATATATATATATATATATATATATATATATATATATATATATATATATATAAGAAAAAATATCAAAATTTCACATATGTACATTAATATATTAATAACATAGAATGAAAAGATAAATAACAACAAACCAATCCCCCCTTGTAATCTATGTTGCTTTTTATCATTGTACTTTTATCATTCATGCAAAAATGTGTAAACTTTTATTTTTACCTTTTAGTCCGACTTCGTAATCCTAAGTGGCCCGAGTTAGTTATCCGAGATGGTCTGAGTTGGCAATGGGCCGAGTTGGACTGTAACCCTGATATAGACTCGTGGTAGTTGACTATGATTTATTTATTGTTATTTTTTTAGGGGGTGGAAGTAGTTCAGCGGAATATTTCCTAATCGACACACAGACAAGGAATGGTGGGTGCGGATGCGAGTGTAGGCGCAGATGGTGGCAACTACACGCACTTACGATATTTGATACGCAACATAATGTGCTGCCATGAATACGTATGAATAACATGCAAGGTCTTGGCCAAGATTATAATAGAGGGGCTTCCCAATACCTGTATACTGGAGTTAACTCATATGAAGAGGTAAGGTAAGAATTTATAGTATAGTAGTAGGGTTGTAGAGTGAGGAAGGTTGGTAGCGTGACTCGAGGATGTAAAGATAATATAACATATTAACACAGGCTCAGTACAAGACTAGTGTAGTATATAAAACACAAATGCGCGTTACAGCATTATTTTACTAGTTCATGGGGGGGGGGGATTAATGGTGGCCCTTCACCAGATATATTTTTTATGGGGAATATCCCACCCGGGCACAGGTCAGGTCATCGATCCACAACGGGGCCTAAGGGGCGAAAAAATAAGAGTCAAAATAAGTTAAAAATAGAAAAGAAAAGGTTATATTAATCTACCTAGATAATCGCGAGTGGACGGTTCAAGCCAGCAAAAGGAAGAGGAAAAGAAGATCTTCATCCTAACAAGGTCTCCATAGCAGAAGACAGACAAATAAAATATAACCCAAGAAACCATTGAAACAAGCCGACCAAGAAGAGAGAAGAACTGTTGCCTGACCTGACGTTTACCTGACTCCTGGTACCACTCCTGCCGCAACCCTGGTCTAGACCAGCTTGTTTGGTCAGGTGAACTGAGAACTCTGGTTCCCTTTGTGATCTAAACCTCTGTTGGGTCAGATCAAGGTCACTGCCAAATTAACTAGCCCCCTCGTGGGCAATCTGTAATCAACTAGCGCGGGTGTACACCTGCGCATCCTGTTATTGTTTGGTGTTGTTCTTCTCTGGGCAGTAAGCTTGGGTCTGATAAACAATCATTACACCAATGTTGGCTGGTAATTCAAACGTACACAGTACAGCGAAAGGGTGTATTGTATTCAGGTCCGTAAAGATATGTTGTGAGACGAAATAAAAAGATTTCTTTAATATTAGAAATGACTTAAATTGCGGTTTCTATAGCAACGGTCTACGAATATCATTACATTAGTTATCCCGCCCCATCCTCCACTAGACTGTTGGCTAGCAAGAGTCCTGTGTAATTGTTGATAAGCAGATGCTAAACAACATTCATATGGGTGTGGATGGCCTTGAGTATAGATACAATACTGCATGTCATGTCAGTCGGAGTGTTGGCATTATCTTTTAACATCTCGACTCTCCACTGGGTGTTTGAGACGCGCTTCTCCTGTTCATTCCTCCAGGGACTTGGGGTTTCCTGGTATATTATGAGATTTCGTGAGTAATATTTCATTGATTCTTAAATTTTTCCTTGCCAATTATAATAAACACTCGTTCTCGAAAAACTAAATACCCCGTGGATTATGTAAACATATCTTTGGTTCCAACTATGACACTGTGTATGCAGCCTGTAACTTGATAACCCTATTTACACATAATGGGTTTAAATACTGTATCTGTCCCCTTATTTATGCTTCTCACTTTCAAACTTTGCAGTTCTCAAATAATGCCTATAGTGTTGTTAGTTTATGGTGACAGACTCTCAATATTTAAATTATTCTCAACCAGATATCTTTTCATATTTGCTTCTTCAAATTCTACTGACATATAGTGAAGCAAATTAGCCTGTAATTCGTCCAAGGTGAACAACGGATGATTAGAGGTTGGCTCGGGTAGTTGGACGGATATCTTACTATAGTGAAGATGCTGGAGACTTCTTGTCCACATTCACTTGTTAGATCTATACCAAGCACCTGAAATAAAAGGTAATTACGAGGAAAGTGGGACCATTATATAGAAGGAAAATCACAAGTTGGCAACCACTTTAAGTTTTGAGAAATCATTGTATTTTGTTAATCTAATTTGGGTACCTTAAGTAATATTGATATTATTGTTATGTAGAATAAAAAAATCTGGAGAATCATAGGAGAAGGGGATCTGGTATCGATTTTACCAGCCAGTTTAAAATGTTTTATTAAAAAATCTCACTATTTTGGCTGCCATTTTGGGTTTAAACAATCGTTGGTATTTAACTGGGCATACATAAAAAATGGTCACTTCAGTGTCTCAAATCGGCCAGTATTTAAGATGCCCCTGAAAGAGGTGGGCATTTTGGGCATCTTTTATAACAAAAAATAAGTTGGCACTATCGGCTTCCTTGGAAAAAATCGGTCTAGAATGAACCACAAACATAAAGTTAACACCTTTTCCCTAGGATCTGAGACTTAACTAGTTAGGAAGACAATTTTCCTCGAGAATTTCCGGGATTTCGCACCGCCATCTCACATTAGGTAACAGGTCTGTGATGCTCAGATAGTTAGATTCAATCCCATATACGAAATTTGAGAACCTACAGGTATTTATTATCATTAAACTACCCAAAAATATTGTTTTTAAAACTCTTGTTTGGTTCTGGGGATGATAATGCTGTAAATTAACACTGCCTTATTGAACACTGAACACCTTAAGGTCATCTGGTTCCAGGTGAGTTTTTTTTTTTAAGATAAACTTGTTTTTGCTGACCAGGGAGGAACAGAAAAACACGAGGGAAAAAATCACGACAGCTGCTTTCACGACTTCACATTATCAGGTGGTATAAAAGGTCCCCAGTTAGTTGTTTGTTCGTATAGTATTAGTTAAACATTCCATCTCTTATTGTTTCATTTTCAGTACACTTGTTACCGTCATTTTCCGTCATCTAAATTCAGGTTCCTGTAGTTATCATCTCCTGTCAAGTAGTTCTATGTTAGATATCTTCACCCAGAAGTTATGAAGTAAATACTGTACATAATTATGTAAGTTACTGTATATAACCATTTTATATTTGATCTTTTATTGGTGTGATTGATAACAAACTGTATTTTATAACATGAATGGAGTGAAAGAAACACACCTTGTCTCATATGGAGCCAGCGACATCTGGCTCATGTAGATGTAAATGTTTATGTTCTGTTTTCCTAAATATAACGTAATGGAGGTTTAGTGTGTTTATTGTTGCTAGTACGACAGTTATTTCACTCGAAATCTTGAGGATGTTTAGGTTATATTAAGATACCTTCACTCAGAATCAAACTTTATTAAAAAACATAAGCACAGTTACAGACCAAGGTACAGTGTAAAGTACAAATACAGTAGCTTTACAGGCAGCCAATACAATAAATTGTTTTGATTGAGTGCAGTTACAAATCTTACCGACAGTGAAGTTCATCCGCCTCCACTGTCTTTGGCGATGGTGATAAGTTTTATTTGGAACAACTTCATATGCTCGGTACACTCTTTACTGCATGCAAGGTTCCTACACGGTGTATTTGTTAGTGCAGTTTATCATTAACTCTTATAGTAGCCTACTTGCTTTTTTCTGTGACTGCATCATAAGTGTCTCAGTTTAATTCATCAATATATATCTATAGTGGTAACTTTTTCCACTGTTCATTAGATTTATGGGTAGTAAATAACCTCGGCTTCATCCAGGCCGGGCAGGAGAATACATCGTTCAGCGTGTTTTTGTACAGGGCGGACCAAAAAAGAAAACTACAATTAAAACAGCATGGAGCAACCTCAAGTGTAAGGTTAACGCTGGCAACTCACCAGAAAAAAAAAAACTAAAAAAACAGCATGGACTTAAAAAACAACCTTGACCAGGAGGTAAAGACGATGCTAGTGATCATGATTCAGCTAAAATCGGACAGATTTGCAACAGCCAATTAGCTGTAACATATGAGGAGGGGGCGGGACATCTCTTCTAAGCTGGGAAAAACTCACTTTAGTGGGGCGGGCATCTGCCAGCTCCAGGTATAAATACTACTGAGTAATGTACTCTGAGGTGTTTATAGATTTCTTGCCCGCCTATAGTATAAGCGAGGCAATTGCAAGCGTTTTAATCTCTCTGGTTACCTGAGGTGTGTAGTGCAGGCACCAGTCTGGTGGCCCTCCTTTGGACGTTTTCAATCAACTGACAGTCTCTGGCATATCTTGAGGACCAGACAGTACTCAAAACAGGGAAGCACCTCACTTTTGTTGTTTCCTAGATGTTTCATCATGGGATCGCGTATAATTCTCCACAAAACTTTACGCACTATGATGGTCAAACTCACCAGCCTATTATTTGTGGAGTGGCCATCTCCCTGTTTGACTATAGGACTCGTACAGTATATGCCTCTTGGTGGTGGGGGGGGGGTGAATGCTGGATGTGTCAGATGTCTGTATTTTGCTCCTGGTGGCTTCTTGCTCCTGAACGGTTGTGCCAGAGCTTTCTTGCCTTTCCTCCGCACGATTAAGTTGAGAACTTTGGAAAATCGGACCGAGAGTTTGTGATGGAAGCTATTTATGTCAGTCCCACCTAACACTGACGCTGAGCCAAGAGTTGCCAACTACTTCTTATCAAAATATAACTTCCTTAGAAAACAAAACAAAACAATCTTTCTCATTCACTATATAGCTGTAATATTCCCCAATAGAAAACGGACATACAGTATTTCGAGGGGAGGGGGGGAGGGGGTATAGTCTAATTATGTAAATAAAATTTGCAAATGGTCATACGGTGTTCATATCTTACAGAAAACTCTCACGACAATGGGAAGCTATAGTAATTTTCTTAAAACTATATTTTGGTCGCTTGTGTGTGTGTGGTCCCCTGTACAACCTTAAATGCACATAATACAAAAATATTAAAAAATTGATTTTAGCATGATTTATACATGGATAACCAGACTGTAAGGAATTTGCTATTAGTATACTTAATGTTTTGAGGGGAGGCAACACTAGTCTCTGGCGACAACTGGAAGACAGGTCAGATGATGCTGTGTTACGATTGTATTCCTTATTATCGTGTGTATGATAGTTTATGCGTTGTCATGCCTGAGTGGCTCTGTACACATGCAAACAATTAATAATGTCATTGAATAAACCGTGTAAGAAACTAGGCTTTTATCACCCTCAATCACGAATTAAGTTGGGTTAGGTTTGGTAAGTTAGGTTAGCTTCAGTGCTTCAGAGGGCATTGGGTATAAATAAGTTAGAAAACTCCATGGTAGTTAAGCGAATTGATACATTAGGCACGATCATGTAGAATGTGTAGTGAAATTTGATGCACTGTAAGCCAGTGTGGATGTCCAGAAATCCACTTTGCATCCTGCTTAAGCAAGTTTGAGGTGCGTGTAATCTAGGAAACTTGTCAAACCCCAAAACCGTCACACGTGTACGAGAAAATGTACAGTAAGTTACTAAAAAAAATATTAAGGGAGAGTCGTAAGAATTACTTGGCGCCCTCCGTGTTAGTTTCCTTCTTAAATGTTAACATCTTGGTTAATGTAGTGTAATAAATACGAATATGAAACGTTTACCCCCCAAAAAATAGTTTTATCTTCTGAGCCACAAATTAATGAGTGTTTTGTTTATTTTGATAATAGTATCTGCTTTAGGTTCTTACTAGTTTTCATACGAATAATTATATCGCTTTGGCTGGATATTAATAATAACTTATTAGAATTAGAAAATATATTCATAAAGAAAAATATAATCACAGGTTTCTGTTTAAGTACAGGTACAGTGGACTTTTACAGGCAAGTCTATAACTGGTTCAAAACGGATCTGAAATACGTAGTCGTATTACAGTAATAATATAATTATTTGGTTTCACAATGTTAGTTTTTTAATATAAGTTTATTATACTTGTAGTAACTAAATAGCATGTTAATGATAAAATGAGTGCTTCACTGGTGTAAAGTTTATTAAGGTGAACTATTTACAGCAGTATGTGTCCACTAGTATGTGTACAAATGTACGCAAATGTACACAACATGCGGTATAGAGCGAGAAACTTAACGTTGCATATACGCACCATATATTTTGTATGATTGAAAAATGGAAGTTTGGCATGAAGGTTTTATGTTTCACATTTTATCCTTTAGGGTTTAAAGTAATCGTGTTTTAATGTAGTCACTAGCTGGAGAACTCAGGGTTGCCAGAATTGTTTCTTGATGGGGGGGAGCTCGTAGCCTTTGTCCGTAACTACCCTATTAGTTACAGTATCTATACAATACACTAACTACAATATAATCTACATTGCACTAACTACAATATAATTTACACTACACTACATACAGTATCATCTACACTACATCAACAGCAGTATCATTTACACTTCATGAATTAAACTACCAAATACACTTTATAATCTCCAGTACACTACATCCGCTACAATATCACGTTCAAGTGGAGGATCAGAAGGTCGCTCCTCGAGTAGTGGGTGTTGATAGTGATGGAAATGTTAATGTACTGATTGGATGACTCCCTGTAACCATTTATTTTCTTTTTCTTTTTATTTGAGCTAAATATAACACCGAGGTACACACCCCAGGGTCCCTTTAGTATGCAATTAGTTTCAGGTCTGTAGATATCAATGTTTAGTCCCACGACACACACACACACACACACTTATCATCATACATTTTTCTTCCATTTTTTTTTCAACAAATTCTTTGTAAAAAGGTTGATTTAGTTAATGAAATCAGGTTATTAGAATATTTATCACACTAGTTTTAACCATTAATATGGCCTTGCAGTTTAAGGGTAACATGATGTGGAGTAGTCGCTGTGATCTTGTCACTTTTTCAGCTGCACCGTTGTAACGGTAATTGTTTTCTCTGCAACATAGTTGTCCTTGTCACTCTGCCTTCAGCTGGTACACAGACCTAGGTAACCCTCACTTTATCTTGTTTGTATTAATGTTGGAGCTCAGACGATTTAGTCCTCGCCTCGTCCAAAATATAAAGAAGATAACAAAAGAGAACACGAGGGTGTTGTCTACAGTAGGGACAGCAGTGATGGGTGTGCTTAAGGCGTACGTGGTGAAGGCAGCGCACCGGGCGGCCTCAGCTGCAGGGGCCCACCGCCACCCATCGTATAAGGCGGACGTCACACCCACAGCGGAGAATATAAACAGCTGGAACGCGAACACCGTCGACCATGAAGACGTCTGAGGGTTAAGAGTTTAAGATCAGTTACTGTGAGTCACTATACTGTAAAACTGAGAATGTTTAAATATAAAACTTGCTTGGACTGCTTTAGTATGTAACTTACTTAGACTGTTCAAATATGAAGCTTGGTTCTTTTAGTGACTGGTAGGTTTAAGTATATGAAATACAGGCTTTATTCGCCTAAATACCTGATATAATTAATGAAACACTTTTGTATTGTTAAATAAAGTGATGCTAGAAATTATTGAAGGTTAAAGGACAGTAAAAAAACCCCAAAGAGAATGTACTAAACCACACAAAAGAAAACTAGATAACACTATTCGTACTTACAAGGAATAATATATTAAGTAAGTGATTGATCAAATAAATTCTTTCCACTTACATAACTTTAAAGCCATCATTATCAATTTGCAGAATAAAGTCCAGATTAAAAGGAGTTAAGCACTTGACAAAAAGGTTAATACAATGCCCCGAGTGTAAGACAAAAAAAACCTTGAACAAACCTAACCTAACCCAAGGGGGTTTTGTCCGAACCCCACAATCCCCCATAGCAGATTGATGTAAACATTACTTCACGAGGAGGCAGATGTAATCAAGACGAGCTGCAGTGAATCATTACAATATTTGACTCGGTTAATTTTGGTTGTGTTAAGCAAAAGCAAACTCTACGGTGAGAAACTTCCTTGACATTTGGTGTGGTAGATTGATTAGACTTTAACAATTACCATTTACGTATCAATCGTTGTGAGGAAGCCATCAAAAGTTGTGGCTTTATGTACACCGTAAAATTCGCGAATACCAATGATAAAAATCGTGGCCGTATTATGGGATGTGAAAGGGGGAGGGGAATGTGAAAATACAGTATAGTTGGTGGCATTCGCAACAAAATTAGTTGTTTTAGAGTTGTATTATCTGATCCTGACAACCAGTACAGCAGAATACATGTAGAGAAAGGAAGATAAGAAAAATGTCTTACCGTGAAGCGTACAACCATCAGTTGTTGAGCCAGCAGCGCCAGTATCAAGTGAATGGTGACATACACAACCTGCCAGAGGGGCAGTTGGGGGTCGTATTTGGCTCTGGGAGCTTTCACGTCGGGGAAGGTGTCAGGGTCCCCCAGGCGGGGTGCTCCAGGGATCCAGCCAGGTCCATAGAACACGGCCTTCAGGGAGTCTCTCCATGTATTCATACTTCTGGCCTTTTTATATATCTCACCGAAGTAGAAGAACTGTTTTGAATTGAATTGAAACAGTTTATTTAGCCAGAAAAACACAGACACAGAGTGGATAATAATAACATGACTGAGCCAGTTGAGAACCTGAGCTCTCTTTGAGGCACCTGATATATAGACTGTTGAAGTTTATTTTTTCATTAACAGGTTAATAAAATTCAGTTAGGGTTTGTAGTGTGGTAAACTAAATAAAATATTCGCTGTAATCTATTGTTTTAGGTATTAATAAGTCAAGCCCAGTTTTGAGCTTAGCCACGAAAATCATCCTTATAACATTTTTGGGTCACTTTCATTGTTAACTTAATGCCGTTCCTGGTTTTGTTCATTTAAGAACAAGTTTCATGAAATTCGAGCTTTTTGGCTTTGTTAGGCGAAATATATCGCCAAATGTACTGTGCTAAATACGTATACTATAAACAATTGGCTCTACGTGTGCAAAGTTAGAAATATCACTTTAATCTGTATTATTAAAGTTGTAGATAATTCCAAGCACTGTATATGAAAGGAAGGATAACTGCAATAAGCTGTGTAAAAAGTGGCAAATGCCTACACCGGAGATTGCTATAATAATACAATATCTGAACATGGAACATTGAGCTGTTCTTGTTATTTTCAAGAGCCATCTAACGTTTTCTTTATTATCAAGTACAGTACGTGCAAGTTTAACTCCTGACATTTAACTGATTAGTATTTTTTATGTACTGTACACTAATTTGTCACCCATACTCCTATTATGTAGTGACGAGGGTAAAGTTTGGTTAATTAAAGTTCTGACTTGCTGAAAACTGACCCTTAGTGTATGTATGTATGTATGTATGTATGAATGTATGTATGTATGTACTGTCTCAGGTTTTGTACTCCTTGACTCACTCCATATAAAAATGGGAGAGAACTGCGTTTTTATAAGGATTAGTGGACATCAGTAGTCAGCGTCAGGAAGTTAAAAAATTCTTCTTTCGTATAATGTGTACAGGTAAACAATGGCGATAACTGAGTTAACTGTAAAGTTTCATAATTCATAACAATATACTATACCGTAGAGGGAGTAGAGATGTTACAAACCTCGTGCCAGAGGACATTGTGGGTCTGGGGCTGCTCAGTAAGACCGTACACTATCACCTCGTTGTCTCTCTCGGGCTCAAAGGTGCCGAAGATACGGTCCCAGATGACGAACACACTGGCGTAGTTCTTGTCCAGGCACCACTTGTTTGACCCTGGGGAACAACACTACTTAGTAACAGCAACTAAAGAAACTTATTTCCAGCAGTAGGAGGCAAATCAACACTTTGATGTTGTGGTGAAAAATATAATGGCCTTTTGAGATATACCCCGTCCAAGTTTAATGTTTCTTTTCTACACACTGGTTATGTGCACAATGAAACATATCTTAACATTAAACAAATTACATAAACGATAGAAAATTTACGGAAAAAATAAAATCATGAACAAATAAAGAAAAGTTCACTTATGCAGCATTTTGGCTTCCGTCCTACGATAAATCGTATTTCCTAAACATCACAGTGATACAAGAATATAAATCTTCACAAACTTATGAAATTTGAGATTAGAATTTAGTTTACGCTGTTTCAGTCGCCAAGTTCCTCACTTTTCGCCAGCACGGAGAGCCGAGCCCTTCAGCACACTTACCGTGGTGAACTCGATGGTAGGATGGCGTCATGAAGATCCAGCCTATCGGGCCAAGAGTTCCCACATGTTCTGTGTGTACCCAGAACTGGAATAAGTAATTGAAGGCTGTGTGAGCGACGACGATAGATACTGGGAAGCCTATCAGCGCCAGGGGGTGATAAAAACCAAAGTGCCCGGCGCGTTGTAGCACTGAAAGACGCACTGATGTTGCCAGGTTGTAGTCTTCTGACGAATGGTGGATCTGATGCACTGCCCACAAGATATTTAGCTCTGGTCGTGAGGAAAATAGGTCAGTTAATGAGTGCTCTAGATATTTACTCTTTTAATAAACAACAACTTGTAAATGACGCTAGGAAATAAAGCTAGCTAGAGTAGAATACATGCCGGTATTACGTAAAATGTTCCCATAGGATTCCACATAACACAGCCCCTTTCATACATACCATGATTTGCTCGATGAATCCAGTAGTAGCAGAAGTCAACGAGAATTAAGGCGCCGAACCACGTGTACGGAGAATTCCAAGGCAGGTCCCAGATGCGGTACTGGTAGAGCCACTGGTAGCCTAACAACACCACCCACGAGGATATGAATCTGCAAATGAGAACAGTGCATCATCACATTAGGCTGTAGTGATCCTACTTGATATCTTTATTATCCGTTCTGTAAAGCTTGGGATATTGGTAAGATGCCTTTATCATTAACCTGGTGTGTTTAATATGTATTAGAAGTAACAAAACGGCTGTTTTATTGTTATATATATACACACACACACTCTTACCCTGTAGCCTCGTGAAGAATGCCAACGCCAAGGGAGGAGAAAGCCTCATTGATCCTGGCAGGTTGACCCACCAAGTAACGCACCACAAACTCCACCACGATGAAGAAGACGAACAAAGGAACTGCCTTGAACAAAGAATACTGTAAGTGTGCTTAAGCTTTGGGGGTATGAATATATATCATCAAGTTCATTGCAGTATTGTTTTCATTGACTTTTTATATTCTAACGAGAGAGTGCAGAAGGAATCAAGCTCAGTGATTTATATATTTTTTATTCCATGTCCTTTAGTTTTTGTTGTTTTGGGGGCAAGAACAGTTTGCGAGAAGTCTACGTCAAGACGCATTACTTTCAGAGATGAATGTAGCCCTTATCCTGTTTTTACTAGTTCTGGTGGTAGTTGTTTAGGATGCAACGCGAGCCCGTGTTTGTTTATTCATAAACCACACACACACACACACACACACACACCCACACACACACACACACACACACACACACACACACACACACACACACCACACACACACACACACACACACACACACACACACAGTTTGAAATTATTTAACACCACAATAATATATATACTGTAATTAGAGTCATTTATCTTTTAAAGTTCGTAGTTGGGATATGAACGAGCTTCACACTTGAAATCTTTCAGAAAATAATCATTTCCTCGTTTTAGAAAATTTCAACTTTTAAAAATTATAGAAATTCTCTTTTCATCCGCTGTAAAAAAGTACTTATAGTATTAATTATCTTTGGGCTAAGCTTAAGAGAAGTGAGAATAATATTAATGCTAAAAATGGTTACTTGTAGATGCACAACTTACAAAGGCGAGGACTTCTATCCGTCGTGTGAGCCGTAGTCTACTGGCTGGTTGACGGTGATGTAAGTACTCGTGGGATAAAAACGTATTGACCGGATGCTGTAGGGCAGGGGTGTCAAACTCATGGCCCGCGGGCCAAATGTGGCCCTTGGGATGGTCAGGTGTGGCCCGCGGGATGACGGTAAAATTTATCATCCCGTGAAATTATGAAAGAAATAGATATAATCATGTTTATTCAGTAAAATGAATTTTACATACTTAAGATCAGACAAACCCAAATGAGGTATTCCTGGTAAGCCAGGTAAAGCAATGTGTGAAGCTGTAAACTTCAATCCTGCAAATATGTGATTTAGCACTTGTGTTGGCCCTGAAGAGGGCAACTAAAATAAGAATTGGCCCTCGAAAGGTTTGAGTTTGACACCACTGGTGTAAGACTTATATTTTTGGTGGTTTTGGGCCAAAAATTAGATTTAGCTGAAAATCACAGCATGGGTACTCCTGAGCTTGCTGATTATGGATACGTGGTCCAAGATTCGATTGCAGAGTAATTAGTGGCCAAAATGACCCTTGAAATATTTTACTGACATTTTTCAATGCTAATTACTCATCAACTATGGGTTTCCAAGGTGTGATTTAGGGTTTGTGTGTTATTCTGAAAGTACATTAGTTAGACCCCTTAAATTTGAATTCTGAGAAAAAAGTATATTTTGGTCAAAAATTTTGTAAGGTGTAAGTGTAGGGTACAAAAGATTCTGGAAAGGGGGGGGGGGGGCAAGCCTCGAAAAAAGGGTTGTTTGATTTCCATCCATATTTTTTTGTAAGAAAAGGGGGAGCCATGGCGGAATGCCCCCCCCCCCCTCCTTTTTAACACCTGACTACACGGAAGGATTATGGCAAAAACTTGCACTGCAATTTTTGTTTTATGTTCTGTGGTAAATTACGACAAAACCTAATTATTTTGTCCTTCAGTTGACCCAAGACAAAAACTGACTCCATCCCTGTTTTCTTCAGAAGTGAATCAGTGGAGATACGCACGATAAGTTCACTTGAGCCTTAGTTGTTGTTTTATCGTTAGTGATCCCGGGAAGGAGTGTTGAGTATGACAGATCAGGAGCTCAGTAGAAAAACCCTTGTAAATATGGAAGTTACTGAGGAGAGCAGAGTGGATTGACTGTGACTGTCACGCTAGCCTGGGTCCGGGTTCCCGAAGATTACGTCAGTGTTTTTCGTTTCATTGTTATCGAGGCGAAACAATACACTGTTGGTATATAGAGCTCACAGTGGCATTGGCAATATAGGATTACCGTCTATTAGCTATACAATATTTTTTAATTGATTAATAATAGCTATGAAAAAAAGAACTGGCAGAATAATTGTAATTTGAATCAGAATCGTTCCTCATTGGCAGTGAGGTTATGCATAAGTATTTCCTGGGTGTATTTTTTATCGCTTAAGTGGAGACTAGTTTTGTGAGTCCACAGTCGTTAAGCAGAAAAAATAAAACATGATCGCTAACCCCTTCCCCACGGTCACGCCTTACATAAGCTATAAAAAACATACATGAAGAAAAAGGTTAGAAATGTTGCTTCAGTACCCTAAATAAAATTACCGCGTGGTATTGAAGCGTGTATTGTTTTTACCCTGCGAAGCGAGGGTTATAGATTCCGCCCTGTGGGTTTAACTATATTAGTGCTTATTACTAGTCTACCCAATGTTTGTTTTGTTGCGTCTTGTAAACTAAATGTGTAAACTTACCTCATTTACGTAGTTAGGGACTTGGTCAACTTTGCTGAAGGAGGTGGCATTGGGGGTGACGAAGTACAAGAGAGTACCCACACGCTCCAGTAGTGACTTCCCCATATCTGTACCACACACACACACACTGTACCTGTAAAGAGAGACACCTTATAGCATCACACTGTATCTCTAAGATAATTTCTTGCCCGCGCACACACACACACAACGGTGGGGTACACAGATACAGGAACGAGGTATTATTTTCATAGTTTATTATAATTTACTTATCTTGGCAATCTTCGACACTATAACTTTTGAACTTACTAGAATATTTATTTAATTTTCAACTTGTTCATTCGTAAATCTAATCCCGTGAAAAGACAGGATAGCGGCGTGATGACTTTTATCTTCTTGTTGACCCTGGTGCATCATGGTGAAACTCGTGAATTTTATACACGTCATATCATTTTTGAGACTCAGTTGTGTTTGGTATCCAGTATAAATACCACAGTTCTCTCTTCTTTTTTGTTTTGTTTAACGGTGTCATAAACCATATGATATGGCAATGTTTTTGTCCTGATGGTTGAAAACAGGTTCGGTTAGGTTAGGTTAAGTATCCTCCAAGTCTAGATTAGGTTAGGGTAAGTTACATAAGGTTAATTTAGGTAATGTTATGCTAGGTACGTTATACATTACGTAGGCCACCTGTGGCTTAATGGTCAGCATGCTCGCCTCGCAAGCGAGTGGACCCAGGTTCGAACCCCGGGCAAGTTTCTTTACGCCATTTGCCTCTGTCTACCCAGCACTAATTGGGGACCTGGATGTTAATCAATTTGCGGATTGTGTTCCGGATTAATGGTTAGCCAGTGCAGTTGACAAATTGTCCGGTCTTCTCGGATTATTCCTTGACACTGGGTCATGCAGCTAACTAAGGGTGTGGTTGTTGTGTTGGCGACAGCTCCTACATTTTAAACAAATTCACGCCTCGGTGGCCCTTGGACCGGTTATCCTCGATCACGAGAGGCAACCATTATTTTTTTATACGTTACGTTAGGTTACTTAGACTAGGCGACGTATCCTCCACGTCACTAACAATCCGATATCGTAACATCCTCTGTTGTACGAGTCAGTAAATACCAAAACTTGACAATGGAACTTTTTCTCAAGTTCCAGGTTATTGTAATGTTGTGTAAATGAAGTGTCAACCGATCCTTAAGACATTTCCTCCAGGGAACAACAATTTCGTCCTTATTCACCGTTATGACCTTTCTGGCATCCTCTCCCCAAAAGGGTTCACCCGACACTCCCCCCCCTGGGCGTGGTGTCACTTATACCTGACCCACCTCGTGCTTCAGTCCCAGGTGAGGTGTTGATAAATGATCACCTGAAGATTAAACACCCTAACACTGCCAAGGGGAGGGGGGTAGATTAGGTTAAGGTTAAAGTTTGGTTAAATTAGGTAAGGTTACGGGTAGGTTACATTAGGTAAAGTTAGGGCTAGGTTACGTAAGGTTAGAGTTAGGTTCGGTTACATTAGATGTGGTTAACGTTGAGGTGATTAATCTTAAGGTGAAATAAACTGACGGGGGACAATGCTTGAGGTGATTCATATTTAACTACAGTTTTCACATGATTCGAAATGTTCCCTTAATTATTGTCAAATCACTTTACTGTTCAGACAAACATTAGAACGATGCTGTGGGCAGTTGTCGTTGAGAGAGGCATTACTTATATGTGCTTGGAACCAGTTATAATTATTTTCATTCGTATCAACGGTGATTACAACAACTTGCAGCTAATAACACACATTTCTAATACCACAGCCGGCCACCACCACTCGTGTTCAAACTTACAATAAATGTTTCACTTGATAACCAAGTAAAATGACGCTGAAATACGTCTAAATTTGTCTTTAATGAAACACTCTTATGTGGGTTTTTCTACAGGCACATAATGCTACACACATGACTGACACATCGCGTACACACAAGCTTTCAGAATCATAGAGTGGGGAGAACTTACTCGTTGTGTCGTCACAGAGGGAAGCTGGAGCACTGGCGGTCTGCTCTTGCCTGACTGCCAGTCAACGAGGAAGTACACTAAACTTTACTGTCTAGCAAGCGCCCCCTTCCCCCCTCACTCAGGCGTTAGGTTTTGTGCCGCCAGGTGTCCTTGAGGTATTCTATATACTATTTCCTCAGTAGAACTCTAATCAGGATAGGTTAAAGAAACTTAACTTGCATTCCCTAGAAAGACGAAGAGTGCGGGGAAATATGATAGAAGTATTTAAGTGGGTGAAAGGAATCAATAAAGGGGATATAGATAAAGTTCTTATAATATCCGAGCAGGATAGGACTCGGAGCAACGGATTCAAGTTGGATAAGTTTAGGTTTAGGAGGGAGATAGGAAGAAACTGGTTCACAAATAGGGTGGTGGACGAGTGGAACAAGCTTAGCAACTTTGTAGTAAGTGCGGGAACTCTGGAAAGTTTCAAAAGGAGGCTAGATAGATTCATGGATGATAGAGAGTGGTAGTAACTCTCGACAGGAGCTGCCATGCACAGGCCAACCGGCCTATTGCAGACTGCTTATTTTCTTATGTTCTTATGTTCTCCAACAATTTGTATTATTACTATAATCTGCAGGTTTTTTACCGTTATGCACACGTGTCTGCAGGGATATAATAATACATTTAGATCAATAGTTTAAAATAAAACCTTACCTAACCAAGTGTCAGGCTATGTAGAAATGATAAACGATATATTATTGAAATATAGCAAATTTACCGCATACGAAATAATTGTCCTTAAGTTGTAGCAATAAAAAGAAAAGTTATCCTTATTTAACATAAACGCCAGTTGCTTTTTAAAACTTAATTGGCAATTATCACTGTTTAGCGACACACACACACACACACGCACACACACGTGTGTTTGTGTGTGTGTGTGTGTGTGTGTGTAATAATAATAATAATAATAATAAACGGTTTATTGAAAAAGTTCTGCAGCCCGAAGGCTGAAAATATACATTGGACATAAATGACTTATTACATACATTGGTGGTTTAACAAAAGCCTTCATTAGAGAAAGGTAAAGGAACATACAGTGAACATACAGATTAATGTAGGTGTTGAACAGCAAACACGTAGGGTAGTAACTCCCTTCCAGATGGTGTTAGGAGGAACTCACGTGGTGTAGTAGTTCCCTCACAGATGGTGTTATGAGGGGCCTCACGTGGTGTAGTAATTCCCTCACAGATGGTGTTATGAGGGGCCTCACGTGGTGTAGTAATTCCCTCACAGATGGTGTTATGTAATTCCCTCACAGATGGTGTTATGAGGGGCCTCACGTGGTGTAGTAATTCCCTCACAGATGGTGTTATGCGGGGCCTCACGTGGTGTAGTAATTCCCTCACAGACGGTGTTATGCGGGGCCTCACGTGGTGAAGTAATTCCCTCACAGACGGTGTTATATGAGTGAGGTGTGGTCCCAGGCCTTCCTATCGTAGACGGGTTAACACATCGCTGGTTGTTGGGTCTCACGGGCCATTATCACTGGGTACCTGGGACCTCACTGTGTGAAGGTTAACTTGGGTGCGACTGTTACTGTTGAGTTGTTCTCACTGACTTAAGCACTGTTCACTACTGTTCACCTCTGTTTAACACTGGTTCCATTCCTTTCCTAAATGAAATAGTAACTTCTGGCGTGTGTTTGTGTGTGTGCGCGCGCGCGCTTATTTATACTAAAAAGTCGATGGGGCGCAAATCCATAAAACTGTGAGGGCAAACTTTTTCGGAGTGAGAATTGTAGACTAGGAACAATCTGCTCGAGAGTGTTGTGACGGCACCGAGTGTGAGCTGTTTAAAGGCCACAAAGAGAGTTCAGGCTCTCAATTTGGTCAGCCATGTCATTATTGTTTTTATTGTTCACTCTGCATCTGTATTTTTCTGGCTAAATAAACCGTTTCATTATCAATATTTGACCAACACTGGAGCAGGTACAGATATATTCAGGAGCCAGTACTTGCCAACAGTGCGTAACAGAATGTGACCGAACACCTTAGTGACTCACAAGCCGATAAGTGGCGAAGAGGGTAGAAGTAAAAATAAAAGATTTCAGTAGGTGGTTAGTGTTTGGTCGTCAAGGTTAACGCGATTTTTTTTTTTTATAATTTTCGCCACTCATCGTCAGCCTACTAAGATTGTTTCACTTATTCTGTACTCGCCCAGTTCACATTATAAAACGGTGATCATTATGGAAGTCAAGCAGTAGTAGTAGTAGAAAGAGAAAAAAAATTTAATGTACTTGTTTTATCTCTTGGGTATGTTGATCTTGTTATGTGGTGGTGTCAGGCAGCTGTATATGGCAAGAAGTTAGTGTGTGCGCGTGTGTGGGAGCCAAACTCTTCTGCTCATTACTTGGGTCGACAAAATTAACGTGTAGGTATTGCTGATATGTTTCCCTCAATAAACACAGTGAACAGCATGTGGGTAGAAGCGCGTGGGTATCCATAACCATCCTAACATATCGGTTTTCACAGGTAATATAAATCAATTGCCATCAAGTGTTGAAGTTAGCATTCGGATGTTTGATACTGCATGGCTAGTGAGTTTACAGAGATCTGGTCATGGTTCAGAAGCTATTCATTAATTAAATGTTATTTTTATTGCTCCCATATAGGTAATATTTATTCCATATTGAATGAAATAGATAAGATAAACGTAGTACGATATTTTTCCCGCGTCTTTCTGCATAGCCAACTAGCCGATGCTTGTGATTCACCGGGTCACTCTCACCAAGGAGCAAGGATTCTCGCAGTTTACTCACCAGACGCCCTAGTATTAGAATCCTTGCTCTCACCACTCTCAACCTGGTGATACGAGTGAGTTCCTTGAAGAAAATATACTGTAAACTGGTTAAATTGACTGTAGACTCGTATGTCTCTTTTTTTTACACAAGAGCTATTGCCTTTTGCCACACTAAATATAGTATTCGCATCAGTAAGGTTGATGCGACAGTGTTTTTGGAACTGTACAAATACTGCATATTCGTGCACGTGCTTCTATGAATTCAGTGTTTTTTTTTTTTAAAGTCACGAGTTCTTAGATGGCCTGGCACTGATATTTTGGTTCATAGACACATTATAAGCGTCTTTACACACACACACACAGTATGTCTCTCATTCTGATACTTTCACCTTATACTACTGTACTGTTAGTTTTTTATTTACTGTATTCGTAACAACAAAAACTTGGGAGTTCACCTTGAAGATTTAGTTCAACTTTTCCGATTTTGAATGACTTAGCTTCTTATTTTACCTTTTGATATTTATTGAAGGTGAACTTGTTTTATTCATGTTATTTAGGTTAAGTTGAAGTAGACCTGACAATAGAAATAAGGGTAATTGTAAGCCTGCGACATGACACCTGCATCCTTGACAGACATATTGTGGATCGGTTTCATAAGCACTTCATGTTTGGCGCTTACGTTGATAATAAAAGTATATAATAGAGATGTACAACGTTTGATTTCATACTAGTCTTATTGATACAAACATCTTAAGTGCCACTTGCCTGAAATTCATATACGTGTATTCAGTTTTATTGTACTTCTGGATGTTGTTGGTGATGTTGGCGTATATTTGTATTATTTATCACACGTAGATATAGATAATTCCTAGACTGGAGGAGAGACAAGAAACAGGATAGCTAATGAAAGGGTAGCTGTGTGTGTGTGTGCGTGTGTGCTTGAGAAAAATAAGTGTGAACTGTTAAGGTGACACAAACATACGAAGCTCCTGATGCAGTCACACACACAGCTGTGACGACCAAACCTTGATCTCCACCAATCACAAAAACGAGGTTTTTTTTATTAACCTACTTTATGCGCTTGAAGATCTCAATTGTTGATGATCAGTAATGACATAGGACCACCTGATTTCGTTATTGATATGTTGTTATTGGGCTTCAACAACGATGGTCTGTAAGCGTATAAACCATAAATTTCTATAGAACGTAACATACAGTTAAGACTTGAAGACTCTACAGATTTGGCATTTAGTATCAACAAATACTGCAGTACTGTATGCAGCTGACCCGAAACTGTAGCTGTTAAATGCGTATATAAAAAATATTGATATATTATAGTACAGAATATTAATATAATTAAACAACATGCAATTATTTGAAGGTTATCCGCTATTAATAATGTTTCGGATTTTATAAATACATGAAAAGTAAATGACAAGATGAACAATCACATTTATGCTCTATTTTTTTAATATTCTCTGACACTTTTTAAACCATCGACTATATAGCATTCTTTGATACGTACACTAAACTATCTAAAAATCATTGGATCTTTCTTTAAGCATCTTCTTATAGAGGAAGTAAATAGATTAACCTGGGATCATTATTTAAAAACTGTTTATATCACTAGTCTTATTCTTAGGGGGAGAATATACAACTTACAAGAGGTTTTTTGCCTTGTGTGCTCGGATGTTCATTGTCTCTTGGTTACTATGCTGCTGCAGAAGACACCCAGGCTCACACCGTGAGGTCACTTCAAGGTCGCACCGAAGATTCTAGTGTTATCTGGTGTGTGTGTGTGTGTGTACTGGCTGACCTGGTGTGTGCGTGTATTATGGTCTTTAGTGTATTGTACTTATATTATCTACCGTACAATAGGAGATTTTACTAAGTCAAACGTTGGTAAAAATATAGTTATTCATTTCTGCAACTGCAAACAAACAGACGGGAAAGTATAGGTTCAAAGGCAGTGCCGGATTTAGACCTGTGGAGGCCCATGGGCAGCCTCTTTGTGGAGGCCCCCCTCATTATAACTACCCAAGAGGGTGCGGTGGCGAGTGAAGCGAGCCTAAACATCTGGGAGTTCCGGGGGGCGCTGTAAGCCCCCCGGGAAAATTTTGAAATTTGAACACTTCTTTGGAGAATTTTGAAGCCATATGCAGTTATATTGAGGAAATTAGAACATTGAGCAATTTTTAATTAACTGTATATTTATTGATAGTGTACAAATTCCCAACACACACAAACACACAAAAGTGAGACATGACTGGAGTCATTCATGTGGTTTCAAGTCGACCAGCCCTGATATGTGGAGGCCCCTGGGCAGCTGCCCACTTTGCCCACTCCTGAATCCGGCCCTGTTCAAAGGTGATCCCTGATGAAAGAAAAGTACGACGAGAAATGCTTTTGATATTCGGGACTCACCTTAGATCCGATATTTGGCAATAATGAATACACCTCTACAGTAGCAATAAGACCACCAGCTATATTAAAGGAAAAATGTTTATGACGCCGTTTACAATAACAAAGGCATGACCCGGTTACTGCCGACGACCACGGAGATAAAGAACACTCTCCTCCCAGAAGTAGTTACTGTACGCGATATACATAAAACAACGAGATTCATTTCTATTCTCAGTTTAACTCGCAGTGAAAGAGGTGTTAGCACGTTCACCTTAACGCAAGCTGCCGCTATTGTGTTGAATATTATCGGGGTTGTGTCCTCAACTACCAACCATTTTGTCTATAATCTCTCCCTATACTTTTTATCTGCTGAAGTTGGTTCCACCTCAGCGACAAACCCTCGTTCTTGTTGCACGAGTAAACAATTAACCCGTGAGCTATTACATACAGTATATATATACACATTAAATGTTTTTCACACACACACACACACACACACACAAAAACTACGTTCACCTGGTCAAGTAAAAACATGACTACCAGCTAATCAGTTTGGTTGCTTTAGCTACGTCCTGGTGTTCCGTAATCCAGCAATTATTGTAAAGTGCGCAGATAAGTTTTTAAAGTAGATTCAAACCTTTCGTATTTCTATGCTTTACAGAAAATGCCCCTTTGTGTATATAAATGATAATCGCTACGTTAAAGTCATTCCGCTTTTCAACTTATTAATTTATATCAATATACAGGAGAAAACTGCTAATATGCCGTCTATACAAGTTACCCATAATTTCTTCCACTGTTACAGCCGTGTGAATAAAACTCTTTCTGAATGTTCTAGTTTATCTTTGGTGTGATTAAACGGATCTTTTAGCCACGTAGCTGTCAAGGAATAAATTACTTTTTACTCTTTATGACCACTTAAAATAAGACACAGGAAGCAGGTGTTTCCCGTACGAGCGACCAAAAGATCTCACTCAACGGATTTTGTCGTCGTGATCATAGAGGTAGGTCGTAGTTCTGTCACAACCTCTGACTGTGAAAGTGTATTCATTGTTTATGGTAGAGAATGTTTGAGCTCTGTAGCCCCACAGTATGAAGCTTTATTATTATTATTATTATTATTATTATTATTAGTAGTAGTAGTAGTAGTATTCGTTTTGGGTTTATAATTTAGTCGTTGATGATGTTTTTAATTCTTATGGTGATCCTTGAAATGTAATTTACTTTAATAACGAAAGCTTCACAATTAAAGAGAAAAATATAAGTCATCATTGTCGGAGTAAATTGGTTTCTGGAAATGCTATTTGGTTGCAGATCAAAACTTTGGATTTTGATTTCAGGAAGCCAAATCTTGTGTAAATGAGGAACCTTACAATTGACATTTTTGAACCCGATATTTCATGGTTGAGGTTTTGAATTCTATTTTTTCTTAGGTGTCTTTAGTTTTGCATTCAATAAAATCCCGTATTCCTGCGGTGGTGAATTAGTGGGATGTTTTGTGAGGTAACTAATACAAATATTCGTTATTAATGATATTTATTATTTGAATATTTCACGTAATCATAAATCATTGTTTCTGCGCGGATCAGTTGCCCCCTGTATATAACATTTTGATACGGAAAATAATGTCAAGTCTACTTTTAACATAACATTATACACGCCTCCCGGGATGACCTACACGATAGCTTAGTAGTCAGTAAAGCTGATTTTCAGGAGTCTGCCGAGGATCTGCCACACTTTGAGGACTCCCATGTTGAGGAGGTCGTGGAGAGCTAGGGTGCAGGAGGGGTAGAAGACCTCACAGTCTCCAGGGGCGGCCGTAATCCCCGTCTGTGACGCCTTCGTGTACCTCCAAAACCTGTTGTCTTTTTCTTCCATCACAGGCCCGTGGCGCTCACTGTCGATATGAAATGAGTGTTCAAAAAATTTATTAATAATGTCTAACAATAGTTTAATCTTTATTACATATTACTGCTACAACTTGCTAATTATTATACGTATGTGAACTAACTAATCATTGTATGTGTGTGTGTGTGTCTAACCGGAGTTCCTTCAGCATGATGTTGGAGACGGGGTAATAGACTTGTGGGTCACTCGCCAGCTGACACAACATCTTCTCACGGCACTCCTCCTCATCGACCTGTATACAGATGACGAAAATCAAACAGTAATAGTAATATATATTAAGTACTATAAAGCAACGAACACGACCGAGGAAAGTTACACATTTTAATAGTAGTTACAGAGATAATATTTGAAACGCTCTCACACTAGCTGTTGTTTGACCATGTTGTGAATTATTAACCTGTTCTAGCCACACAGTACAGATAGTTTCTGGATGTTTAGATATGCCTTATCACAGACTATGACCATCACTTACAGCTACTGTACGATCCAGTTATCCTAGTTTAATCTAACCCTGGGCCTCGCCGCCAGTGTGACAGGTCCTTCGATATATGTTGGGGGGAAAGGCAGAAGAATAAAGTATAATCAAGGTTTGTTTATAATCTTACAGGAGGATTGCAGTGTCCTCGGTGCTCACGATACAGTTTACAGTCTGGAAATAATTGTCACATCCTGATCATATCTGCATCCGGGAGCTGACATCACCAGGATCTGTGGCAAAACATTTAATATCTGCGACACAGGATGCAGGTTTAGTTTGTATGTATACTATATACTAAATAACATACATTTATGCTGACAAAATAATTAATCAAGATTGTCCTCAATTTTACGAAAGATCTGAAAGTCGGCAGATATTTCGAAACCTTTAAAATGTTCAGACCTCGCAGTTCGCCCCTACAACGTTATATGCGGGTCGCTGAGTAATTGGCGCTTCAATTCGTTAAATTTATGAGGATATTCTCGTTAAAGTCTGAGCCAGTGAAGATAAGTGCTGACAGCCTCCCGCGGTTATGAGACTGACGTTCAGTTTCTTCGGATAACCTAAAAAATATCCATCCCAGCTTATTTCACCTGAAGATTAACCACACTAACACTAACCTTAACTTAAAATCACCCCTCCCTAAAATAGTGGTAAATCTTTAGGTTAATTAAGCTGGGGTAGAGATTCTTAAGGTGATCCATTTCTTCCTTGGTTTTGTCGGGAAGTGGATTGTAAATGATCTGAACACTCGAGGTCTTACGTTCACATCATCACTCGCTCACTCACTCACTCACCTGAAGGAATTTAAAGTAGGACTTGAGCTTGTCCACCTCAGCGGTGTAATGGGGGTCATCGTACAGCGGCAGTTCAGGAGTGACGTGATTGTGAAGTTCAGATTCCAGATTCGGGTCGTGATGGTAGCTTCGTTCTCTACTGTAGTGGCGGCGGCGGGCGAGGAGAGGTAATGCCAGGGAGAGGGGGACATTGAGTAGGGCGGCTGAGAGGGAGGGAGGGAAGGAGGGGGAGAGAAAATAGATTGTATTTAGCATGTACATTATAAGTGTTCTGTGGTGTTCTAAAACAATTAAGAATCATGTGATGGAGAAAGGGGTAAATAGTTGAGAGAAAGGAGAATAGAAAATGAATAGGGAGAAGAGAAAGGGTTAGGGACAGATTGATAATGAGAAGATAAGGAAGTGGTGGGAAATGGAAGGGAGGGAGAAAGGAGATGACTAATGACCCTTTCAGAGACCACTATCTGGTGATATCCTGGAGCTGGTGATAGTATGCTGTAGGGAAGTTAGGGGTGGAAGAGGAGGATCAGGGAAGTTAAGGGTGGAAGAGGAGGATCAGGGAAGTTAGGGGTGGAAGAGGAGGATCAGGGAAGTTAAGGGTGGAAGAGGAGGATCAGGGAAGTTAGGGGTGGAAGAGGAGGATCAGGGAAGTTAGGGGTGGAAGAGGAGGATCAGGGAAGTTAGGGGTGGAAAAGGAGGATCAGGGAAGTTAGGGGTGGAAGAGGAGGATCAGGGAAGTTAGGGGTGGAAGAGGAGGATCAGGGAAGTTAGGGGTGGAAGAGGAGGATCAGGGAAGTTAGGGGTGGAAGAGGAAGATCAGGGAAGTTAGGGGTGGAAGAGGAGGATCAGGAGGAAATAGAGGTAAGTGATCCTTGTGGGTGGAGACAACATGTTTACAGTGGCTAACAAAATAAGTTAATAAGGGTAATAAATGTTCAGTGTTTCTTACCGATAGTTAAGGGAGAGTCGGTGTTGATGTAAATGTAACGCGCCTCTGATTCCTCTGTTTCACGTGAGGCCGCCTCTACCATCATCGTCACCATCATCATCATCGTCACCATCATCATCTTCATCGTCACCATCATCATCTTCATGTTTCCTAAGCCTGGCAGAAAGTGAATTATAATGTCTGAAAATTTGTTTGTTCTTAACGTATCCTGTCACATGTGCTAAGGTTAAAAATTTTACCGCCTATCATTCATATATAAGCACTAATACCCCCCACACACACCTACCAGTATACACAGCTTATCACTTACCCAGACATATGCAGCCTTTTCATATATCCGTATATTCCATAGAAAGTCACCTAACCCCACCAGGATCAGTTAAGACCACTCGTAGTATCCTGCCTTGTGTCTGGGTCTGTAAGTTAATGTAAAAAAGACTTACGCGAGTCTCCAGACAAAAAACTGCTGCCACACAGATGCTTCCTGAAGTGAACACCGTATCTGACTGACTGATGGTCCCACTCCTTCACTTGTCACTACCTCCACCACACCATACTGACCCCCCCCCCTCCTCTCATCATGCCCACGACCACCACCAAATGCACCATTAGGGAAGGACGTCATTATCCTATCAGTGGCCCGCCCCAACCCGTTACATACTTCCGAGTCACGTTACGACATTGTATTATTCATTAATTGTAATTTCTGTAGAATCTTGTTGTAAATACTGTACATGGCTGGTATGGGAGCTGTATCTCTCAATATTATGTCGTGGGTTCGAGTCCAAGCCTGGGACAGTTGTGAGAAGCGTGTTGTCCAGTGTGACACAGACCAACCGCCCGAACGACTAGTATGTTTATAAGTGGACAAATTTAGATTAAAAGGATGATGGAAGTAGCTCATGTGGAACCTGCAGTCATGGTAACTCATGAAGTAATGATAAATAATCTATGTCAACTGTGGCATGCAAAACCCGACCCGACCCGACCCGACCCGACCCGACCCAACCATACCATAAGTAGCCAAACCTACGTAACCTAAACTAATCATGTTCACGGAGGATGTGGGAGAGAGGCGGGGGTGAGGGGGGTCTTTACGAGGTGATTGTCTCTACTATCTCCTGTGGTCCATTAAGGGGGACAGATCCTTTATCTTCCATGACTTTGATTTTGGTGAGTGGATTGTATGCATATGGATTGACTTATTAAAATGTAAGACAACTTGTAGATGACCTAACTGTACAACGTATGAAGATTAAACTGTTAATATGTTTGGAAAATATCCAATTATTTTATTAATATTCTAAAGAACATTAATTGCACTAAGGTAAAATGGATGAAGGATCTGTACACGTAGATGGTGTGAGAACCAAGCACAATTTTCCAGCAAAAGACATCTTACAACAAGCTCATATGTCAAGTGTATTTTGCTCAGGTTGTGTCTGTAAATTCAAGATTAGTGAATACATGGTTATATATCCTAATTTAATTGATATGCATAGTGGATTATGTTCACAGTATTAAAGACTGTCCAAAGCTTTACATTAGTGTTATATGTCAATATAGTTTGGTACTGTATTATTAATTATTAAAAATAGATTGAAAATTTATTGATATTCATGTTGTATTCACTATATATTACTGACTATATCTTTACTCCATACAGTATCAGAGGCTGCAATAGATGACATTGTGTATTTCAGTCACACTCAGGAATCATCCACAGGCACTACAGCAAGTGTGCCACTCAACCAAGAGTCCCAACTACCTATGGACCATCACCTAACACTGCCATCTGTGGATATACCTCAGATCAGTAAAGATAGGTAAAATTAACACTATTTCTAATATACAGTAAGAGTGCAATTAAAAAAATACATTTCATAGTTTGAATGTATACCTACTGTACTACACATTTCTTTATTATAATGTATACACAGTATATGTATATCTGTATAAATAAATAAACACTAAAAGAAAAAAAAAAAAAGAAAAAAAAATATATATATATATACAGTATATATATATATATATATATATATATATATATATATATATATATATATATATATATATATATATATATATATATATATATATATATATATATATATATATATATATATATATATATTGATAAAATCACGTGTGATTTTATCAAGATTGATCTTATCCACGTTTTCATTGTGGATCTATGAATATATATATATATATATATATATATATATATATATAGTGCATGATTTAATAATAATTAATGTTAATTTATTGGTAATGTTAATATTTACATGTATCATGTTAGATTAAATATTATAATACATTAGTAACCAAGACAACTTGAATGTTTGGTTTTGTGTTTGTTTATTTCAATAAATATAAACAACAAGAATGTCTTTTAATAGCCAAGAACTCTACTGAAAACAAGGTCATTTATTCCCCAAATTTATGTAACGGCATGACAGGTGATTCATCACGTGCAGTAATTGTATGAGAATTGTGCAAGAGAAAAGATTTTGTGTATTTTAATTTCTGAACTCATCTAAGATCTTGAGGCAATGGAGTCAGTGAAAATTATACAGTAAGGTTTTCATTCTCTCTTTATATGTATACATACATGCATACATAAATGAAGATTGATATGTCTAAAATAAATGGAAAACGTAAAAAACTATCACTCATGACGTCACATCAACGTCTATGACGTAACAAATAGCTTTTGGACGCAGCCAATAGATGGTGCTATAATTAAGTTGTCTGGCAACTATGCCGTACACACATTTCATATATTTTAGCTGTAGCTCTCCTATCTTGAGTAGAGTATCTTTGAACCAAACCTCATCTCACTCGGTGAACTATGCAAAAGTCACTTTTACATAATGTAACCAACTATGAGTTGAGTTGAGGTTAGGTTAGGTTAGATTCGTTCATCTCAGTGGGTAAGTTAGTGCTCAAGGGAGTGTTTGAGAATATAAAAAAAGGGGGGGGGTACTAAAGCTACCCCACCCCGTCCAACCTCTCGCCAAAGCGAAAAACTCCTCGGAAATGAACTTTATCTACCTCATCTACTCAACTTTATCTACCTTAACTACTCTTCCGTATCTACTTTCTTTTATCTACCATATCTACTCTTTTTTATCTACTATGCTTTATCTACCTTATCTACTAGGGGCCCTCTTTAGGGATACAAGCACCCCCTAGGGGCCCTCCTTAGGGACAGAAGAACCCCGGGTGCTCACCCAGGGGTGGTGGCATCAATAGGGCCCGTCCCAGAGGCACTGGTGCTGTCAGGGTCCCTCTCTAGGACAGCGGCGCTCCCAGAGGACCTACCAGGGGCTTCCCCTCCCAGGAGCCCTATAGCTTGCTTGATCTTGGTGTCGTACATAGTGCATACGTCCAGCAATCCCTTACTTGTCTATGATTGGTGGACTGAAATGTAAATCCACCAAATTGCAGCCAATAGGAGAACAGAGCAGTCAGTCAGCATAACACCCCAACTTATGTTTCCTGTTGGATATTTAGTCAACTTTTCATTGTTCAGGATGCAATAATACTGGAAATGTGATGGGCGGTTTAACGTCATATCTACCAGAGTTTTAAATAGTGCAAAAACAACTACCCCCAGGGGCGACGATGCACCCCGGGACCCTCTCAGGGACAGCAGGCCCTCAGGGGCACTCCCAAAAGCTGTGGCGCCCACAGTAGCGGTGGCACCGCCAGGGTCTCTCCCAGGGGTTGCAGTTATCTCAGGGGCTCCTGGGGAGGCGGTAGGCCCTCGGGTGCTGGGAGCCTACCCAGGGTTGGCAGGATCCTGCCAGGGATTGTGGCAGCTCCTGAGACGTCCTGGGGACTTGGTTTCCATCAGGGGCCTCTAGAGACTACTGCGTTGCCCCCAGAGACTTGAGCCCAGGACGTGGTGCCACAGGGCTCTTTCTGGACATTGGTCTCCCAGGCCATCTCAGGGTTGTGGTGCCCCGGACCATCTCAAAGACAACCCAGCGCTCTCAGGGCCCTCCGGGACGGCAGTCTGAGGCTCTCCCAGGAGGCCAGCGGCTCAGACGCCCTCCCAGGAAGGCAGCGCCCAGGGGGAGCCCCTGGCATCCAGGGGCAGTGGCACAACCAGGGCGTTGTCGGGGCCACTGGGTCTCGAACCTTTCAGGGGATAATGACGCTGGAATTGCATACCCAGGGACGACAGTGCT
>NW_024731054.1:1901652-1930579 GCF_018991925.1 Homarus americanus | reverse complement strand
TCCTGGGATCTCTGCCGTCCCGTGGAGGGCCCCTGAGAGCGCCGCTGTCTTTGGCATGGTCCCTGGGGGCACCACAACCCCTGAGATGGCCCCTGGGAGCATCAATGTCCGTGGAAGAGCCCCTGTGGGTACCGCCGTCCCTGGGGGGGCCTGGGAAAGCCCCTGGGGGCACCAGTAGCCCTGGTAGGGCCCCTGATGGCACCGACGTCCCTAGGACGGCCTCTGGGAGCGCTGCTGTCCTTGGCAGGGATCCTGCCACCCCTGGGTAGGCCTCCGCCTCCCCTAGGAAGGCTCCTGAGGGTCACCGCCTTCCCTAGGAGAGCTCCTGAGAGCACCGGTATCCCTGGGAGAGACCCTGGCGGTGCCACCGCTACTGTGGGCGCCACAGCTTTTGGGAGTGCCCCTGAGGGCCTGCTGTCCCTGAGAGGGTCCCGGGGTGCATCGTCGCCCCTGGGGGTAGTTGTTTTTGCACTATTTAAAACTCTGGTAGATATGACGTTAAACCGCCCATCACATTTCCAGTATTATTGCATCCTGAACAATGAAAAGTTGACTAAATATCCAACAGGAAAACATAAGTTGGGGTGTTATGCTGACTGACTGCTCTGTTCTCCTATTGGCTGCAATTTGGTGGATTTACATTTCAGTCCACCAATCATAGACAAGTAAGGGATTGCTGGACGTATGCACTATGTACGACACCAAGATCAAGCAAGCTATAGGGCTCCTGGGAGGGGAAGCCCCTGGTAGGTCCTCTGGGAGCGCCGCTGTCCTAGAGAGGGACCCTGACAGCACCAGTGCCTCTGGGACGGGCCCTATTGATGCCACCACCCCTGGGTGAGCACCCGGGGTTCTTCTGTCCCTAAGGAGGGCCCCTAGGGGGTGCTTGTATCCCTAAAGAGGGCCCCTAGTAGATAAGGTAGATAAAGCATAGTAGATAAAAAAGAGTAGATATGGTAGATAAAAGAAAGTAGATACGGAAGAGTAGTTAAGGTAGATAAAGTTGAGTAGATGAGGTAGATAAAGTTCATTTCCGAGGAGTTTTTCGCTTTGGCGAGAGGTTGGACGGGGTGGGGTAGCTTTAGTACCCCCCCCCTTTTTTTATATTCTCAAACACTCCCTTGAGCACTAACTTACCCACTGAGATGAACGAATCTAACCTAACCTAACCTCAACTCAACTCATAGTTGGTTACATTATGTAAAAGTGACTTTTGCATAGTTCACCGAGTGAGATGAGGTTTGGTTCAAAGATACTCTACTCAAGATAGGAGAGCTACAGCTAAAATATATGAAATGTGTGTACGGCATAGTTGCCAGACAACTTAATTATAGCACCATCTATTGGCTGCGTCCAAAAGCTATTTGTTACGTCATAGACGTTGATGTGACGTCATGAGTGATAGTTTTTTACGTTTTCCATTTATTTTAGACATATCAATCTTCATTTATGTATGCATGTATGTATACATATAAAGAGAGAATGAAAACCTTACTGTATAATTTTCACTGACTCCATTGCCTCAAGATCTTAGATGAGTTCAGAAATTAAAATACACAAAATCTTTTCTCTTGCACAATTCTCATACAATTACTGCACGTGATGAATCACCTGTCATGCCGTTACATAAATTTGGGGAATAAATGACCTTGTTTTCAGTAGAGTTCTTGGCTATTAAAAGACATTCTTGTTGTTTATATTTATTGAAATAAACAAACACAAAACCAAACATTCAAGTTGTCTTGGTTACTAATGTATTATAATATTTAATCTAACATGATACATGTAAATATTAACATTACCAATAAATTAACATTAATTATTATTAAATCATGCACTATATATATATATATATATATATATATATATATATATATATATATATATATATATATATATATATATATATATATATATATATATTTCATGTAGATCCACAATGAAAACGTGGATAAGATCAATCTTGATTAAATCACACGTGATTTTATCAAGATATATATATATATATATATATATATATATATATATATATATATATATATATATATATATATATATATATATATATATATATACTATATATATATATATATATATATATATATATATATATATATATATATATATATATATATATATATATTTTTTTTTTTTTTTTTTTTTTAGTGTTTATTTATTTATACAGATATACATATACTGTGTATACATTATAATAAAGAAATGTGTAGTACAGTAGGTATACATTCAAACTATGAAATGTATTTTTTTAATTGCACTCTTACTGTATATTAGAAATAGTGTTAATTTTACCTATCTTTACTGATCTGAGGTATATCCACAGATGGCAGTGTTAGGTGATGGTCCATAGGTAGTTGGGACTCTTGGTTGAGTGGCACACTTGCTGTAGTGCCTGTGGATGATTCCTGAGTGTGACTGAAATACACAATGTCATCTATTGCAGCCTCTGATACTGTATGGAGTAAAGATATAGTCAGTAATATATAGTGAATACAACATGAATATCAATAAATTTTCAATCTATTTTTAATAATTAATAATACAGTACCAAACTATATTGACATATAACACTAATGTAAAGCTTTGGACAGTCTTTAATACTGTGAACATAATCCACTATGCATATCAATTAAATTAGGATATATAACCATGTATTCACTAATCTTGAATTTACAGACACAACCTGAGCAAAATACACTTGACATATGAGCTTGTTGTAAGATGTCTTTTGCTGGAAAATTGTGCTTGGTTCTCACACCATCTACGTGTACAGATCCTTCATCCATTTTACCTTAGTGCAATTAATGTTCTTTAGAATATTAATAAAATAATTGGATATTTTCCAAACATATTAACAGTTTAATCTTCATACGTTGTACAGTTAGGTCATCTACAAGTTGTCTTACATTTTAATAAGTCAATCCATATGCATACAATCCACTCACCAAAATCAAAGTCATGGAAGATAAAGGATCTGTCCCCCTTAATGGACCACAGGAGATAGTAGAGACAATCACCTCGTAAAGACCCCCCTCACCCCCGCCTCTCTCCCACATCCTCCGTGAACATGATTAGTTTAGGTTACGTAGGTTTGGCTACTTATGGTATGGTTGGGTCGGGTCGGGTCGGGTCGGGTCGGGTTTTGCATGCCACAGTTGACATACATTACTAATCATTACTTCAAGAGTTACCATGACTGCAGGTTCCACATGAGCTACTTCCATCATCCTTTTAATCTAAATTTGTCCACTTATAAACTTACTCGTCGTTCGGGCGGTTGGTCTGTGTCACACTGGACAACACGCTTCTCACAACTGTCCCAGGCTTGGACTCGAACCCACGACATAATATTGAGAGATACAGCTCCCATACCAGCCATGTACAGTATTTACAATAAGATTCTACAGAAATTACAATTAATGAATAATACAATGTCGTAACGTGACTCGGAAGTATGTAACGGGTTGGGGCGGGCCACTGATAGGATAATGACGTCCTTCCCTAATGGTGCATTTGGTGGTGGTCGTGGGGATGATGGGAGGAGGGGGGGGGGTCAGTATGGTGTGGTGGAGGTAATGACAAGTGAAGGAGTGGGACCATCAGTCAGTCAGATACGGTGTTCACTTCAGGAAGCATCTGTGTGGCAGCAGTTTTTTGTCTGGAGACTCGCGTAAGTCTTTTTTACATTAACTTACAGACCCAGACACAAGGCAGGATACTACGAGTGGTCTTAACTGATCCTGGTGGGGTTAGGTGACTTTCTATGGAATATACGGATATATGAAAAGGCTGCATATGTCTGGGTAAGTGATAAGCTGTGTATACTGGTAGGTGTGTGTGGGGTATTAGTGCTTATATATGAATGATAGGCGGTAAAATTTTTAACCTTAGCACATGTGACAGGATATGTTATGAACAAACAAATTTTCAGACATTATAATTCACTTTCTGCCAGGCTTAGGAAGCATGAAGATGATGATGGTGACGATGATGATGATGATGATGATGATGATGGTGACGATGATGGTAGAGGCGGCCTCACGTGAAACAGAGGAATCAGAGGCGCGTTACATTTACATCAACACCGACTCTCCCTTAACTATCGGTAAGAAACACTAACATTTAGTACCCATATTTACTTATTTTGTTAGCCACTGTAAACATGTTGTCTCCACCCACAAGGATCACTTACCTCTATTTCCTCCTGATCCTCCTCTTCCACCCCTAACTTCCCTGATCCTCCTCTTCCACCCCTAACTTCCCTGATCCTCCTCTTCCACCCCTAACTTCCCTGATCCTCCTCTTCCACCCCTAACTTCCCTGATCCTCCCTGTGACATGGTTCTCTTTACATTCATATCTCAGTATGTCTAATAATTCTCTCCTTGCACTCAAAACAGTTCCATGTAAATGAAAAAGAAAAGTAATACTCACAGCTTGGTATACTGTAGGTGTGAGATGGTAGCCAAGGGAAATTCTAATTTTTTCTCTTGGGACAAACAGTTTCTGCATTCCTGTTAAAGGACTGCGAATACAGTCGTTTCAAGAGAACTTCCCACTTGGTGGCGACACCTCAGGTTGAGAAAGAGAAACATTTACATTCAATATTTACATTTAATAAGCACTGATAATTAAATTAGCTTGAGTCTCTCTAACACTATAGCAAATTTGCATACTTCTTCACCACTTGTCAGCTTACATACTGTTTGCAAGTATTGTACTACTCAAGGCACATCAGTGAGCCAGGCTGAGATTCAGATAGTACCATGGCTTTGATTATCAAATAGTGTACATTACATGACCTCCCTATCATCATATGATAAACTGGCTTTTATTCAAGTTGAAAAAAGATTAAATACTAAAGTAAATATAAAATAGAAATATACAGTACATTAGTTTTCCTGTTACTCACCCGTATACCAAGGCGGATGTATGGCTGCAACTTCCCATATTTCATGTTTGTGGCAGCAACTGTGATAAAAGAACAGTATTAGAAACCTGTGAATAAACTATCCGACTCACAATACAGATATGAACAAAATAATTACTGGTGTGTACTTTGCCGAGTAATGATGTTATGGTGAAAGTTAATAAAACAATTCTTTACCAATACACAAATTATGCTTTAGACACGGATAAATCTAAGACAATGGAGAGACTAGTAGCATTATCAGGTGTAATATTTTGTTCCATAGGTGAACAAAAGTGGAATGATAAGAGGTGATAATGGTAATGTGAACAGGGTAGTAACACCCCCCCCCCTCCACACACACAATAATAATAATGGTTGCCCCTCGTGTAGCGACGATGACTGACCCGAGGGCCACCTAGGCGTGTATTTGTTTAAAGTGTAGAAACTGTCGCTAACACATCAACCACACCATAAGTTAACGAGTTGCATGACCCAGTGTCAAGGAATAGTCCGGGAAGACCTGACAACTCGTCAACTGCATTGGCTAACTATTACCCCGGAATAACGATCCACAAATCGATTAACATCCAGGTTACCACTTACTGCTGGGAACTTGCCCATAGTTTCACCCTGCCCGGGGATCGAACCCGGGTCCGATCGCTTGCGAGGCGAGCATGCTGATCATTACACCACAGGTCGCCTTTACACACACACACACACACACACACACACACACACACACACACACACACACACACACACACACACACACACACACACACACACACACACACACACACACACACACACACACACACACACACACACACACCCACACACGTGATCGTGGTGATTCTCCAACACTGTTCATCCTCTCTTTAACATACATTTTTCTCACGCATGTTAAAAATAATTCCCACAGAGACCACTGCAGCCTCTTGAGCACCCGGAGTTATGGCAGGAGCAGCGGCTGTGTGGTCTCCTCAAGGTCTTGCTGTTTTGGGAAGGTCTCACATTATCTGGCTGATCTAAAATGTCACGTTAGTGTGTGTGTGTGTGTGTGTGTGTGTGTGTGTGTGTCTTTCATTTTATCTTTCCGTGTGTTTTTTGTATGTTCCTACGTTATATACTTTCATACACCATCATACGACCTCATACACACTTACACACTCTCATTCAGTCTCATGCACTTTCATACACCCTTATACATCCTGATAACACTCTCATACACTCTCAAACACCATCATACACCATCATACACTCACACACCTCCATACACCATCATACACTCTCACAAATTCCCATAAACTTCTTCCATCGTATTAACATAAAACATTAACTATAGTTACAGTATCACACCAACACACATGGGCTACCTCACCTCGCATCGCCTCGCTTCCATACAACAATTGTCGTAAACCTCTCCTGAGAACAGTAATGGTGGTAATGTTATGGGGTGGGGTGGGGTGTACAACATGAAGAACAACTGTACTTTAAACCTAACATAAATCACGTGTTTACATAAATCAAGGTTGATGGCGATATACTTTCACCCAGATGACCTCCCTCCTTCCCCTCCGTCTCTGATCTATTACCTCCGACCTGAAGATCAGACACCCCAATTTATTTCACCTGATGATTAAATAACCTAACGTTACCTAGGGTGAGTTAAGTTAGGTTATGGTATGTTAGGATGGGTTGGGTTGGTTATATAAACGAACCATTATAGTCTTTAGAAAGTAGTTGAGAACAGCCTTGTCAATCGTCCAGTTCTCGAGGGAAAAATCCAATATTTGCTTTAATTTCCGGGGTGTGTGGCTGTGACTCGCCCGGTAGCAGGGATTACAACATCACTTTGGATAAGAAAGATAACAACATCATCACCTCCAATCGTGACTTGCTTGTGAAGGGCGTGTGGTACCTTGTTTGATGCTACGTACAGAAAGTTACAAGGCGGAAAGCGTCTCAGTAAGTTTTCCTTCAAGTTGGGTTAGAGTGAAGGAAAGTGTATGACTGTGGCTTGAAGTGAGAGTTTTTTCCTAACAACCGGAGGCCATTTTCAAGGTTTATTTTAAAGAAAACCATTGACAGGTTCTTTGCATGCGAGGGTCAGTATGTGGTTGTTCCTTACGCCCAGGTCTCAAAAGAAGGAGGAGGGGAGGGGGGGGAGGAGGAGGAGGGGGAGAGGAGGTGGGGGAAAGAAGAGGGGGTTGGATGTGGAGGAGGCAAGGCGAGGCACTACTCTGAATGGTATAAATAGAGACTGTGACGGCTGGTAGGCATCAGTGTGTGGACGTCTTCACCCCAAGCAACATCTCATCTCCTACTCCCTCAACATGAAGGTATACGACACTCTTATATACGGCCCTAGGTCTCTTATCTTTACTGGATCTATAGTCATGATTCGCCTCCTATGTCTACTTAACCCAATGTTTTTCTCAATGCAAAAGCAAGATTTTCGATTTATTTTATAATTTCATAAGTATATCGAATATTCTTTTTACTTTCGTTTGTAAAATTCATGATTTCTTGCAGTACAAGTAAGAAATTCACCAAAATCCCTGTAAGATGCTTCAAAAATCTGAGATAATCACAGGTGCGAATGTTATCACAACACACTTAACACCTGGGTGCAAATATACACCTGTGATACACCTGTCTTATACCTCCCCAGGCAAATATCCATTTTTTTTAAACTTTCAACAACGTTTTAAGTCTCGTTACTACACACAAGCAAAATCTTTCTTGTGTGAAATAGTCAGGAAATCGAAATCCAAATTTAATACTCGCCACTGCGCGCAGAAAGACGCGCCATCGCTCGCCTGGCGTAAATAACTCGCTGGGAAGAGGAGGACGTAGGCGTTAAGTGTTATAAACAAACGTAGCTGTTGACATAAGACGAGACATCTATCTTCTTACTTAAGTTGGACAAGTGTGTTGTTGTGGGATGGAACAGCAAGCCAGTGTTGTCGAGTGCTCATACTGGTGGCGTTTGTTATCAATTATGTTACTTAGGGCGCAGAGACGTACAACCAATCCAGTATACTCACTAAGTACAGTATACTCGAGTTATATTCCCGGCCTACTTACCCAACCTTTATTCCATTTTGTCACTTTTCCGAATATTTTAACCCTGTGCTAACCAGTGTTCCTCCCTAGCTTGATCTGAACCAACCTTAGACTGTGTTACTGAAGGAGGCGTGATGCTCTTATTGGAACCATTGTGTATCAAGATGTTTACAATGTGTCTATGGAACTAAGATCAGTGTCATGTTAACTTGTGACCCCTGAAACGATCCTTTAACTGAGTGTCTATCATTTTACCATTCATTGTACGTGATAATCCTTATCCTGTCATCTCTTCCACTCATTCATCTCCTTCTGGTCCGTGTCACGACTCAGGTGTACGTGGCAGTTCTAGTAGCCGTGGTGGCAGTGTCCGTGAGTGCCTTCCCTGAGGGCTATAACTATGAGCAGCCAAAACAGAGCTATCTACCCCCTGAGCCTTCTAACCGCGTGGAGGAGCCGGTGAGTAGAGAAATAGAGACACTATCTAGGTAAATAATGCTTTAACTTGTATTAATGCATATAAGAAAACTTGCATCAGGAGTAATATAACAGAGACACAACATCATTACACTCACTCATCATCCTCAGCTCTGTGATGACTCAGGTCTTTAAGCTTTTGTTTCTCTCTGGGTCCTACAGCAACAGAAGGGGATGCCTTATGACTTCGAGTGGGATATCCAGAATCAAGATTTCGGCAACGCTTTCAGTCACGTAGAGAACAGTGACGGCAGCACCACCCAGGGGGAGTACCGCGTCCTGCTGCCCGACGGTCGAACTCAGGTGAGGGTCTCAGCTGGTATCCCTAAAACACAAAAAAATTACCCCATGAGTACAATGCCCCCCCACCCTCCCCTTAACCATTTGGGTACGAGGTATACAAATTTCTCGTACTCAAGGGATCAGGGCTCTTGTACTCAAGGGGTAAATTAAGACAAGAAAAAATTATCTATTGATTAAATTCATTGAAAAAATAAGGATAAAAAAAAATAACTCATTAACTTTTGGTATTTATATAACTTAATCCGATATCCGTTTTACCATTCTGCTATATTTCTCTTTCATTGCTCTATTTCTTCTCCCTTTCCTTCTAATTACTCTTTTCCTCCACCTTCCCCATTTAATTGTTTTCTCCCTACTTCCTTTCCTCCTCTCATTCTCTTCTAATTACACAGTTTATCACAGTCTTCCCATTCTCTTTCATCAGGTGGTCAAGTTCTTCGATAAAGGAGGCGGATATAACGCCGATGTGACCTATGAGAAGTAAGGACCCCACCTCAACCTATCCTTGACCTCTCCTGACCTGACCACCGCACCTCTGGATCTTTCACTTGTTCTTACCTGTGTTTCTATAAGGAGCTAAAAATGCAATAAAGAAGACGAGAAAAAGATGTCGTGTTTACTTTAAGATTTAACCACGTGAAGATAATCTAATCTAATCTATTAATCTAATCTAACCTAACCTAATGGATTTGCAATGCAGTTTATATCATGTTCACGGTTCTTGAACTCTCCAAACGAGCTGAAAGTTCGTGTGTGGAAAATCAGAGTAAAGATACGTATTGAAACGCAGAGAAAGGTGGAGCCAATAAAAAAATTACAAGTCCCCTTAAAAGACATTTAAATTCAAATATGGCCGCGGGCCATCGTGACACCCTCATAGGGCGGGTCACAGTGCCCCTGTCCCCGAGTTAGACCAACAAGTTAGTTACCTTCGGTTGAGTCCCCCCAAAATGGTGTTCATTTCGTTTTCTCTTTAGTTCTTAAACTTAAAGGGCGTCTTAAAGGGTAGACTTCATTAATATTAATGAGTATCACATACTTTACTTTTATCCTCTTAGCCATTGATCGGCTCGTTAGCCGTACCTGGAGCTGGCGGACGCCCGCCCCACATGGAGTCACAGCTTAAGGTTGAATAAGCCGCAAGTACAGAAAACTGTGAGGGCAAACTTTTTCGGAGTGAGACTTGTGAACTCTTGGAACAATCTGCCAAAAAGTGTTGTGACGGCACCTAGTGTGAGCTCTTTCAAGACCAGACTTGACCAACACGGGAGCAGGTTCAAGTACAATCAGGAGCATGTGCATGCCCAGTACTTGCCAACAGTGTGTAACAGAGACGTGACTGATCGCCCAAGCGGCTAACGAGCCGATCAGTGGTGAAGAGGCCAAAAGTAAAAAAAATAAATAATCTCTCTCGCGCTCCGGTAGTTTAGGTTAGTTCCCCCTTCTTAACCCTTCCTAAGCGACCATTTTCTCTACAGGCAACAAGGAATCGTGTTCTATACCTTCTGTTATTAATGGCACACTGTAACAACATTTTATTTAGTACTGTGTTAGTATCTGTGCCGCCCTTCACGTACAGAAGGATTATTTGGACGATATTATACTTTAGAGGAGATAAATTATTTGCCACCAGACTGGTGCCTGCACTACGGCACCTCAGTTATCCAGTGAGATTAGAGAGCCTGTAACTGCCTAGCGTATACTATACTCGGGCAAGGGGGTCACCTAATTGAGGTGTATAAACATCTCAAGGGGCACTACTGAGTCGAGTGTCCTTACCTGGAGCTGGCGGACGCTCGCCCCACAAGGGGTCACAGCTCAAGGTTGAAGAAGCCACAAGTCCAGAAAATTGTGAGGGAGAACTTTTTCGGAGTGAGAGTTGTGAACTCTTGGACCGCCAGAGTGTGTTGTGACGGCTCCGAGTGTGAGCTCTTTCAAGACCAGACTTGACCAACACTGGAGAAAGTTAAGACACATATTCAGGAAGCAGTACATGCCCAGTACTTGTCAACAGTGCGTAACAAGAGACGTGACCGACAGCTCAAGAGGCTAACGAGCCGATCAGTGGTAAAGAGGATAAAAGTATATATTATTCTCATGCTTTATTTATTTTTTTAGAAATATGAAATTTGTTGTAAATATTATTGTTGGTAAAAATTTTACTAGTGTTAATTGGAAGCAAAAATAATAGTGTATAATTTGCTCACGTTCGTCACAGCTCTCACCCTATGTACATAAGCAAAACTAAATCATCTATATGTAAATTGATATTAGTTCATTACCTTTAATGCCTCGGGTGACGACGAACAGACATACATCATAACACAAAACATTAAATACCAATTTTCTTCCCTCTCCCCCTTTTATTTTCCTTGATTATGTCTTCCTTTCCTTCTTTTCTCCTGTGTCACCTTATCCTTCCACCCTTTCCTACTTCCTTTCATTCCCTTTCACTTCTTCATTTCTCCTTCACATCCTCTTGTATTCTCTGTTACGTTTTCTTCCCTAGTTTCCTCTTCTCTCTTTATCTTTTACTTTGTTTTATCACTTTCATCCGTTTCAATCTCTCCTCCTCCTTCCTCACTTTATAATTTCTCCTCCATCTCCCATTTCTCTCTTCCTCTCTCCTCTTCATCGCTCATCACCTTCTTCTTTCCCCCTCTCCCCCACCCACTCTTCCTCCTCCTCCTATTTTATACTCCCCTCACCTCCATATTTCTCCCTCCTTCTTCTCCATGATCAACAAACACATTTCTGTCCAACTTTCGAAATTTGCTTATATTTATGACACGATTCCTTGTGTACGCGAGCAGAACTTATGCTCTCGTTCAGGTGTCAACATAACTTAGCGAAAATGTTCCTGGAATTGGGAATGACAAGATTAAACTTTTCCCGCCTCGTGAACATAAGAAACCCACCGTTTATTTCACCTGATGATTGAACACCCTAATGATAACTTAACCTAACCTAACATAATGTAACGTAACCAAATTAAACCTAACTAAACCAAACTTAAATAAACTAAACCTAACTTAAATAAACTAAACCTAACTTAAATAAACCAAACCTAATCTAACCTCATCTTACTTAACGAAAGAAGGTATTGGTACTGTACATCTGAGACAGGTAAGAAAGTTATGACAGCTGTACAGGTGTGAAGTAAGAAAGCATAGGTGTTAAACATGTGTTGACAGGTGTTAAGCAGTTGTATTAAATATGTAACACTGAATGACACCTTATACCTGGCTAATTGACTCGATTAATAAATTATTTAATTAAACTTACGTTAATTGATGGTGAAATAAAGTAGTTTTGTCACCAGGTAAATTATTATCAGGTGAACGTGAGCTGAGTTGAGTGCTCATTATCTAGTTTGTACACACACACACACACACACACACACACACACACACACACACACACAACCCTAAATCATAAAGAACACAACATACTACCTCACGATCACAACCCACAACCTCACCATCATAACACCTTCCCATCACCCCACAACCTCCCTATCACCCCACAACCTCCCCATCACCCCACAACCTCCAGCCTCAAAACTAGTAAGCAAGAGACGAGTTATTTTGGTGGTGGTAGCGAGGCGTTGCTATCACATGACGGCAGCCCCATCTTATCAGCCCCAGATAAACCACCTGGACCATGTGACTGACTCAACACATGACCTCTGACTCACCGCCCCGACTCCTCTCTCATCTATGGTGTATTTCTAGACAATCTCAGTAATTTTAGGATTGTGAGGGTCGTTTCTGGGTCTGTGAGGAGTGTTGATGTGTGTGTGTGTGCGTGTGTGTGTGTCAGTGCGTGTGGGGATGGCGGTGGGGGTGGCCCGGAGGAGTTATCATGTGTATTGGTGGTAAGGGTGACTGTGTGTGTGCGTGTGATGTTGTTGTCTCTACACCACACACACACACACCGGGCGACGTGGCGGTTCTACTCAGGTGTTCTGCTCAGGTGAATATATTTTCGACTCATAATTTATAATATTTTACATCTATATCTCAAGTAATACCCAAGAACGAGTTGAACAGATGGGTACAAGTGAGTCAGGTTATTACAGGTGAGTACAGGTGACGTGATGAGTTTATAGTATTGAACAACGCCATCGTCCATAGTCAGCCCAACACGATCTCTGTACTAATGATTCACCTGCCCTCATATTATTTCACCTGATGATTAAACACCTTAACGCTACATGGTGGGTTAAGCAAGCATTAGGGTGGTTAATCTTCAGGTGATCCTTGACAGACACACACACACCGTAAATAGGTATATAGAAAACTTTGTCATTTCACAGGGGATACTGTACTAAGTCAAGCAGACATTTCTTATCTCAAGCGGCCAGTGTTCGGGGTTCAGAGTGGCTCTTTATAACACCTGGTTAAGTCTACCCTGTTGTCTGGCTCTGTCTGGCTTTGATAAACACCCTCACTGAACACATTATTACCAGTACAGACCATTTGTACCAGTGTAGGTGTGTACCAGTGTAGGTGTGTACCAGTGTAGGTGTGTACCAGTGTAGGTGTGTACCAGTGTAGGTGAGTACCAGTGTAGGTGTGTACCAGTGTAGGTGTGTACCAGTGTAGGTGTGTACCAGTGTAGGTGTGTACCAGTGTAGGTGTGAACCAGTGTAGGTGTGTACTAGTGTAGGTGTGTACCATTGTAGGTGTGTACCATTGTAGGTGTGTGTACCATTGTAGGTGTGTACTAGTGTAGGTGTGTACCATTGTGTATGTACCAGTGTAGGTGTGTACTGTAGGTGTGTACCAGTGTAGGTGTGTACCAGTGTAGGTGTGTACCATTGTAGGTGTGTACCATTGGCAGGTGTGTACCAGTGTAGGTGTGTACCAGTGTGGGGGTGTGTACCAGTGTAGGTGTGTACCAGTGTAGGTGTGTACTAGTGTAGGTGTGTACTAGTGTGGGTGTGTACTAGTGTAGGTGTGTACCAGTGTAGGTGTGTACCAGTGTAGGTGTGTACCAGGTGTGTACCAGTGTGGTGTGTACCAGTGTACCAGTGTAGGTGTGTACCAGTGTAGGTGTGTACAGTGTCTGTACCAGTGTGTGTACTAGTGTGTGTACCAGTGTAGGTGTGTACCAGTGTGTGTACCAGTGTAGGTGTGTACTAGTGTAGGTGTGTACTAGTGTAGGTGTGTACCAGTGTAGGTGTGTACTAGTGTAGGTGAGTACCAGTGTAGGTGTGTACTAGTGTAGGTGTGTACCAGTGTAGGTGTGTACCAGTGTAGGTGTGTACCAGTGTAGGTGTGTACCAGTGTAGGTGTGTACCAGTGTAGGTGTGTACCAGTGTAGGTGTGTACCAGTGTAGGGGTGTACTAGTGTAGGTGTGTACCAGTGTAGGCGTGTACTAGTGTAGGTGTGTACCAATGTAGGTGTGTACCAGTGTAGGTGTGTACCAGTGTAGGTGTGTACCAGTGTAGGCGTGTACCAGTGTAGGCGTGTACTAGTGTAGGTGTGTACCAGTGTAGGCGTGTACCAGTGTAGGTGTGTACCAGTGTAAGTGTGTACCAGCGGAAAATCCGTCACCTTCTATATCACAGAACAACAGTTGATGCCGGGTGTCTACTGATGAAGATTAACTATGAGAGGTCAAAAGTCACTATGGAAACACTACACTGTATGTACCACTAATACACGATGGAGACAAAATCAACTTACTTGGCCGGGATGTAAAGAGTGTCGTGATGGTTGGAGAGGTCATCCGGTTGTTACCTCACGAAGCTCTCTGTACACAACACTGTGAATGAAACAACCTATATTAATATTATATAACACGTCACTTTGTATCGAAGTTAATGATTACAAACTGCATAGACCATTAAACTTCTCCTCAGTGTTTCCTTACTGCCTAACGATACAACGCTATTTACACCGACCCGGCCTCCTGTTTAGCACACCACACTCGGCCAAGCAGGAAAGATTATACTGTAGGTGAAAGATTAGACTGACCTGTGTCTTGGTGGTTGATGGTTGAGTTTCCTTATTTCATGACAAACTAAATGATTCCCGCAACGAAGGTGTGTTCCTGCGTCTACCACAGCTCCTCCTTCCACCACAGTTGACTGGTAACTGTCCCTCATGCCTGTCGTGCCGCTCACTCCACCCGTTTTTTATGTTTGTTTAGAAAAAAATTTTCAGGGGGGAACTTTTGTAATTTATGAAGGATATAAAAAGTGTAGCATTTTATACTTTATACTTTAACATAATAATCTTGGTACATTTTCATAAGCGATAAAATAGATAAATTCAATAATTACATTTCAAAATACTCTCATTATGTCGTAAAAATACATAGACATAAATTATATATAATAGTCTCCTATCTGTCCGCACCTACTCGGTATTCTGTCTCCTGGATTATTTATATACAGGTATTTATAATTACAACCCTAAACTTGATGGCAAAGTGTACCACTGTAGGTGTGTACCACTGTAGGTGTGTACCACTGTAGGTGTGTACCACTGTAGGTGTGTACCACTGTAATTGTATGTGTTATATTTTTGTAGTTTTATTACTCGCTGGAAGGACGAAAAGGTTATTGCCTATTGATTCACCATTGTTCATTTGTAGGTCTTTGTGTGTGTGTGTGTGTGTGTGTGTGTGTGTGTGTGTGTGTGTGTGTGTGTGTGTACTCTTGTGTGTGTGTGTGTGTGTGTGTGTGTGTGTGTGTGTGTGTGTGTGTGTGTGTGTGTACTCGTGTCTGTCTGTGTGTGATGTACGAACCTGTATATGTAATAAAGTATTCTCCTAGTCTTCGTATTTCCACAGATCATCAGGTGAGCTTGGAACAGACAGACCTCCTGCCCTACAGTGATCATGGCCACCAGCAGTAAGTCTGAAGGAGGACCACCACCAGCGGCCACCAGACCCGCCCCAGACGTCCCTCCTACACCCTCCACCAGCGACACAGATCTCCTGCTGACATACTCTGATAATCCTCCAAGGTACTCCTCCATCGACCCTGCCTGGGATGTCCTACAAGGAGAGGCTTCGACAGGTGAGAGGGGGTGGGTCTGTCTGTCTGTAAGGGCGCTCTGTCCTTTCTTGCGACAGTCCCTTTAAGATTCACCATCACTCACCACTAATCACTTAATAACAGACAAGAGGCGCCCTTAGTGTTCTCTCCTTGAAGATGACTCACAGGGTCCTTCTCCCGCAGGCCAGACAGCAGCTACGACGCCGCCTCATCCACCCTCTGTAGGTCCTGTCCCCGTGGTGGTCTGTCATCCTCCCTCCACCCACACACCGCCCCTCAATCCCAACTCCAGTAAGTGTGTGTGTGTGTGTGTGTGTGTGTGTGTGTGTGTGTGTGTGTGTGTGTGTGTGTGTAGATTATATATACCGGTCACATATATTTATTATATATTCATAGGAACACACAATACATATTCATTTGAAAGGAACAACGAAATTCTATTATAAAAATTACATTATCATAGAAAGCCAAAATATAGAGAGAAAGTTTACTACGGTAATACAACCATTCAACAATAATATAAAACCATATTTGCAATTTCACTATTTTGGTGCGAAAGTATTGCCAATTTATGATTAATTGATATATAGACAATAAATCACACAATAGTACATTACGTTCATTGTAACATGTTTGGTAATGTTTTTTGTCTATAAATTACGCGCGCGAGTGTGTGTGTGTGTGTGTGTGTGTGTGTGTGTGTGTGTGTGTGTGTGTGTGTGTGTGTGTGTGTGTGACTTAGAGGAGATAATAGAGGTTTTAATACACAGGATGGTGGTCGTGGGTACCGGGTCCAGCCCAGTACTTCCCGCCTGGCCTTGAACACATGACTGACGCGACCGAACTGACCATCAAGAAGAAAGGTGAGATAGATAGATAGATAGATAGATAGATAGATAGATAGATAGATATAATTGTACTTAAAAAACAAACACCAAAATAAAACACCACAAACTCAATATAAACACCCAAAATATCCTGACCATTAAGATAACTCACACACTCTTAAGATAACTCACACACTCTTAAGATAACTCACACACCCTTAAGATAACTCACACACTTTTAAGATAACTCACACACTCTTAAGATAACTCACACACCCTTAAGATAACTCACACACCCTTAAGATAACTCACACACCCTTAAGATAACTCACACACCCTTAAGATAACTCACACACTCTTAAGATAACTCACACACTCTTAAGATAACTCACACACCCTTAAGATAACTCACACACTCTTAAGATAACTCACACACTCTTAAGATAACACACACACTCTTAAGATAACTCACACACCCTTAAGATAACTCACACACACTCTTAAGATAACTCACACACTCTTAAGATAACATACCTCGTGATCTTGACCCAGGGAGGACGTACAGGGTGATCCATAATGAACATCAGATCTACATCGTCAGGAGGAAGAAGGATGGGTTTGGGGGAGTCAATATTAAGATTCTCAACAACGCCAACCTCGAGGTGCTCATCCTTAACAGAACCCTGGAGGCCGCGAGGTGCTGCTCCTCCACTACGGTAGGTGGTTGTGGTTGATTGTGGTAGATGGTTGTGGTTGATGGTTGTGGTATAGGTGCTTTGGTTGATTGTGGTAGATAGTTGTGGTTGATTGTGGTAGATTGATTGTGGTAGGTGGTTGTGGTTGATTGTAGTAAGGTGATTGTGGCTGATAGTTTTGGTTGATTGTGGTAGATAATTAGTATTGCATTAATTAAACTTACAAAAATGACCTTCGTTAACTTATAAATATTAAATTACCTGTACTTACCTGGCTTCTCGTTACAGCACCTGGAGGTAATGTTCCCGCCAGGTAACATGGTGGGCGTGGTCCAGGGCAACAAGAGTGAGTTCTCCGTCCACAACCCTTCAGGTGATCTGGTGTTCCTGCTGGAAGTAGAACCTGTAGGCTGCTGCAGGAAGGCCGACTACCAGGTGAGTAATTAGGTGGTTAAGGGTGATACTAGATAAGCGTCAGGTACCAGGGGGAAGTATTAGGTAACTAGGTGCCAAGTTGTACATTGCCTTAAGAAGATAAAACTTTCATTTCACTTTAAGAAACAAAAGATTTTATTCACCATAATAACAATACCCACGTAACTAACTCCTCCACCTTCTCCCCTCCTTCCTCCTGTAGGTGGTGACGAAGGAGAGGTTCACCATAGGTCGTCTCACACATCAGAAGACCTCCATGATCAGAGGACGGAAGGGCATGGCGGTAACCTTTCCTGCCAACATGGAGATCCGCAACAAGGCTCTGGTCCTTGCTGCGGCTCTGTCTATTGTGAGTCTCTGGGGTCCTGGGGGAGCTATGAGGGGGGGGGGGAGGGTTATCTGAAGCTCGGAAGGCTATAAGGGCTAAATTAGGAGAGCTAGGGTTGGTGTCAGGGATTATGGAAGTTATTGATATAGTACGGAGTTATGAAAGCTATGGGGAGCTGAGCTAGGAAAACCATGGGGGAGCTGAGGCAAGGACAACCATGAGGTAGGAATATCAGGAACGCTGCGGTGAGACGGGAATGCGAGGAATGAGGAACGCAGCTGATGGAGGGAGGATGAGGACGCTTGGAATGGTAGACCAGTTTGTGCGACCTTATTTGGTATTCGTTGCTCTGAAAGCTAAACAATGTGGAGCGTCTCTACTGATGAAATGTTGGAGGATTAGTCTGTTTATTTACTAAGACCACACGGTTATGAGAGCTTAGTTGTCGAGGGGGTAATCACAGGTAGATATACAGGTAACATGGACAGGTACAAGGATAGGTATAAGAACAGGCACAAGGATAGATACAAGGGTAGGTAAAATTACAGGTGCAATCAGAGTGTATAAATACAGATACCAAAAAAAACCAGGTATAAACTCAGGTATTTCAAGACGACATCAGTATATAAACAATGTATTAGTGAACAATATACATCACTACCTCAGTCACTATACCTCCTAACCATCACTACTTTGTCTTGTGTTACAGAGAGACAGACACTGGTAATTGGGACGACTCACCTGACCCTCACCTCACCACCCTCTAAGTGAACACCTGAGTAACAAAGGTTCGTAAGATAAATAATCCTCGTAAGTGATGATATAAGAATGTACTTAACTGTCTGACTTACGATAAATAATGAAAATAACACAAAATAATTAAAAATAAACTTAAATTTGATCTTATGGGGAATATTTAACCTACGAATTAAAGGTGAATCTGCTCATTAATTAGTTCATTATACCGTCTTAGAGTTATATAATGCTATGTAATTATAAGGAATTTATCAGATTTCTATATTCATTTACAAATACTTAGAATATTTCCTATAAGCTGTGATTATACGTATATTAAGATTATAGGAAGCTGTTTGGTTATTGGGTATATCTATCACAGTTAGTAGATGTTAATAAGTGTTTCTCTTCTCTTCGTGAGTCAGAGAGAACAAGTGAGAGATGAGAGAAGGGGAATGAAAGTATAGAGAAAGAGAAAAGTGAATAGTGTTGCTGTTAATTGTGGTCTACTACTACTACTATTACTACTATTACTACTACTCACCTTAATCCCACCTAGTTGGGAGTTTAATTAAGCTACCCAGGTAAACCGGACACCTGTCTACTGCACTGGCTAACATATTGAATGTATAATGAAATAAAGTGTATAATAACCTGAGGTGACTTTGATTATGAAGTGAAATGATCCTGAACGTGACGTGACTGTGATGTACAAACAAACAAATGACATGTAAGAGTATGATTTATGATCGCTATATATCTATGTTAAAGATGCGTTGCTCACACACACACACACACACACACACACACACACACACACACACACACACACACACACACACACACACACACACACACACACACAGGTAAATCAGCAGGTGTTCAGAAGATTTGATTTACGTCGTAACTCACTTATGTTGTGATGGTCGATAGGAACTCTTTCAACCAACACTTTGATGATGCTCCAGCCCTGTGAGAGAGAGAGAGAGAGAGAGAGAGAGCCCATAGTCACAACTTCACTACATGCAAAAACAAAAAAATATTACCACCCCCCAAAAACACCCCAAAACACAAATAAACAGAGCATAACAAACACAAGAAAGAAGACAAGGATAAAATATCAACAATAACGAAGAAGGAAGAAGAGAAAATAGTGAATAAAGAAGGAAGAAGCCGTAAATAAGAGAGCAGAGGTAGGTGGGCATTAATGGCACTCTGGAATTTCCTCATTAGATGCGATAACAAGTGCCTTTATGTGTCGAGGCACTGTTCCAACCAAGAGGCGTATAGTAGAAGAGGCTCATGTGGCTCTTCACGTTACTATAATGTCTACAGGTTGAATTATAGAGGCTACAGCTGCTCTATATATGATTCTGTTGCCTGTAGGTTGAATTATAGAGGCTACAGCTACTCTATATATGATTCTGTTGCCTGTAGGTTGAATTATAGAGGCTACAGCTGCTCTATATATGATTCTGTTGCCTGTAGGTTGAATTATAGAGGCTACAGCTACTCTATATATGATTCTGTTGCCTGTAGGTTGAATTATAGAGGCTACAGCTATATATGATTCTGTTGCCTGTAGGTTGAATTATAGAGGCTACAGCTGCTCTATATATGATTCTGTTGCCTGTAGGTTGAATTATAGAGGCTACAGCTGCTCTATATATGATTCTGTTGCCTGTAGGTTGAATTATAGAGGCCACAGCTGCTCTATATATGATTCTGTTGCCTGTAGGTTGATAGAGGCTACAGCTACTCTATATATGATTCTGTTGCCTGTAGGTTGAATTATAGAGGCTACAGCTGCCTCTATATGATTCTGTTGCCTGTAGGTTGAATTATAGAGGCTACAGCTGCTCTATATATGATTCTGTTGCCTGTAGGTTGAATTATAGAGGCTACAGCTACTCTATATATGATTCTGTTGCCTGTAGGTTGAATTATAGAGGCTACAGCTGCTCTATATATGATTCTGTTGCCTGTAGCTCTATAACTCTAAAAACACCTGATTTTAAGGATATCCGAGACAACTTTTAGGTACGTATAATCAGATTTAAGGGATGCTGCTATAAGATTTAATTTAAACGTATTTAAAGTCATTAAGCTACGTATTTTAAGACGAAGGTTCTTATTTTATGAGGAACTGGACGTATTATGAGCTTGAAGGGACTATTTTATGAGTAATGGTCCGGATTTAAAGATTTTAGGGATATTTTAAGGATTTGGGGGATTAATTTTCATTTTTAGGGATATATTAAGGATTTTAGGTACATATTAAGGATTTTAGGGACATATTACGGATTTTAGGTACGTATTACGGATTTTAGGGACATATTAAGGATTTGAGGAGATACGGATTTTAGGTACATATTAAGGATTTTAGGAAATATTAAAAGGTTTCAGGGTTATATGTGAGGGTTTGCACGTAGGGACCAGAGAGGTTACCATCAAAGGACTGGTCAACGTTTGAAATATGGACGAACATTATTGAGAAGTGTGCAAGAGTTTTGTAGCAAAGAGAATATCCTACCTGTGAACTGTAGCAAGTGAGAGAGAGAGAGAGAGAGAGAGAGAGAGAGAGAGAGAGAGAGAGAGAGAGAGAGAGAGAGAGAGAGAGAGAGAGAGAGAGAGAGAGAGAGAGAGAGAGAGAGAGAGAGAGCCCTAACTCACCAAGGGCTCCGTCAAACTAACACAGTTACTACACTTACACCTGGACTTTCTCAGACTTACTAGAAATATTACCTTCCTACATGCCCTATTGTCTAGAGGGAGTCAGGTGTGGTGGAGGGAGCCAGGTGTGTAGACGAGTCATGTGTGGAGGGAGGGAGGGAGGGAGGTGTGTAGACGAGTCATGTGTGGAGGGAGGGAGTCAGGTATGTAGACGAGTCATGTGTGTGGAGGGAGAGTCAGGTGTGTGTGGAGCAGGTCAGGTGTTGAATAAGGGAGCCAGGTGTGTAGGCGAGCCATAAAAGATAACCTTAAGTTTATTGTGGTGTAATTGATACATAAAGAGAAATGAGAAAAAAATTATAAATGGGAGTTTGTCGTCAGAGTTATTATTATTCCTGTTTTATGGACGAGTGTGGAGGTCAGTCACGCCTCTCTGTCTGTCTGTCTGTCTGTGTGTGTGTGTGTGTGTGTGTGTGTGTGTGTGTGTGTGTGTGTGTGTGTGTGTGTGTGTGGTGTGTGTGTGTGTGTGTGTGTGTGTGTGTGTGTGTGTGTGTGTGTGTGTGTGTGTGTGTGTGTGTGTGTTTGTGTGTGTGTGTGTGTGAGTGTGTCTGTCTGTCTGTCTGATGATAATAATGTCCTGTAGAATTTGACACTGGGTTAGAGTATTACTAATCATGTGACGTCATTAATCAAGTGACGTCATTAATCAAGTGACGTCATGCACCAAGTGACGTCATGCACCAAGTGACGTCATACTCCAAGTGACGTCATGAACCATAGGGTGACCTGAAACGACCTCTTTATGCCCCATGTAGCGTGACCTTACAGTTTAATGGTGCGGAACAAGTTAATAGCACCATTAACTTAGGCTGCTGGCGTTTACTATGATATAATATCGTTGTGTATAAATAAGGAAAAAAAAAATGGTGAAATATCGAGAAGAATTAATCAGGGAGTTTTTTAATATGGCGCCTCGTGTGAGTTACTCTGTGTATTGTTGTGTTATGAAGGTAAATAAATCACTATATTTTGTGCTTTATGAAGGGATGGTGAGTGTGAAGTAATACGGCAGTAAAGTTAATGGTTGGTTAGTAACACCTCTTGTTCCTGATTGGTTAAAAAGAACTTAGGATTGGCTGCCATTGGTTGTTTTTTTTCAGGGGTTTACCATGAGCGAGAACCTAACCTAACCTAACCTAACCTAACCTAACCTAACCTAACCTAACCTAACCTAACCTAACCTAACCTAACCTAACCTAACCTAACCTAACCTAACCTAACCTAATTAGATATTACTAAGAACAGGTAAGGAAGCAAACTATAACTTGAAGGAGTCAAATACGGAGTTGGCAACAGGTGAGCCTAATTAGCCTAGTGAAGTGAGGAAGCAAGAGGCGGTGAGGCGAGGAAACAGGTCTATGTTGAGGCACACCTGGAGAACAACGCCTACAGAGTTAATTAGTTCGCTCCTCTCCCAACTGTTACCTGTACCATGTGACTGGTGCCCCCCCCCCCCCACACACACACACACACACACACATTATAGTAGACAGTCATGTCCTCTGGTTCACTTTGAAGTTCTTATTACCTGATATAATTACCTGCTTATTATACTATATACCCTTGTGTCTTTGTTCGTCTATATCTGTCTATTTGTGTCTTTGTCTAATCTGTGTCTTGTTCGTCTATTCCTGTCTGTCTGTCTGTCTGTCTGTCTGTCTGTCTGTCTGTCTGTCTGTCTGTCTGTCTGTCTGTCTGTCACTCTTACACATACATAATGAGTTGTAAGTTAAAGGAATAATGTTGTATATATAAATAGTGTATCACCTGTATCATGTATCACCTGGATCACCTGTATCATGTATCACCTGTATCATGTATCACCTGGATCATGTATCACCTGTACGAGAGACAAATATTGAGGCGTCATCCTTTAAACTTAATTTTCAGATAATTAAACTCGCCATTTACCTGTGAGTGATGGCTTAAATTAATTTCAAGGTCATTAACGTCTCTAATTACCCCCAATTAATTTTTTGAGGTCGTAACCTTTGATCAGTATTTTGTAAAACAATTATAGCGATATACTGTAGGAAATATGACTGTATATATTATAATCTAAACAATAATTATATAAAGCTATTTAATAATTGGGTAATTTCTTTCATCATCTTAATATAAATACATTTCAACAAGGTGATTAAGGTGAGGTGACAAAAACAAGATAATTATCGGCTAATCAAACATATTAATATCCCTTGAATAATGTGTTAAATTATATTGAAGGTCATTTAATACTGTATGTTTACCTGTTAGTTAAATTGGGTTGGGTTGGGTTAGGTTAGTTTTAAGTTAGGTTAGGTTAAGGTAGATCAAGTTCAGTTAAGGTTTTGTTAGGTCAAGAATTAGTGAGACTCGCTCTTTCTGTTGTTCATCAATGTGTTCGACTGTAAAATAAAAATTAATACTTCTTCCTTTTTACATGTTTCACAGCCTGTCTGTCTGTCTGTCTGTCTGTCTGTCTGTCTGTCTACCTGTGTATGACTGTTTTTAATGTACCGTGTGTGTGTGTGTGTGTGTGTGTGTGTGTGTGTGTGTGTGTGTGTGTGTGTGTGTGTGTGTGTGTGTGTGTATGTGTGTGTCCGTCCAGTTAATGAACATACCTCTAATAGACTATATATTTATTTACTAATTTTTCACCCAAGTTGATGAGAAATGTGTGTGTGTGTTGAGGAAGACTTGAGGAAGACTTACGGAACTTATTTCTTATCTTTCTCACCAGATGAAAAAGTATTCTCAGCGTGTTGTATTTTTCCTCCCGTTCATAAACCAAGACTATAGATCTTCACTATATTTCTCAGTCACTGTACGGGAGTTGGTCAGGTAGGGAAGCCTCATAGACGGGAAGACTTACCCTCATTCTTACGGGAAGATTAAGAACGTCACCTTATTTTACCTGATGATTAAACACCTTAACACTAACCTAACCTAACCTAACCTAACCTAACCTAACCTAACCTAACAACAGAGGGAATGATTAATACGTCACTCTCGGGGAGCTATAAACGGGACAGTAAAGAGACATAGAGAGAGATGAACAGTGTTGAGGGGAGAGAGAGGAAGGGGAGGAGAGAGAGGAAGGGGAGAGAAGGGAACGGGAGAAGGGGTTGTTGATGGGGGGGGAGGGAGGGGAGGAGTCGTAGATATGGGTTATGGGACACGTAGAGGTGAAGATTGGACAAGGGAGGAACAATCGAGTCATTTATGTGGCTTATGAGACACGCGGAGCTGGGAAATGGACACGAGGAGATTTGGTTGAGACATACACATGGCTTATGGAATGTCCGTATGTGTGTGTGTGTGGAGGAGATATGAGAGAGAGAGAGAGAGAGAGAGAGAGAGAGAGAGAGAGAGAGAGAGAGAGAGAGAGAGAGAGAGAGAGAGAGAGAGAGAGAGAGAGAGAGAGAGAGAGAGAGAGAGAGAGAGAGAGAGAGAGAGAGAGAGAGAGAGAGAGAGAGAGAGAGAGAGTATATAAAAGTCATGATTGGAAACGTGAATCAGACAGGGATTGGACCTGGTTTATAAAGCGTGCCACCTAGTTAAGGATTATATTGGAAAGGTCATGAATACGTAAGATTTAACAGCAGTATTTATGTGTGTGTGTGTGTGTGTGTGTGTGTGTGTGTGTGTGTGTGTGTGTGTGTGTGTGTGTGTGTGTAAAGACATAATATACTTCCATTATCTCTTTCTCTTACATACAGACACATAAAGAACCTAACGAACACACACACACACACACATACACAAACATACACAAACTACTGAACGGACCCCATTAGCGCATGCGTGGTGGTCTTGCCTTCGTTCACGCGGAGGTGTTGTACCACGAGGACTGTCAGTTGTAGCTCAGACCTCACAGTGTTCACATCTCCCGTGTTGAAGCCCGCCACCCACACACTACCACTCACCACCTAACTCTGCAGTGATTTTTTTCAATTACTGATATAAATATACTTAAAACACTACTTATATATACTATTAATAGTACACTTACAATTGGTGTTTGATATTTATTATTCTCAAAGTTGTGTAAATGTTTTGTGATTGTGAAAAAAGATTCTCTCAAGTAGACTTCTAGATCAATGTTGTGTTTTTTCTTCATCATTATCGATCATCTGGCACCTGAGGCACTAAGGTAGGTCAATAACCTATGGTATACATTATAAACATTAATATATATATACAAATAAACACAAATGTACATAATTATGGTGGACGATGTATATAAAACACCTTTAGATTAAATATAAATTAAATAGAGTAAAATTTATACATGTATGATGTTAGTGATTTATTTTAATTAGAATACAACAGCAGCAAATGACGTAAGTAATTACAGGTAAGTGGCAGGTGTTATACATTACCTTTATGGAAAAAGGTTAGGTTAGGTTAATCCCGACATAGCATTACCTAACTTAACCCTCCAGGTATCAATAGGGTGTCTAATCTTTAGGTGAACCAAGTTAGATTATAATGAATGAACATTAAAGTAAATGGAAATTTTTGCGTCTATCTATCTATCTATCTATCTATCTATCTATCTATCTGTCTAGCTATCTATCTGTCTGTCCGTCTGTCTGTCTGTCTGTCTGTCTGTCTGTCTGTCTGTCTATCTGTCTGTCTATAAAAGTGTGTGCACGTGCCTGTGTCTTTGAGTATTTTAATTTACAAGAAGAGAGAGAGAGAGAGAGGGGGGGGAGAGAGAAAGACTGAGAAAGACAGTGAGAGAGAGAGGGGGGGAGAGAGAGAAAGACAATGAGAAAGACAGTGAGAGAGAGAGAGGGGGGAGAGAGAAAGACAATGAGAAAGACAGTGAGAGAGAGAGGGGGGGGAGTGAGAAAGACAGAGAGAGAGAGAGAGAGAGACAGATAACATTATATCAAAAGAATATTTTCCCCAGATGGTTCACTTCATAGATATTATTTCTGCCTCAGTAACGTTTATTCCCCGTTGACGTTAGTACTTTCTTCCCTAGACCATAACGTTTGTCTGTCCGTGTGTTGGTTTATCGGTCTGTTTGTCATTGAGGTAACTGTATGTATGTATGTATGTATGTATGTATGTATGTATGTATGTATACAGTTAGTGGCCGCCGCCTTTTGAGTGACTGTATATAATAGTAGTAGTAGGAGAGAGAGAGAGAGAGAGAGAGAGAGAGAGAGAGAGAGAGAGAGAGAGAGAGAGAGAGAGAGAGAGAGAGAGAGAGAGAGAGAGAGAGAGAGAGAGAGAGAGAGAGAGAGAGAGAGAGAGAGAGAGAGAGCACATATATACAGGTAGTCAAGAGATTTCCGTATGTCCAACATTAAACTGGCAATTTTTTTGGTTTACGAAATATCACGATTTACGAATCATAAATTTTTCGAAGTATTTTTTTTCTCTCTCTGATATGATAGTTAGGCAGAAAGGTTTAGTGTTGCCTCCCTGAATATTTTTTTTTACACAATTTCTGTTCATTTATACACGAATCAACACATTTTGGGTAAATATAGTGTAAAATGTATGAGTAGTTCGTGTTACATCTATAGATTAAAAAAACCAAAATCATTTACACGTTGATTAACACTTTTGAAAAATTACTATGTTGGAAAATCTGGAGATATTCTGCTAAATTCTTGGTATTTGCAATTTGTCTTAATCAACAGCATGCAAGATTAAATTTTTACAAGACTTTAGCAATTACGTCACGTCACGTCATGTCACATTACGTTACGTTATGCTAGATATTCGTGTAAACATATATACAATAATCAACAGTTTTCTAGGTTACACTATTACAAAAAATAACATTAATTCACTTTACTTGTTGAATACATCCACATCTGTACGCTCTTAAACTAATCAATAATTTGTTAAGTGGTATAAGAAATCCAGGTATATTCTCTTAAAATCCAGGTATATTCAGGTACTCTAAATAATAACAATAACGATAAAGTAAAATATCGGAACACACACACTTTTATCGATACTTTCATTTATACTTTTATCTCTACTTTAATCTATACACTACAGCACGTTCATACACTAATATACAACGCGGTAGTATATTGCAAAATGCTGGAAACTTTATGTTGCATGGTGGATTTTTGCACCTGTATATTGCACCGGTATTTACACAGGTGTTGGCCCCGAGGTTTGGTGCAAAAACTCCGCATTACCTGAAGATTAGGTACCCTATAGCTTAACTCACCTGAGCGCTAACCTAACCTAACCTAACCTAACCTAACCTAACCTAACCTAACAGTTTATTTCACCTTAGCGGTATCGTAATTTAACCTAACCTATTACAATCTAACCTAACTTAACCTGTTCGAACACTAACCTAACCTAACCAAACTTAACCCAAATCCTGATAATGTATATACGATTCTTGTTGAATTTCCTGCTGCTAGTGAACAGTATTTTCCTGTGAGAATAAATTGCATCGTCGTGACACTATTGATGATAGATTTACTTTATTGGCGAAGGAAATAACATCGTTCTGCGTGTGTGCGTGTGTGTGTGTGTGTGTGTGTGTGTGTGTGTGTGTGTGTGTGTGTGTGTGTGTCTCACTCAAATATTAAACTCCTCAAAACCTAAAAAAATAAAAATCCTTCAAAAACTCTTCTTCACGTCTGGATTTCAAAGATTTTATTTAGTTTATTTACACATTTAACCATTTACCTATTTACAGTATATTTAGTGATAGGGTCTATATAGAGATGAAAAGTCCGTTATATCGAGGTTCCGTTAGATGTGAAACCCCGTCTAACGGATATTATGAAGGGAGAAGTCCATTATATAGAGGTTTCACTGCAATTAATCAACAGGTAAGATGCTGTACATAAGACACACCTGTGGTAGTTAAATAGTCATCTGTGTTTTTCCTGTACTAAGACCAGGAACAGGTGTACAGCGCCAGAGACAGACACAGTGGCGCGGATGTTGTGTTTGCCGCAGTTTAGAGAGACAGATGTTGTGTTTGCCGCAGTTTAGAGAGACAGGAGAATCGTGAGAGAGGCAAAGACAGACGTTGTGTTTGCCGCAGTTTAGAGAGACAGGAGAATCGTGAGAGACAGACAGACAGATATTTGAGTTTGTCGCAGCTCAGAGAGAGAGAGAGAGAGAGGATGAAGCGGGAGTCATAATACCCCCCGGCTTGACCTGTTTTATTACGGGGAGAAATTAAGAGAACTGGGAAGGTTTGTGTGATGATGAACGGCGTCCCACACCTGGTGACTTGTGGCTCCAGGAGATGACTGATGGTGCTATGTGTGGGGTGGTGCACACACACACACACACACACACACACACACACACACACACACACACACACACACACACACACACACACACACACACACACACAAGGTCTTTCAAAACTATACCAATTGCACGTCCCAAGAA
>NW_024731054.1:1886652-1899152 GCF_018991925.1 Homarus americanus | reverse complement strand
GCATGAGTTGAGAGAGAGAGAGAGAGAGAGAGAGAGAGAGAGAGAGAGAGAGAGAGAGAGAGAGAGAGAGAGAGAGAGAGAGAGAGAGAGAGAGAGAGAGAGAGAGAGAGATCTGTATTGGATTAAAGGATTGGTGTATGTGTGGAGAGAGACAGAAACAGACAATATCACCCAGGTTAGTGCTAATGGAGACCCTCTGCTACACTTAAGTCACTCAGGTCTTTAAGAAAATGACCAAGATAAAGTTTGTTTCCTTGAAGACTCTTATAAGAAGCAGTTGTGTTTTATAAGTCGACTGTGTTGTTTTTCTGCAGGTGAGAGACGGGGAAGTGTCCATCAAAGGTGAGGTCAGGTGAAGATTAGGCACCCTAGGTTTTTTTCTTCACCTGATGATTAAAAAACCTAACCTAATCCTAACCTAACCTAACCTTAAAGACAAACACGTTATAAATAGGTCTTAATAGTTATTTATGCACAGGTGGGAAGGAAAGGGAGGTAATATATCTCCCTTAAGTGGGGAGAAAAAAGAATGATAAGTAATGTTAATGGGGAGAAGGGGAGACTAGACTCCTTCTCTCCTCCTCTACCACTCTCCCTCCCCTTCCTCTCCTTCTTTTGCCTTCCCTCTACACCGCCTCTCTCCTCCTTCTCTCCCTCTCTTACCTCTCCCTCCCTCTCTCCCTTCCTCATTTTTCCACTCTACTTCTTTCCCTCCCTCCCCCTTCTCATCTCTCCCATTCCTTCACATTTTCCTCTCTCCTCCTCTCCCTCCTCTCTTCCACTCTCTTTCCCTCACTTCTCTCATCTCTCCCACCAGCATCTCTTACCAGGACGCGGGAACAATAATCTCAGTCTTATCAGGGCAGCCGTGACTCTCTCTCTCTCTCTCTCTCTCTCTCTCTCTCTCTCTCTCTCTCTGTCACTCTGGTCACTCACTCATGACTGGAAATTTTATTTTAGGGTCGACAGGAACTTATCTCCCCACTAAAGACACGACACAATCACCCCACCCGCTACTTGGGGAGGATGATGGTAGGGGAGGGGGTTGGGGAGATGATGGGGAGACGGTAGGTGGGGAGGGGAAGTGTGGGGGATGATGGGGAGATGGTGGGGGTGGGGAGGAGAAGAGGTGATGGAAGGGGGATAAAATAGGAGGGTGATGGCGGAGAGGGTCAGAGGGGGGACAGTAGGAAGGCTGCTGTGGGGGAGGCTATGGGGAGTGAATGGGGAGAGGAAAATGAGATGAGGGATGATAGAGAAGACACGGAGAAAAATGGTGAAAGGGAGAGTTTTATATCATTGATGGGGAGATAGCAGATGGGGAGGGGAGAAATTTCCTTTGCATTGGGGAGAGGAGGGGAGATAGTAAGGAAAGGGAAGAGATATAGAGCACTAGGAGGGGAGTATGGGCGGCAGGCTGGGTGGCATGTGGGCGGCATGAAAGAGTATGTATGGGTTGTGTAGTCGTCACGAGGGGCTGTGTGGGCGGCAGGATGGGCGTGTGGGCGTAGGCAGACGATTTATTTTTATAAAGGGAGAGGATTCATACAAGTGTCATAGGTAACACACACACACACACACACACACACACACACACACACACACACACACACACACACACACACACACACACACACACACACACACACACACACACACACACACACACACACACACACACACACACACACACACACACACACACACACACACACACACACACACACACACACACACACACACACACACACACACACACACACACACACACACACACACACACACACATACACACACACACACACACACACACACACACACACACACACACACACACACTGAGACACACACACACACACATACACACACAAAAAAAAAAATCAACAGAATACAAATCAAATTGAAAAAAAACGAACAGAAATTAAAACAAATCGAAATATTATGGCCCATCGGGGAGTTAAAACCCAAAATCATTATTTACAACATTTACCAGAGGAAGGACGCCCATCACTCGACAACAAATTCAAGCTGATAATACGTCTTTTCCTGCTGTTCTGTGAGTTGCTGTGTTGCTGTAAATGCTCATACGTGGAAGGTTATTTTATATCTGTGGTAGTGTGTGTGTGTGTATTTTTGTCTGTGTTTGATTGTTTTATTGTTTGTGTACGACTGTGTTTTGTCTGAGTCTGTATCTGTGTACGTCTCTCTCTCTCTTATAACACCTGTGTTTGTATATCACCACAGGTAACATATAATCTTCACACCTGTTGTGCTTCACCTTGCAGAAGCACCTGTATTTGGCCATGCGTTTGTTTGTTTGCTTGTTTGTGTACGAGTATGTTTGCATGTGTGTACTTACTTCTGTTTGTGTAAGTTTACATGATTTTGTCTGCTTGTGGGAGTATGTAAGTTTATATATATATATATGTATGTATGTATGTATGTATGTATGTATGTATGTATGTATGTATGTGAATTAACTTTAGTGTGGGCGATTCATAGACACAGGTCAGTACCCTGTAAGGTGAGTAGTTAATTGTTTGAGCCTTTGTTTATTGTTTGTTCAGTGTTTTACTATCATTGGATTATTGTTAAGCTGTGTGTGTGTGTGTGTGTTTGTGTGCGGGGGTATGTGTGTACGTGCATGTGTGTTTACGTGGCTATATTTCACCTCGTCCTCCAGAAGGTGAAGAACGACCTGTAGTCCTGCCCCTCCTTACCCTAGTCCTGGTACCCCCCCCCCTTTGTCATGGTACCCCCCCTTTGTCCTGGTACCCACCCCTAGTCCTTGTACCCCTCCCCCCTCACTAGTTACAAATAATGTGAACCAACACCATACAATATGTTACATTATGTCCAGTATGTATAAATGTACACCCGTCTCAAATAACACCTGTTTGTTGATAGGTTTTTCACACCTGTTAATTAGTGCTGGTATTGACTTATTAAACGTGGCTGTGTGTTTGAGGAAGAGACTTCACGAATCTTTTGTTTTTATAAAGTTTTCGTGAGATTTCCTTTTTTTTTTCCTTGTCTGTTTTTTTTCTTTTTATTTCTACCCCCCTACCCCCTCCTGAGAGATACTATGTTGTTGGAGTTTCTGGAGAGATGCCAACGACAGGTGTGATTGTCTCTCTCGTCTCCCGTGTCTCTCCTGGAGTCTATGAGATTCTCTGTCTCGCCGAATAGAGACTTGATATTATTTTTACCCTTTTTCGTAAATTAAAACAATGCAATTTACAGGCACAGTATGAAAGTGTGTCGTGGCGTCGTGTAGAAGTGAGTGTATTCACGTGAGGTCCAGGAATATTAAAGTTAATTATTTTCTTCGATTTTACCTTCAGTCGAGTATTGTAATTTGTTGATTCATCGTTGTTTTATCGTGATTTTTGGAGTGTTTTTTTTCGTGTCCTCTCTCTCTCTCTCTCTCTCTCTCTCTCTCTCTCTAAAGGCCCCATTTAACCTAATCATTCAACTCACCCTCCACACCTTACCACCTCCCCCCCCTCCCCCTACAAAAACAAGTTGACCGTCTTCCCCCCAAAAGAAATCTTGGGTCACTCGCAGACTAATCTCCCTTATTAACAGAACAAAATACCATCGTGTGACACTTCCAACTCCTTCATTATCTCCTAAAGTTCCACAGAGTCTCGTTGTGAGGAAGAAATGAAGGGGTGGTAGTCTCTTAATGGCAGGAAAACTTTGCCCTTACTTCTCGACTCAAAGTTTGTGGCGGGGAAGGCGCTGCTGGGGGGGAGAGGGAGGGGTAGAGTGGGAGGGGTAGAGTGGGAGGGGGAGAGGGGCAGGGGGAGGGGGTAGGGCTGCTGCGTGTTGAAGGTGGTGGAGGAAGTGATGAGGGTGTAGGGCGTGGTGAGGTAGGAAGTGAAGGGGCGGGGTGAGGGAGGTGAAGGAGGAGGGGGAGGTGCAAGGATCTGAAGGAGGAGGTGCAGCTAAGGCGGCTCTGACAAGGAACAAAAAAATAATTGTCTGGAGCTTGATTTCTGGAGGTTTATGGTGGTGGTGATAGTGGTGATGGTGATATGGTGGTGATGATGATAGCGGTGATAGTGATGATGGTAGTGGCACTCTTCATCACCACGACAACGAACCAAAACAAACACAGACAAAACATGACAAAACTATACACATAAACAAACACGAAATACAAAACCCACACAAACAACAACACAAACAACACCATATAAACACAAACACTACGTACAAATAACCAGGTGTTATTGATGACCGTTCACCTGTAGGTCACCTGAGAGACAAGTGACAATAACATCTCTCTTTTATATAACAAACAATGAAAAAAAAACAATCAAACACAAGTTAATGAAAAAAGAAAATAAGAAAAATATATGAAGATGAAAAAAAAAGTAAAAATATGAAAGATGAAAAAAGACGAAGTTTCAGAAGTGTGTCAGGCTTCAGTTAGCTTCAGGTGTGTAGGTTCAGGTGTGTAGATTCAGGTGTGTGACAGGTTTAGGGTCAAAAATTTTAGTTCGATTTATCACTGTGAAGTTTCCGGACATTCATCTTTTTTTTTCAGCGGCAGGAGAGATAATTTCTAAACGTTTAATATCTACCCTTTATTACCTGTCAGAACCTAACCTACCCAACCCTTCCCAACCTTAACCTACCCTATTACCCTACCCTAACCTACCCTACCCTACCCTAACCTACCCAACCCTACCCTAACCTACCCTACCCTACCCTAACCTACCCTACCCTACCCAGCAAGGTGATCATGTACCAATAAGCTGATGAAACATAATAGACAAGCATTGGTGTAGACAGTATTCACGCACTAAATTGAACAGACCGGAAAAAAAATACTCTTTGTTGTTTTCTTGAAGCTGAACTCACGAGAGCCTTACTTGTGTGGCTGTGTTACTCGTTTCGTTCAAGGACATAACGGCCATTTCGTACACAACCGTCATGTACGATACGCCTTGTGTATGAAACAGTCTATGTACGTAAAGACCCGTGTACGTAAAGATCCGTGTACGTAAAGGTGTGTGCGTGTACGAAACTGTCTGCATACGAAATAACCTGAAGATGAAACCATTCTTATACCAAAAAAGGTCTGTGTATGAAGCGGTTACTATATGAAAAAGGCTGTGTATGAAGCGGTTACTATATGAAACAGGCTGTGTATGAAGCGGTTACTATATGAAACAGGCTGTGTATGAAGCGGTTACTATATGAAACAGGCTGTGTATGAAGCGGTTACTATATGAAACAGGCTGTGTATGAAGCGGTTACTATATGAAACAGGCTGTGTATGAAGCGGTTACTATATGAAACAGGCTGTGTATGACTTACTACGTGTGTGTGTTTGATACAAGGCGAGCGAGTGCATGTAAAAAATATGATTGCATCTGCCTACTGGAGCGTAGAGCAACACACTGACAACGTTCCCTTAGTTTAGTTCAGACAGCTGGTGATAGACAGTCTAAAATGAACCACGTGGAATAGACAGTTTAGAATAATCAGGAATAATTAATGAGGAATATACAGTTTAGAATGTTATAAAGGAATAAATCAATTGAAATAGACAGTTTGGAAAATATATGGAATAAATGATACGAAATAGGCAGTTTGGAATGGACAATTTGCAATGGGTGAGCCGCAATAAACAGCAAACAACGGAGATTTTGCAATATGCAGTTTGCAATAAACAGCTTTGTAGTACGTTTCAAAGCCCAATGTATGTATGTATGTATGTATGTATGTATGTATGTATGTATGTATGTATGTATGTATGTATGTATGTATGTATGTATGTATGTATGTATGTTTGTATGTATGTATGTATATGATGTGTATGTCTCTGTCTGTCTGTCTGTCCTACCCCTAATCCCTGACACGTTTCAACTAACAAACATCAATACCTCGAAAAAAAAATCCCTGGCCATTCAAAAACATTTCATCTGTGAAACTGAAACACAAACGAGTCAATTTAGCTTCCGGTACTGACCAATGGAGGCTGGTTGGTTCATCAACTCTTTATGATGCAGAGGAGTATAATACGGGGGTTCGAACACCAGTGAATCAGTGTAGTGAACCAGTGTTGTGAACCGGTGAATCAGTGTAGTGAGCCAGTGTTGTGAACCAGTGAAGCTGAGTTGTGAACCAGTGAATCAGTGTAGTGAACTAGTGTTGTGAACCAGTGAATCAGTGTAGTGAACCAGTGTTGTGAACCAGTGAATCAGTGTTGTGAAAAAGTATTATAAATCAATGATAGATGTAGTGAACGAGTATTGTGGTCCATTACACGTAGACCGGTCCATCACCTGTACCAAACAAGTATAGAACACGGTGACTGTCCCCAACACTGGACCGAGAGAAGCATTAAGAGTTGCTACACAAAAGAACCCTGACAGAATTGGTCCATAAATCCGGGTTATATTCTATTTTTATTGCTTTGTCATTCTTCACCCCCATGATTCACTCCCCTCCTCCCCAATGGCACTAATTTCTCTCCTCCCCCATATTTTTTCATTTCCTCCCCATCCTTTTTCCCCTACCCTCTTTCCTCCCGACCTTCCAGCTCTCACTATCCTCCCTCCCCTTTCCTCCCCCCTTTTTACTCTTCTTCCTCCCCCACTTCTTACCCTGCCATCTCCCCTCCTCCCCATCTCCCCAGGGACAGCTACCTCAATAGGGTCATTGTATTTGTCATATCAACAATGTGTACAGGAGAATATGAGAAATGTGGGATAAGCCCCCCCCTCTCTCTCTCTCTCTCTCTCTCTCTCTCTCTCTCTCTCTCTCTCTCTCTCTCTCTCTCTAATTCTCACTATCTCTTTTCCACCACTCTCTTTCTCTCCTTTACTTCTCCCTGTCTCCTCCCTTCTCCCCCCTTTCTTCCTTCGTTCACCTTCTTTCTTTCTCCCTCTATTTCTCTTACTTTCCTTCCTTCGCTCTTCCTAACTGCTACTCCTTGCCTAGTCTCCTTCAGGTTACTCTCCTGCCTCTTCCTGTCTTCTCCCTGCCTTCTCCCTGCCATCTCCTGTCTCCCTGCAGTCACTAACCCAGCTAGCACTTAGCCACTTCAAGGATTTAATGGAGCAGGAGTGATGAGGACTGGCCGCCCCAACCCGTCTCTGCAGTTACCTTACCCCACCCACCCACCCACCCACCCCACCTTCCCCCCACCCCACCTTCCCCCACCCACCCCACCCCACCCGCCTTACCCACCCACCCACCCCTGCCCCACCCCTGCCTCACCCCACCTTGTCCACCAATTTATCTTAACTTCTAGCTTTTACACATTACACCCACACACACACACACATGACCTGTTAATGAGCTGACACTGAGATGCCAGTGACCTGTAAGATGGTTATCATGAAGTCTTTGGGGTGAAGGGAAAGAAGAAGAGAGGAGGAGAAAGAGGAGGAGGAGGAGGAGGAGGAGGGAGGAGGAGGAGGAGGAGGAGGAGGAGGAGGAGGAGGAGGAGAAAGAGGAGGAGGAGGAGGAGGAGGAGGAGGAGGAGGAGGAGGAGGAGGAGGAGGAGGAGGAGGAGGAGGAGGAGGAGGAGAGGGTAGAGGAAGAGGAGGAGTAAGAAGTGGAGGAGAAGAAGGATCGTAAAGAAGAAGAAGAACAAGAACAACAAGACTGAACACACTAGCCATCATCATCATCATCATCATCATCATCATCATCTTGGCTTTACAGATCATTATCACAGAAAACTTATTAAAGGAGAAATTCAAGTAGACCACAAGAGCCTTATTAAGTTATTGGTGAAGGACTGATAACAACGCCACTATAATGTTTCTAATGAGTGGTATGGTGTTAATGGGTGTGTCCCTGACTTGATGGCGTGGGTTTAGATTCTAGCCAAGCATCTTAACTACTGTATATTGTTAATTTCAGTGAGGGAGGGAGGAAGGGGGGGAAGGGAGAATAAAAAACTTGTGGCTAATAAGAGTGGCGAGTAAGGGAGTGGTGAGGGAGTGAGAGAGTAGCGAGCGAGTGAGTGGCGAGCGAGTACGAGAGTGGCGAGCGAGTAAGAGAGTGGCGAGCTAGTAAGAGAGTAGCGAGCGAGTGAAGAAAATTTTAAAGCCTGCTAATGATATGGAGGATTTTAGAGGCCAGAAGGAAAGACCTTTTATCGGGGACATAATCTGAACAGTGTGCTTAAGTGGTCGCTGCTCTAATGGTGCTTAACCCAGACCATTGTAACTGCTGGTGATGGCGTAGTGTGAGTCCTCGATGAATGAGGGAGTGAGGGAGGAAGTGAGTGAGGGAGAGGGAGAGAGTGAGGGAGAGGGAAAAAGTGAGGGAGAGGGAGGAAGTGAGGGAGAGGGAGGAGAGTGAGTGAGGGAGAGGGAGAAAGTGAGGGAGAGGGAGGAAGTGAGTGAGGGAATGAGGAAAGAGTGAGTGGGTGAGTGAGTGAGAGACGAGTGAGAGAGACAATACGAATCATCACCCTCACAACTCGCTCCTCATCACACACACCACACCACAAACGACCAACAACAACAAACTCATCAGAGAGAAACTATATAACAAAGAATAAGTATAAACATTGAACCATCTCAGCGCCTCAATCTCACAACCTTGATAGAAAACGTTAGAAAAAAATCCTTCACGAGGAGTGACATTTCTATCTCACTTAAGTCATGCACAGAAATTGAAACCAGCGAACGGTAATCACACTTGAGAGACGCAGCCTTGTAATGGAGGTCTGATTGAAGCACCCGGGAGTTCTCAGAGGATGTGAGGATCCGAGTCCAACTGAAACTCTACACTTCCCACTTCAATGTTGGGAGGAGGAGGTAACAGAGGCGAGGATGGAGAAGCCGAGTCCCACTGAAACTTTAGACTTCAGTAATGGTGTAAACAGAGGCTGGGAGACGAGGATCTATACGGAATTACAGGTAAATCTCACCCCAATATCAGGTGCTGGGGTAGTGGTCATTCTCTGGCCTTTATTACCTGGTCAGGTAGTGAGGTTGGTGTTGTGGTGGTAAGTGTATTGTTGGCCTGTGTGTGTGATATGTTGGGGTCTCTCTCTCTCTCTCTCTCTCTCTCTCTCTCTCTCTCTCTCTCTCTCTCTCGTATCTGGTGACATAAACATATACACACACAATATATCCCTCCTTCACTCCCTTCCTCGTGTTTTGGATCCCAGGATAAAGTGACAGACCCTCACTGGTGACTTATAGGTCTATCTCTCCACCTGCCAGTGTAAACCTCCACCATCCTGGGAGAAGAATGTGATCAGCGCCATACACCACGACACCACCTGACTATCATCTTAATAATAGTCCCTCGAGAGAACTATTATGACCTGGGAATAGTACATTCACTCCTCAAAAGTCCTGTAGCCTCGCCTGCTGCTTTACGAACCCGACATTCAGACTCGTGAACCCGAAGCAGTTGAGAGTGATGCATTATTCTGTCCACAAAAGCTTCGGATTCACGAGTCTGAATCCCGGGGTTCGTGTTTCAGGAGGAGAGGTGAACCTTTATGGATGACTGTACTTTTGAGTGATATATTTCGAGTAGTTCACAATATAGTTTATAACTTACAAAATATTTAATACAAAGTTTATATACTTTTCAAACTTAATTGTTGTATATAATAAGACGTAGGTGAACTCTGGTTAATAATACTGATTGTTGAAGCACACAAAAGTGAAGAAAATACTTAGAAAAATATTATAAGTAAATATATAATTTTTAAGTAACAGCTCGCCAATTATTATGATTCACGTAAGATGATTCACTTAAGACGATTCACTTAAGACGATTCACTTAAGATAATTCACGTAAGATTTTATGATCTAAAATGAAACGAATGGTGTGGAAAACTCTGCCATGAGAAGTGTTGGAGAAGCACAAGTTTATCAATGGTCGCCTCACACAAGTTAGGCAGCTCAGACCTACACCAAGTTGAAGCAGGTACCCCTCCCCAAGTCTTTATTTACTAACCTTCCAATTCACTGAGGAACTTAAGTTATATTTTTCTTTCGATACCATTAAACTTTGAAGTAAAAATGGATTCTTATTCTCAAAGCCACGTAAAATAAATATTTCCCTTAAGTCAAGGTATAAAAATGGCTTAAACTCGGCCTATTAAACCAAGACACAAGAGAAAACTGTTTAAAAATAATTACGATTAATATTTTCCCTTAACTAAAGATGTGAGAACCTCATAAATTGACCCACTTAAGATACGATTCAAAGATGGATTCTCAAAGGTTAGCAAGATAAAATTTTACCATATTTAGAGATGTCGTAAAGCGTCTAATTGACTCACTTAAGCCAACACAAAACTAGAGTCATAAAGGTTCGTAAGTTAATTGTCCTAAGTGATGATATGAGAACGAATCTAGCTCGCTTAATTAAGAGGTAAAGTTTTAAAGTCATAGATGTTAGCTGGAGGTCAATATGGCGTCGACTTTGCACTGTGACTGTAAATGGTGTAGAAAAGTGTGATATAGTGGCTTATGGTAGGGAAAGTGACTCAAATCTTCCTTTTAACTCTCCCATACTCTCTCTACTTCATTCTCTCTTTCACTCACTCTCACCCTCATTCTCTCTCCTTCCTCTCCCCTCCCTCTCCTCTCTCTCTCTCTCTCTCCCTTCCCCACCCTCTTCCTCAACTTCTTACCCTTACTCTCTCCCTTCCCTCCATCTCCTCTCTCTCTCTCTCTCCTTCCCCTCCATCTCCTCTCTCTCTCCTTCCCCTCCCTCTCCTCTCTCTCTCTCTCACCCTGCTTTCTTCTCTCTCTCCCTTTCACCCTCTCCCCTCCCTCACCGCTGGGTTGCAGGTTCAGACACAGGGATACAGTTGGCTGAAATATGTAACTTGGCTTATTTGTCCCGGTACATAAAGTTCCTCGCTGTATTGTACTCTGGGACGGCAAAATTATGTATCCTCTTTTACCGGCCTGAGTACATAAATTTTTCCGCTGTAACGTCTTTCACGCTTCGTAAATTGCACCGTCTTTGTAGTCGCTGTATTCGTGAATTTCCTCGCTGTAACTTATGTACTTCAAGAGGAACATATTTTGTATTCGCTGTCAATTTATGAATTTCCTTACTGTAATGTAATGTACTTCACACTGTAATTCCCGTATTCTTGTACATTCTAAAGCTAGTTTGTGTACATTAATGACGTCACTGTAATTAAATGTATTTATTACTGTAATGTACACTGCGGGTCTATGTACAATAAGCTACAGTATGTACTCGTACTGTATGTACTCAACAGTATGTACTCTCTTGTACTCAACACTGTTCACATAAGACTCTGAATCATACTGCATCTTTGTTACTGGGTCAAAGGAACTCTCTCTCTCTCTCTCTCTCTCTCAAAATGTTCACGGCTATTGTAAAGAAAATTAATTATCCAAAGGTGATGCTGCCACCAGTCTCTCTTAATTAACATCCAGGTGAAAATACCAGGTTAAAAGTATTAGTGAAAATATTAGGTTGAAATATTAAAGTTAAACAGAAGCTCAAAATATTAGGATAGAAAATAAGGTAGAAAAATGAGTTTAAAATGTTAGTATAGTGTATTAAGGTTGATAAATTAACTGTTATTTAAGTCTTTTTGGTGGGAAAAATGTTGGGGTGAAGAAAGTGATATGATGGAAGAGGTTGCTGGTAAGGAAGGAAGGGAGGGAAGGAGGGAGGGAAGGAGAGATGGAGGGAGGGAAGGAGAGATGGAGGGAGGGAAGGAGAGATGGAGGGAGGGAAGGAGAGATGGAGGGAAGAGGAAGGGGAGAAGCGGATAAACAGGTGGTAAATCCCAGGTAAGTTGTGTGTGTGTGTGTTTCCCTTCTCTCTCTCTCCCCCTCTCCAAACCCCATCCCTCTCATAATCCCTCTCCCCCTCTCTCCCCTCTCACCATTTCTCCTGTACTTTCTCTCTTTCTCCCTTACATTATAGTCCTTTCCTTCTTCCTATATAATCCCTAATCCCTTCTTCCTTCTCCCCCTTCCTCTTCCTCTTCATCTTTGCCTCCCCTTTCCCTCTCCTCCCATCCACCCCCCCTCTGTAGCAAAGCTTAATTAAATAATATTTTTTCCCCATGGATGATTTTTTTGAGAGTCGCCATGTGTGTAGTTCTGTAACGCACACATACACACACACACACACACACACACACACACACACACACACACAGGTATGCAAATAAGGTAAATGCAACATAATCCGCCTACAGGTGATGCCACACGATCCACTTACCGATACATTCCACTTTTAATAAATCACTCCGGCTGTACGTGTGTCATTCTTCACTATTAATGGAAATAAACTAATTAAACTCGACTGCTTCTACAGGCAGTGAAGCGGCGGCCATTACCGTGTTATAGCAAAGATTCATTAGGGTGTTATTTACCTGAGGAATATATATATATATATATTACATGGCTAGGTGTTTAATAGATAGATAGATAGTGTATCGATGACTCTACGTGTGTGTGTGTGTGTGTGTGATATACGTACACCTGTCCAACACCTTTGAA
>NW_024731054.1:1866652-1881652 GCF_018991925.1 Homarus americanus | reverse complement strand
GTGTGTGTGTGTGTGTGTGTGTGTGTGTGTGTGTGTGTGTAGAGAAGACAAAAGGCCTCAGGTGTGTCGACAGATCCACACATATATCTCCCTAACACATCTGAATGTTTGTGTTTGTTTTAGTTTAGGAATTCAAAGTTGGAAGGTTACAAACTTTTAGACTCCCCCCCCCCACACTACAGTACTACTACTTTGCTGTCACTCGGAATCGAGTATGGCCATCATCCAGCTGGTGAGTTCTGAGGTGACTAAAGAGGCCGATACAGGACCGGCAGGGTTGATCACAAAAGTTGCACAAGTGGAGGGCTACATCTAGTGCGGGAGGGGCGAAGGCAGTTTCTTTCCGGCGCTGGTGCTTGTCTGCCTCGTTATGCAGTCGGGCTAACTCGAAAGCATTAACACCTTCTCGTGTGGTGCTCCTCCAAGCATTACGAGGTGGAGTAATCGTCTCTCAGGTGAGGGGGTCGATTTGGCAGTTTTTCAGGTTTGTCTTAAGACTATCCTTATACCTTTTCAATTTCCCGCCAGCGTTACGTTTACTATTCGTTAGGTGACTGTAAAGTAGCTGCATTGGCAGTCTACTGTCGTTCATGCGAGTAACATGGCCAGTCCAGCGTAGTTGTTCATGGATAATGGTAGCCTCGATGCTCCTACAGTTGGTGGTCAGCAAGAACACACACACACACACACACACACACACACACACACACACACACACACACACACACACACACACAGAGTCCCCAAAACAGTGCCAACTTTGAGAGAGTTATACTACCCCTTGATAGTGACGGTGTTGATATGACGGCTGTTTGAGTTTAGCTCCACCAGCGGCTGACTGAAGCCTTTGGTGGTGTACAGAGTAAGACACACACACAGTCATAAGCATGCAAAGGCACACACCCACCCACCCACACCAAACCAACCCACCTCTCCCACCCACCCACACCAACCCACCCACACACATCCACACACACACACACCCACACACACACACACACACACTCCACCACCCACACCAACCCACTCCACCCACCCACCCACACACACACACCCACACACACACCCCCCACCCACACACCCACCCACACACACACACCCACACACACCACAACATACCTCGACAACAGCACATAACAATTATAACCTATCATAATAATTTACTAACATTGACCATAAACATTAATATCTCATTGTAACATCATCGAGGTCATCACAGTCACCGGGATGATAATTACAACATGTTATATACCTGTGTTATGATTAAAGACAGTTGTAGTTAATGAAGGTAGTTGGTTATGTGAATCATTTGGGATTATTTCTTTTTATGTCTCGAGATGTTGGTAAATTTTGTGTTCAGAGTGAGATGGGTGTTTTTGTCTGTTTTTTCTCTGTCTGTCTGTCTGTCTGTCTGTCTGTCTGTCTGTCTGTCTGTCTGTCTTTCTGTCTCTTTTTTGTCTCTCTCTTTCTCTCTTTCCGTATGTCTTTGCCTCTCACTTTCACTGTCCGTCTATCTTTTTCTCTTTCTCTTTATCTCTATGTCCATCTGTCTCTGCCTTTCTCACTTTCTGTCTGTCTGTCTGTCTGTCTGTTCTCTCTCTCTCTCTCTCTCTCTCTCTTTCTCTCACCAGGACAACATCAAAGTGTCTTTCTATCAGTCGTCGGCTGAGTCGACCCTTTGTTACTAAACCAAAATCCTTTTCCTTCTCTCCCTCCAGCCACACCTTGACACACCCTAACACACCCTGACACACCCACTAACACACCCTGATACTACAACACACCCTGACACTATAACACACTCTGACATACCCTAACACACCTAATATAACCAAACCTAACCTAACCAAACAAAGTCTACACTCATTGAAACAAAATCACAGGAATAAAAAAAAAAAGATTGGTTACGTCAATAGCTCCACGGATTAGCTAATCGGACTTACAAACTCGCTGTTGTGTAATTCGATTATCTGAAAATAGATTCGAGGAATTTTTTTTTATCCAGGTAAAAATAAAAACTCAGACTCGATTTCCCTTTTTCGTTAGATTGTAAAAAAAAAAAATAACAATCAACAAAGGGCGAGATGAAAGACTAGCACCCCGAAAGATTAGCTAATCCGACTTACCGACGCGTGGTGGTGTAACACGTTTAGCCCAAATGGATTCGTACAGATTTCCGACCGAGTAATCAAACAGGGATTCGATTCCTTGTTCTCTCGACAAGTTTGAAGTTTATGCGATACACAGCCGACACAAGCCATGAATGGTCTAGTGATTCACTGATTGGGTAGATCTGCTCTCACTGACTGGCTAATCAATAAGACTTTGTGATTGAGTTAGGCTGTGTTCGAAAGAGAGACAGAGAGAGGGAAGGAGGGGGTGGAGAGAGGGAGGGAGGAAGAAGGTGGAAGGAATGGGAGGAAGGAGAATTAAATCACCGTAGTGTGGAGGCAGCGGCGGCAGGACCTCAGTGAGTAGAAGAAATCAAACACAAAGTTACTACCACGGCCAAGAAATATTACCAGACCCCAAACTTAGCGGTAAGAGTAGGTAATGAGTGACCTGTTGAGGGCTGGCACGAGAGAGAGAGAGAGAGAGAGACGGGGGAGGGGAGAGAACAGACAAACAGTACACACACACACACACACACACGCGCACAGACACACACACACACACACACACACACACACACACACACACACACACCACAACACAACAACACATCCCAATATTAAACATAAAAAAATATCAGACAGGTAAAAGCCGACAGGTAAAAGAATTTCGCAACACCTGTCCTCCTGTATTTAACACTCGCAGCTGTGTATACATGTGTGTTAGTACAGTATATTGTATGAACTAAAAGTATTGCGAGGAAACACTACAACTGAGGGAATTCAAAGTACAAAATATACAAACAAACATTCTATTTCTGGCAGTTTTTGGAATCAATGTTTGTGTGTTTTAATTTTGTGCTTCTCTCTCGTCTACTGGCTGGGTCTGGCACTGGTGGAATTGAAGTCTGGTTGGAAGTCAAGAGAGATGGAAGTTAGTTATAGATGGAGGTTAGTTATAGGTGAAGTTAGTTATAGGTGAAGTTAGTTATAGGTGAAGTTAGTTATAGGTGAAGTTAGTTAGTAGAGAGGGAATTTAACTGAACTAGGAGTCAGCTCATATTTATAAGACTTTTATCATCATACACAACAGGTAGAGTCAGGTAAGGTAATTATCCTTGTTTTACACCTGTAGTAAATACCTGATACATTTGGTGCTTAACATAGTGTATAAAGATGCTCTCTCTCTCTCTCTCTCTCTCTCTCTCTCTCTCTCTCTCTCTCTCTCTCTCTCTCTCTCTCTCTCTCTCTCTCTCTCTCTCTCTCTCTCTCTCTCTGCAAAATACAAATTCTCAACCAAACATAATCCTATTCCCCAGAAGACCAAATAACAACAACAATATCAACAACAATAACAACAACACTAATAACAAGAGAAAAATAACACCTAAATATCCTTCAACAAATAAAATAGAAAAAAAATGAACAATATGCCACCGAATCAGTCAAAAACGTGTTCAGTTATATTACCTGTTGTTACCTGTTAATGTTATGTAAGCCTATTACTGCAATGGTCCAGTGATGAGAGAGAGAGAGAGAGTAAAAAAAATCACAAAACACCAATTTTTTTTAACGTCAGTGTAGCGTCGCCATTGTAAAAAATAGACCTTTCACTATTTCTGGGCCTATTAAGGGTATGTCAAATTTAAAGTTAACTTATATAACAACTGAGGTTATTATTTAATACCTAAACTCACTAATATAAAAAAAAAACATAGAGTAGAATTTTTTTGTGAATCCTCCTTCCCCTTACAGTTATAAATGGTACAGACACAAGGAAGGCGGTAGAGTTATGACAAAAACATCCGTAATGACGTTAATGTAAGTCACTGTACATATCACTCACAAGGTAAGTCAGGGGAAAGACAAACACACAACAATAATACGTAAGGAATAAGAACAAGTTACCCAAATACATCAATAAATAGCTAAGTCATAACAAGTAAAAATAATCCATCTACAAAAATTATCTAACTCTATAAGACAAGGGATAAATGAACGTGGTGTTACAGGTGGCCAGCCAGGTGTGACAGACAGGTGTGACAGCCAGGTGTGACAGCCAGGTGTGAGAGCTAGGTGAGACAGACAAGTGTGACAGCCAGGTGTGAGAGTTAGGTGTGACAGACAGGTGTGACAGACAGGTGTGACAGCCAGGTGTGACAGCCAGGTGTGAGAGTTAGGTGTGACAGCCAGGTGTGACAGCCAGGTGTGATAGCCAGGTGTGACAGACAGGTGTAACAGACAGGTGTAACAGACAGGTGTGACAGCCATTACCTGTTGTGAGGAGAGTAGCGCTGTGGTGGTTTTCAGGTCCGGCCGCCCGTAGACACCCGACAGCCTGTAGGAAAATATAACAATTCGTCATCATATTTATAACTCTGATTTTTTTTTCACAGTAAAGACAAAATTTTTCCCTTGACGTATATTAAATATTTTGTTACAGATTAAATTAATGTCAAAAAGCCTTACAATTATTTTCTGTATGTGTAATACCGAAATAATGAAATATTTCTTTTACAACAAACTGTAGGATCTGGATTCTAAATTTTGTAGTCACTGTAGAGTTATTGTAGTAATTTCATGAAACCTGTAGTGAAAATAATCATGATCTGAATATTCAACTGTATTTTTTTTGCCATTGAGAGACGAGAGGTTTTCAGTAGGAGACCTTTCAGAGTTAATTCTATTAGTGTTAAAATGGAATGAAAAAACATTAGAGGAGAGATAACACGGGTATGTTAACCCTTTCAACACCTTCACTATAGTTAATTAATTGATTATACACACCTGTAACAATAACCTGGAGTACTGTGACACCTGTACTGCCTCTCTCTCTCTCTCTCTCTCTCTCTCTCTCTCTCTCTCTCTCTCTCTCTCTCTCTCTCTCTCTCTCTCTCTCTCTCGGCCAGGTATAAAACACACTAAAGTCCATTAAATGAAGATTCATATATTCATAAACTACCTAAAGATGTGTGTGTGTGTGTGTGTGTGTGTGTGTGTGTGTGTGTGTGTGTGTGTGTGTGTGTGTGTGTGTGTGTGTGTGTGCAGTAATAAATAGTTACACAGACAGACAGATTCATTCACAAATATATTCTGATGGTACAGTAATTAGCACAAAGACTAATGAATGATAACAGACAGAAGAAGAGAGAGAGAGAGAGAGAATAATGACGCAGGGAACAGGTGTGACTTTTACAGCTTCACAATTTGCATACAGACAACTTTTTATATATTTTAATTTATTTTGTGCATTTTTTACAAGGTGGTAAAAAAGAAAGTAAGCTTCCCCATGTGTGTGTGTGTGTGTGTGTGTGTGTGTGTGTGTGTGTGTGTGTGTGTGTGTGTGTGTGTGTGTGTTCTGCCCAAGTCTCTAGTGCTGGTAGGGGTAAGCCTGTGTTGAATATTAATGTAGCTGACTCTCTCTCTCTCTCTCTCTCTCTCTCTCTCTCTCATCATGATCTTTACTGCCGATAAAGTGTTGCCAAGTCTTCATTAGTTATGTCGTAAAATATTGCAGTGATTTCTCCTCTCGCTCTGTCTGTCTGTCTGTCTGTCTGTCTGTCTGTCTGTCTCTGTCTGTCTGTCTGTCTGATCTGTTTATGACTTATGAACTAACTAAGTCTGATAATTTGTCTGTCTAATTGTCTGGTTTCTGTCTGTCCACCATGTTCCCCCACAGACTTAACGACAGGTCAGGTCAGGTCATGTCAGATTAGTTCCCCGAGAACCATTCCTGTAACCCTAACGTAAAGGGCATGACGTCAGAGGTCACTGGGGCGTCGTGAAGTAATTACCTGAGATTAGATTACCTCAGCTCACCTGGTTTGGCTAGGTTAGGTTACCGGGACGTCCTGAAGTAATTACCTGGTTACTTTTCCTCCCTCTAAGAGTTATAGTGATGTTGGTCGTATACCCTCGTGAATAACTTTATCCTTATCCTCTTCAGTATGAGTCTATTGCCCCGAGTACAATGGATAAGTACAGTGGTTAGAATATCTTGAGTACAGTCAGGTAATGTTTTTGAGGAGTATAATTGTTTGAGCCCTTGAGTACGATGCCTTCAATCCCTTGAGTACGATGAGTTGGTCACTTGAGTACGATGACTCTTGAGTAAAACGAGTTATTCCTTTGAGTACGGTGATTTTATCTTTTGAGTACACTAGAATCAAACGATGATATTGTACTCAAAGGGATAAGCCATCGTACTCATGGGTTAATGCTATTTATTCTAGTCATCACATTTATATACACAAATACCATAAGTTAAATCTAAGATAAAATATAAGATCTTTTCAGCATCATAAGAGACGATAAATTAAGATAAATCAAATTACATTTCGTCTTGGCGGCTAAAATTATCACCAGCCAATAAAAATGAAGCCAAAATTACCACCAGCCAATAAAAATGAAGCCAAAATACCAGCCAATAAAAATGAAGCCAAAATTACCACCAGCCAATGAAAATGAAGCCAAAATTACGTATCGGATTTAACTGTCATCATTGGAAGGGAAGGGGGCGGGAAGGAGGGGAACCTGGAATTACTTGGACTCGTGGGGAATGGATAATTCTCGGGAATGGCTTTCTGGAATGGCTGCCTGACATCTCGTGGAACGGATAACTCGGGGTCATGAAGGTGTTGAAAGGTCGCCACCAGCCTGAAGAAGTCGCTGACGATATATAGGAGGAGGAGGAGAATTAACGTGTGAGTCTTCTTCCTTCTCCACCATCTTGTTGATTTTTGGAGGAGGAAGGAGGAAGAGAGGAGGAAGAGAGGAAGAGAGGAAGAGAGGAAGAAGGACGAAAAATTAAAGATACGGGAGGAAGAGAAAGAGAGAAGAAAAGAGGAAGACAGGGGAGGACAGGAGGAGGAAAGAGAAGGAGGAATAAGGAGTATTGAGAAAATGAGAGACGGAGAGGAAAGAAAGATGGAGGAAAATAAAGAAAGTAAAAGGAGTAACTGATGTGGGGGAGTAGGAGGAGGTGAGATAGACGTGAGAAGGATAGAGGGAAGAGGAGATGGAGAGGGAAGGAAGGGGAGATGAGAGGGAAGGAAGGGAGATGAGAGGGAAGGAAGGGGAGATGGAGAGGGAAGGAAGAGGAGATGAGAGAGAAGGAAGGGGAGATGGAGAGGGAAGGGAAGATGTTAGTATGATTTTTGGGAGGAGAGGAAAGGGGAGGAAGAGAATAAGAGAGAGAGAGAGAGAGAGAGAGAGAGAGAGAGAGAGAGATAAAAAAGCAGCACAAACACAAATATTTTCCTTCCATACGAATAACATATCAACAAACCCTCCCACCCCCTCCCTCCTCCCCCATCCCTCCCACCCCCTCCCTCCCTCCCCCATCCCTCCCACCCCCTCCCTCCCTCCCTCCCCAGCAACTGTAACAAGACGTAGGAGTGATTGCTGGTCGTAAAGCTTAAACTGGCATGACTTACCTAACAAGATACAGTCAAACAACTTCCATAAATACTGTTTGGTTGTTAAGGAGAGATAAGCAAAGACTGGAGCTTCGTTTATAGCCAATTATAATCTTAGAGTGAATTAAATAATATAAGTAATTTAATGGTGATTTATGTGATTTAGTAAATTATTGTTAGTATTTAAATGTTACCAGCGAAATTTATGACAATATTTACATGAGGTCAACAAAATTTATGACAATATTTACGTGACGTCAGCAAAATTTATGACAATATTTACGTGACGTCAACAAAATTTATGACAATATTTACATGAGGTCAACAAAATTTATGACAATATATACGTGACGTCAGCAAAATTTATGACAATATTTACGTGACGTCAGCAAAATTTATGACAATATTTACGTGACGTCAGCAAAATTTATGACAATATTTACGTGACGTCAACAAAATTTATGACAATATTTACATGAGGTCAACAAAATTTATGACAATATATACGTGACGTCAGCAAAATTTATGACAATATTTACATGACGTCAACAAAATTTATGACAATATTTACGTGACGTCAGCAGAATTAACGACATAAATAACAACAACATGTATGTAGCCAATCAGAATGTTCAAATATCTGACCAATAACAAAAAAAATATTCTCAGGGTAAGCCAATAAGAAACTAGATATCTCAGTAACCAATAAAAATTTATCGACCAATAGCAAACAAGATATCTCATTAACCAATAAGGCTTCTCTAATACTCGACCAATCATAAACAAGATAACGAGATGATCAACATAAACTCTCTTCTGATTGGCCAATAGTGTGCAGAAATCCTCGGGTTCTATGTTTTCTTACGGCCACGTCACCTTTAACAGATCAGTTTAGGGTCAGAGTTGACACGAAGTTCTTTTTTGGTGTGTGTGTGTGTGTGTGTGCGTGTGTGTGTGTGTGTGTGTGTGTGTGTGTGTGTGAAAAGAGAGGTTAGGTTAGGTTAAGTTAATAATAATACCCATAAACTATAAGTGACTTACTGTACAAACTACACCAATAAAAACCTTAATTTAAATACTCCCCAAAAAGTCTAAAAAAAAAAGTATACAAAAGTACAAATAAGTATAAAAAAGTATAAAACAGTACAAAAAAAGTATGAAAAAAAAACCCCGAAAGAAACACATAATATTACACTTCAATTCACATTTTTCAAGTATTTATTTAATGACGATAGAAGCACAGGATTACTCTTTGATATCAAGTATAAATTTCTCTCTGGGTAAAAACTGAGTAATATTATCAATGGTTGAGGCTGAAAAGACCAAAGGACTTCAATATATATACCAAAGTTAAGTCCATCAATTTTTATTTACTCAAAGTCATACAGAAATTAAATTACTGGTTTTATCTCTTGGTTTTTTTTTGGGGGGGGGGGATAAATATTGTTACTTGGGTTTATGTTGTTTTAATTCGTTGGTTTAATTGTTTGTGATGTTGAAGGTGATTATATATATATGTTAGCTGGAGGGATTAAATTTTAAGTTGGGGTTTGATTAAATATGCTTAATTTGGTCTGTCTGTCTGTCTGTTTGTCTGTCTGTCTGTCTGTTTGTCTGTCTGTCTGTCTGTTTGTCTGTCTGTTTGTCTGTCTGTCTGTCTGTTTGTCTTTCATCACCCTGGCTACGTGACTCACCCAACCTCCTGTCTCTCATGTTTACAAACTGACAATAACTGAACCATAAACCGTAGTTAATAGACCCTTCCTGTGTGTGTGTGTGTGTACCTGTAGACCCCACCTGTGTGTACCTGTGTTGATGACGTAGCGTAAGACACCTGTACACTAAATATATGTCCTGGTTGGTGTCTTTAGTCTGGTGTCGAGCAAACATTGCCAGCACGAACTTCCATCTGCGCCTGGCGTTTGTCTCTTTTTCCATCTAGCTATGTCATTTATATAGCCTGTCATATAGAGCAACGTCAGTACGAGCAGTCATCACCGCCTGGCACATGACATTCCTTCTTAGAATAATTTATGGTCCCGGGTATAAGGTTTAGCCAGTATGGACCATCATGAACGCCTGGCGAACCATCCACCCAACAAACAACTATTTACGGATGACTCGCCAGACACAATATTCACCTTACCTCTGCCTACACTGGCGTTCGTGTAAGATAATCCTTCTGAACACCTGAGAATATTATTTTACCTTAATTACCACCTGAATTAAACACCTGAGACTCAAGTACCTGTGTGAGTGTAAACAATACCGAGTAAATATTATGGAAATTTTAATAAGGAAGACCAAAATTATTACTACAGTCAGACTCAGTAATTACGTCTGTAAATCTGTGCAATTGGACATTAAAGTCAGATAATTTTTAATGGAAGCGGCGAGAAAAAATATACCAATTGAGGAGGGTTTTTTTTGGTGGAGGGGGGGTTTGGGAGGGGGAGAGGAGGGAAAGGGGCTGAGGGGGGGAGAGGAGGGAAAGGGGTTGGGACGGGGAGAGGAGGGAAAGGGGTTGGGAGGAGAGAGGAGGGAAAAGGGGTTGGGAGGGGAGAGAGGAGGGAAAAGGGCTAGGAGGGGGAGAGGAGGGAAAGGCTGGGAGGGAGAGGAGGAAGGGGCTGGGAGGGGAGGAGGGGAAAGGGGTTGGGAGGGGGAAAAGGGGCTGAGGGGAAAGAGGGTGTGAGGGGGGAGGGGGGAGGGGGGTTATCGTAAATTTGACACAAAGTAAATAATATCAGTTTTTATTGGTCATTATCTGTAATTTTGGTACGTGACCCGGGCCATGAAACCCTAATGATTGTTACAGTAGTTGGCGTTGCAATGACCCTAAATTACCTGAACTGTTTTACTGTTATCAATATATAGGATTGGTATAGACAAGAGTTAATTGGTGTTAATAAAGAAAAAAAAATCCGAGTAAACTACTATAAAAAAATTCAATTATAAACGAAAAACTATTAAAAAAAATCTGTAAATCAGTAAGGTTAGTTTACGTTAGGTTAGGTTAGGTTATATATATCCACCAAGTCGTTAATGTCGGATGCCTTAACATTTTCATTTACCATTTTATTAAACATTAACAAATAACAACAACAACAACAACAACAACAACAACAACAAATATCAACATAACAACACAACCGAAGACACAACCACCTGTTTACACTGCCTCACCCCCTGTTTTTCATAATTGCCTCACCCCCCCTGTTTACACTGCCTCACCCCCTGTTTACACTGCCTCACCCCCTGCTTACACTGCCTCACCCCTGTTTACACTGCCTCACCCCCTGCTTACACTGCCTCACCCCCTGTTTACACTGCCTCACCCCTTGTTTACACACTGCCTCACCTCCCTGTTTACACTGCCTCACCCCCTGTTTACACTGCCTCACCCCCTGTTTACACTGCCTCACCCCTGTTTACACTGCCTCAACCCCTGTTTACACTGCCCACCCCCTGTTTACACTGCCTCACCCCCTGTTTACACTGCCTCACCCCCTGTTTACACTGCCTCACCCCTGTTTACACTGCCTCACCCCCCTGTTTACACTGTCTCACCCCCTGGTTTTTACACTGCCTCAACCCCCTGTTTACACTGCCTCACCCCCTGTTTACACACTGCCTCACCCCCCTGTTTACACCAAGCTCACCCCCCTGCTTACACTGCTCACCCCCTGCTTTACACCCTCGCCTCACCCCCTGCTTACACTGCCTCACCCCTGCTTCATACTATTCTCACCCCCTGTTTACACTGCCTCACCCCCTTGCTTACACTGCCTCACCCCCTGTTTACACCTCGCCTCACCCCTTGTTTTACACTGCCTCACCCCCATGTTTACACTGCTCCTCACCCCCTGTTTACACTGCCTCACCCTGCCAGTTCACAGACATAACTCGGAGTTACTGATATAATAACCCGGAATTATTACCTTCCTATATACGCCAACCTGCGTATTGTCCAGGTGTTGTACGATAATTATCCTCAATATATACACACAGTTACGTTAAGTCTGGCGAAACATTGTCAGGGAAGGCATTGGTGATGCTGAACACTGTACTGTGATCCGGAATTAAGGTGTGAGACGACGGGAGGGTGAGTTATCTATCAAGAGGTAATAGGTGGAATTAGTACCGTTATATACGCGTTATGTAATGGTGTATGATGATATATACGCGTTATATAAAGGTGTAGAATGATATATACGCGTTATATAAAGGTGTAGAATGATATATACGCGTTATATAAATGTGTTGGATGATATATACGCGTTATATAACTGGTAAAACACAGGACTTGAGGTATAATAGTTGTAATTGTTAACTGTGGCAGGAAACAGCTGGTATTTGAACTGGTCTAACTGAGGCTCAGGTAAATACACACTAAAATTACCTGAGCGGAAAAGTGGAGGTAAAACTACAGTGAAAAATGTCAAGTTGTGGCCACGATAAGGGGAGGAACTGTGGCCGGGGAACCATGGACGTCTGACGGAACAATAGAGACCTTTACCTGAATTTTTACCTGGATTTTTACCTGAATTATTAACCTGAATTTTTACCTGAATTCTTTTACCTGAAAATTTTTACCTGAATTTGTGGATTAAGAGAAAAATTATATAACAAGGATTTAAATATATCTTGCTTAGGGGAAAGACAATGTGGGATTTTTCTAAACGTCTTTACTTTATGACTAAATATTAAAATCTTGTTAAAATTACAGCCGAAAAAAGTGAAATTCAATACACCTGAACCGTCCACAGGTGGTGTTTACCAGACAGGTGGTATTGAGACAGGTGGTAGCGACACACCTGGGAACACCTGAGCCTCCTGGGCTTTGGTGGATCAAGGAGGAAATATTGCAAGGTTTCTCTTCCTGACCCGTGGAGGAGGAGGAAGGAGGTGAGGATCTCTTCCTTCTCCTCTCTTCCTTCCTGCCAAATGGAAGAAGAGGGAGAGAAGGAAGAGCATCCGTCCGTCCATCCATCCATCTATCCATCTATCTATCTATCTATCTATTGAGGGTAAGAGACTTCGTGAACAAAATATTCTCACAATAATCGACAAAATAATCCAATTATTATATCATTATGTGTGGAGCATCGGCTATACTCTCTCTCTCTCTCTCTCTCTCTCTCTCTCTCTCTCTCTCTCTCTCTCTTTCTCTCTCAAACAAACAAACAACAAGAAAAATCTCCCTCAGAGTTAAAACAAGAAAGACTCACCACAACACCACAATACAACACAACAACACCACATTAACAACACCATAACACAACACAACAACACCACATTAACAACACCACAACCAACAGCCCTACAACACAACATCACCAACAACAACACAGCACCATAACACCATAATACAACACCACAACACCACAACACCAACACCACAACACCACAATAATAGAGACGGATCAACAATCTGAGTCCAATTGTAGCAATGTAAACAACTTGTAATAACTAATGTATAACAACCTTCCATTTTACGGTGAGGGGAGGAGTGAGAGGGAGTGAGAGGGGTTGAGAGGGGTGAGAGGGGTGAGAGGGATAGAATGGGTGGGAGAGAGGGTGAGAGGGATAGGTGGGATAGTATAAGAGAGAATGGTGAGAGAGAGAGAGAGAGAGAGACAGGCAGACAGGCAGACAGAGAATGATGCTCTATATTTACAAACGGAACTACGAGACATCGCTCAAATATTTGCAGAAAATTCCTCCCAGTATTGACTAAGGATTCGATGCAAAGCGGAAGGATACAAAAGGCCTCACTTCTTTGTTGACGATTGTCTTTTGTTTTACCAGAGAGTTTATGCGTGTGTGTGTATAGCTTCTTGGAACAGGAGTTTTGGTGTTTATTGTGGAAGGGGGGCGTGGGAGGGGGCGTGGGAGGGGGCGTGGGAAGGAATATTCTGGAATGTGTGAGAGAGAAATTGAGTTAAATAAAGAGATGAAAGAAATGGATAGAAACACAATGGCGGGTAAATTGATATAGAAACACATATCTATTCCCCTGGACGTTGATTGCCTGAAGTGTACTGTAAATAATACCTTACCTGGTGCCCACCTGGTGAGTCTCACAGGTAAACATCAGGTGAAGGAAAATAGAATAACTTACGCTGGTCATTTAAACGAGTCGTAGTAAGAGCAGTGTGGGAAAGGCATTATAACATAACATAACATAACATAACATAACAAAATACTGTACAACGCAACCCCACCACCACCACCACCACCACTACCACCACCCCTACCACAACCACAACCACAACCACCACTACCATCACCATCACCACTACCACCACCACTACTATCACCACCACCACTACCAGTAGACACGCACCCCCATCTCGAGATCAGTAGCCATACCCACACACTCAACAAGGCCACTAACACTACCCTGAGGCACTTAACATCGAACTCTACCCCAGGGGAGACCAGAGACGAGACCAATGTTGACTGCGACACGACAGCCTTGGTCTTAAAACTCCCCCCTCGTGAGTACTAACCTAGCCTAGCCTAACCTAACCTAACCATCAACTGCCTCGCTAATGGACGTTTCACTCTCCACGATGGATCTTTTGGAACTTGTTAAAAGCCACTCTATGTTTTCCTTTCCTAAATAAAAAAAACTTTCCGAAGAGTGAGTTAAAGTTATTGTGGTGACCTTGACAAGTTACCTGTACCTGTAACTACCTGTAACTGTAGCTGTAATTACCTGTACCTGGAACTACCTTTACCTGTAACTACCTACACCTATTTACTACCTATACCTGTAACTACCTCTACCTATAACTGTACCTGTAACCACCTATAACTACCTGTACCTATAACTGTACCTGTAACTACCTGTACCTATACTTAACTCACCCTTCTGTATCTCCACTACACACACACACACACACCAACAAGAATATACTGTAAACTCTTCACAGCTACGGTAAATATTAAAGTATAAACTGCCAGTAGACGGAGGTAAGAAATATAGCGAAAATAACAGGAAAAGGTTATAGTGTTATATCGGGTTTATGTTAGTGATATAGGTATAGAGTGATATAAAAGTGCCACAGGTGTGTATAGATCGTGGGGGTTAATTAGTTAAGGTAGAGTCTTAGTGATTCTTATGTTATTATTAAGTATATTCTAAGTTCCCCCCCCCCTCTCTCTCTCTCTCTCTCTTAGTCTCATTCCTTCATTTTGTCTCTATATCTTTTCCTGTTTCTCTCCTCTCTCAGTTTATCTCTTCTCCAGACCAAAATACTCTTCATCACTCCTAAATAATCTGTCTATCTCTCTGTCTCTCTCCCACTCCCCTCCACCCCTCGTACATAATTAATAGACACATCCTCATCCCCTCATTCCCCCCTCTCTCACCCCACTCAATCCCTCTCACCGCGTTCTCTCACATACCTCACCCCTCTCTCTCACCTCACCCCACCATCAAACAACAGAATACAAACGATAATTAA
>NW_024731054.1:1854152-1859152 GCF_018991925.1 Homarus americanus | reverse complement strand
TTTAATGTGTCGAGTTTTTGTCTTATTCTTCGTTTAATGTCGTGTTTTTGTCTTATTCTTCGTTTTACTGTAATTTTTCCTCTCATTCCTTCATTTATTGTCATTTTCATCTTATTCCTTCATTAATTGTCGCGTTTCTTATTCCTTGTTTTATTATCGTGTTTTTGTGTCCATGTTTCTTTCTTTTACAACTGTTTTTACGCCCTCTTTTCCTACTTCAACTTTTGTTTTATTTCTCTCATTCTTTCTGCTATTGTCGTATATTTGTTCACCTTTCTCCTGTTTTTCGCTTCTTTCTATTCTTTTCTCCTGTATTTATTTACCATTTCTGTGTTACCTTTTTCTTGTTTTTAATTTTATTTTCTGTCGTTTCTTCGTCATTTTTTCGTTCTTCTTCTATTTATTCGTCTGTTTATCTCCTATTTATCATATTTCATCTCATCCTCGCTTCACAATCATCTCAAGTCTCTCCTTGCACGTGTCAACAAGTCTGGCGCTGGAGGCGGGCGAACGATCGCTTAGTATGGAATGCCAGGCGCTGCTGATTGCTCGATTTGACCCTTTTGGTGGATTTATGAACCATATCGAGGTGTGTGTGTGTGTGTGTGTGTGTGTGTGTGTGTACAAAGTCAAATTCATTGTTAACATCAATGTCAAAATCAAAGGATTTATGTCACACGTCACAGAAGATTATGTTAAGTTAGTTTAGTTAGGCGGCGTGTTTCCTGTACCCAGCCGCCACACAGCCACAAGCCGCCACACACTGTACCCAGCCGCCACACAGCCGCCACACAGCCGCCACACAGCCGCCACACACTGTACCACACCACACAGCCGCCACACAGCCGCCACACACTGTACCCAGCCACCACACAGCCACCACACAGCCGCCACACAGCCGCCACACGCCACACTGTACCCAGCCGCCACACAGCCGCCACACACTGTACCCAGCCGCCACACAGCCGCCACACTGTACCCAGCCGCCACACAGCCGCCACACACTGTACCCAGCCACCACAGCCGCCACACTGTACCCAGCCACCACAGCCGCCACACACTACCCAGCCGCCACACAGCCGCCACACAGCCGCCACACCGTACCCAGCCACCACACAGCCGCCACACACTGTACCCAGCCGCCACACACCACCCAGCCGCCACACAGCCGCCACACCGTACCCAGCCGCCACACAGCCGCCACACAGCCGCCACACACTGTACCCAGCCACCACACAGCCGCCACACACCGTACCCAGCCGCCACACACTGTACCCAGCCGCCACACAGCCCCACACACTGTACCCAGCCGCCACACAGCCGCCACACACTGCCCAGCCGCCACACAGCCGCCACACTGTACCCAGCCACCACACAGCCGCCACACACCACCCAGCCACCACACAGCCGCCACACACTGTACCCAGCCGCCACACAGCCGCCACACAGCCGCCACACTGCACCCAGCCACCACACAGCCGCCACACACTGTACCCAGCCGCCACACACCGCGCCGCCACAGCCGCACACTGTACCCAGCCACACAGCCACACACTGTACCCAGCCGCCACCAGCCGCCACACAGCCGCCACACACTGTACCCAGCCACCACGCCGCCAACACTGTACCCAGCCGCCACACACTGTACCCAGCCGCCACACAGCCGCCACACACTGTACCCAGCCGCCACACAGCCGCCACACACTGTACCCAGCCACCACACAGCCGCCACACACACACTGTGCCCAGCAGCACACACAGCCGCCACACACTGTACCCAGCCGCCACACAGCCACCACACACTGTACCCAGCCGCCACACAGCCGCCACACAAGACTAATTTCGTCCACTAGACAGACGGCCGCCAGCGTGACTAGCATTGTCCCAGGAGGAGAGAGAGAGAGAGAGAGAGAGAGAGACCAAGGACCACAGTGAGGGCCATGAACTACCTTAAGGACCACGGACCACCTTCAAGACCATGGACTACCTTCAGGACCACGTACCGCCATCAGGACCACAGACCAACCATCAGGACCCCGGACCAATCATCAGGACCCTGGACCACCCTGAGGACCATGGGCCATTACAGGTGGTCCCTCACAGTGATAGTGTTGTGTATGATGGTAGTCAGTGGCGCCTTACTTAGAGCTGTGATGGAACATGGGAGGTGACTTTTTCTCTCTTGATCTCTTCTCCTTCTCTTCTTCTTCCTTCCTCTTCTTATTCTTCTTCTCCTTCTCTTATTCTTTCTTCTTCCTCTTAATCTTCTTCTTCTTCTTAATCTTCTTCTCCTCTTCTCCTTCTCTTATTCTTTCTTCTTCCTCTTAATCTTCTTCTTCTTCTTCTTCTTCTCATATTATTCCATTTTCCTCTTAATCTTTTTATCCTTCTCTTATTCCTCTTCTCCTTCTTTTATTCTTTCTTCTTCCTTTTATTCCTCTTATCTTATTCTTTCATCTTTTCTTAACATTCTTGTTCCTGTTCTGTTTATCTTTTTTCTTTATCTCTTTTGCTGTTAGTTTTTATTTTCTGTCAGTATCTGTCTGTCTGTCTGTCTGTCTGTCTGTCTGTCTGTCTGTCTGTCTGTCTGCATATCTATCTATCTGAAACACACACACACAATATCAATATCACACGGTATAAGTCACGACACATAAGTTGGGACCAATTAACTCCACCCATTACATGATCATACTGGGGAAAAAACACTCTCATTAATTAGTCACTGACACCTAATCCTGGAAAAAAAAACACCCGTGCGTTTTTTTTAATACAAGCAACAAACAATGTATAAAATATCACTGATGTTATGTCATTTATAGTGATATATTTCCATCCCTTTGGTGAACAGTTAATACCAGATCCCCGGAATTGTATAAATGACTGAACTGTAATAGTAACCTTAAAAACAAATGAACGTCAAGAAAGAAGAACAAATTAATCTCAACAACAAAAATATAAACGACAGCAAAGACAAATGAACATCAACAAAAACAAAAGAACCAAAACAAGAGTAAACAAACATCAACATACACAAACAACTCTCAAAAACAAATGACTATCAACATAAACAAACAATAACAATAAAACCCCTCCAGATATCTCTTCGTATCTAAAGTAAACAAGTTCCCAAGTGAGGCAGCCATCTACCGGCCATTAAGGAAACTCTCACTGTAAACATCTCATAACTTCTCTCATTTCCAAAGAACATTTCCTCCCCCCCCCCCAAAAAAAAAGTTCCATCGCCACGGGTCAAATTAATCTCTGAGGTAAGGAGGCTCGCATAGGTGTAGGTCAGGTACATTCAGGAAGCTATAGCCTAAGTGCCTGGCTTATATATATATATTACATTATGTAGAAATATGTTGGTAGGTGTGGCCGCAGGGTTAAGGGAAGGTAATTTGCATATCTTGCCTGGCTTCTGAGCGGCTCTCTTGCCTAGCCAGATGGGGTCCACTCTCTATAACGTGTGTACTATTTTATATACACATACGTACATACATACATACATATACGCACATACACAGATACACATAAATGCGAACGTACACACATATACGCACACAAACATACTGTACGTACACACATATACGTACACATTTACACGTACACACATACATACAGACAGATAGACAGCCAAAGAGACACACAAACACACGCAATTATCGGTGTTTTGACAAGTTGGAGTATGTATGACACAAACACAGAACACGAAGCCTTTTGATGAATTAACGAAGAGTCAAATATTATACAACTTTTACCTCGGAACGAAAAATAATAACTAATACAAAAATACATCAAAAAGTGAAGGAATTTATGATTTTTTTATTAATTCTATTTTAATATTTTTAGTTTGTTATTAATTAGTATTATATGAAGAACTTGGTGTCTTCTCTTATTCCAGGTTATATTGAGAGACTGTCAACAGAACTTCACCTGTCATAACCTGTCCAGGTGATAGGTATTGTTGTCATGCAGGTAGATATAGGTATAGAAGAGAGAGAGAGAGAGAGAGAGAGAGAGAGAGAGAGAGAGAGAGAGAGAGAGAGAGAGAGAGAGAGAGAGAGAGAGAGAGAGAGAGAGAGAGAGAGTGTAGGTGGTGGTGCTAACTGTGTGACCTGTATATTCTCTACAGCAAGACACACACATACACACATACATACACACATACACGAATATACACAAGCAAATACATACATAGACATGGGCAGACACTGAAGAATATATGCACAAACACACACGCAGGAATAAAAAAATAACATAGAAACTGTATTCACTAAAACACACACACACACACACACACACACACAACACACACACACACACACACACAACACACACACACACACACACACACACACACACACACAAATCAGAAACAAATTAGTAAGACAAATCCCAGAGACTAACAGTTAAGTCGACATTATTTTCACACATTAAGTCATAAATTCTGGATACAGCTGTAAATCCCCGCCATGGAAATATTAAATGTTGGGAATTTATTTATATATTTTTTTAACTTGGCAGCAAAAAAAAAAAAAAACAACAACAACAGAAAACTACCTAAAAAAATTCTAATTCTTTACTTTGATAAAAATTGTGATATTAGTCTATTTTTTTTAATTTTTCTAATCTCTCTCTCTCCTTTCTCTACACATTCGTCTCTATTTACCATGAAATATAAATAAAGAGAGAGAGAGAGAGAGAGAGAGGTACTAGTGGCCCTTTCTCACAGTAAATGAGTCAGCGGCCAAACCTCCTCCTTTTTGCTCTCTTGATGTAATATGCAAATTATTATGAAGAGCTTTCTCGAGTTATCATAATGTAATTTGCATAATATGGCCGGTGGTGAAGGTGGTTGTGTGTATTTTTGTACAAGGTGGTTCCTGCTTTAAAGACTGTGTGTACGTGTGTGTGTGTGTGACTAAATAATTGAAGAGGTTTATAAACGTCTACCCACACCTACATGAAGCTGTACACAAACACACACACACACACAC
>NW_024731054.1:1829152-1849152 GCF_018991925.1 Homarus americanus | reverse complement strand
TGTGTGTGTGTGTGTGTGTGTGTGTGTGTGTGTGTGGACAAATATTCAATTAACTACTAACTCAACATCTCTTAGTATTAGAGACGGAAATATCTAGAGACCATTAATAGCTTTTAATTAAAACTCACATTTACACAGGTGAATTTCCACCATTAGTATCGTTAAAGAGGAACAGGTAAGGTATAATCCCCTTCACTAGTGCGTTTACAGAGACTCGTTATAAAAACATTCCACAAATCAATCAGATATTTGTTTTAATATTATTTTACTTTGATTCTATAGTGTGTTTACAATTGTGAGTTTACTTCTCTCGAATGTAAACAAACACAGGGTTACCACACTGACGACGGCCCCCTGTAAACGCACTAGTGAAGGGGACTGTACATTATAAGTGTTCTGACTTATTATGGTTCTTTAAAGTTGGGTGACTGTAGTGGAAGGTAAAAGGCGACAGTTGAAGTGCATCAATACACAAAAGAGAAAATTTGACTTAATCAAGAGGGTGAATAGATATTAATGTATAAGAGGAAAAAATATTACTGTCCCCCTACCCACACAAAATTAAAACTAACGCCCCCCAAAAGTTTAAAACAATGCAAATACAACAAAAATATATATATAAATAAAAAATAAAAAAATCGTATTTTGAAATAACTAAAAACACGTATCATATATTGTAATTGATATAAAAAGATTCTATACATTGTAACTCCCCCGAAAAATAGTTGTAAAAAAATCTTGCAGGTTTAGATTAACAAAAAAAAAAAACAGTATAACATTGGTGGCGTGAACCTGTGGTACCTTGTGAGTGTTGCTTCTTTATATAATATCGATGTGTTGAAGTCTGACTCAGTAGTGTGTTTCTCAGACTTTATTTCTTATTGTATATTGGAGTGTGTCTCGATATTGTCTTTCTCAGTGTTATTTCTTAGTCCTTGGTTTATTGGTTTTCTCTGTGTGTTCGTTTCTCTTATTGATTTATGTTGGTCTGTTTGTCTTTCTGTTTTGGTTTTTCCACTTTTAAGATTATCTATCTATCTATCTATCTATCTATCTATCTATCATATCTATCTATCTTTATATCTATCTATCCATCCATCTATCTATCTATCTATATTTCTATCTTTCTATCTATCTATCTATCTATCTATGGCTGTCACCAATTTATGTATGTATGTATGTATGTATGTATGTATGTATGTATGCATGTATGTATGTATGTATGTATGTATGTATGCATGTATGTATGTATGTATGTTTATACTCTCTCATGATTAACACCCCTTAAATGCATGTTACATTAACGACACTTCCAGCGTTACCATCGAGTGAATTACCCTCTACAACCAAATGCAATTCGACCATTAATTTCCCAACACACTTTCTATATAATATTTAACTTGAAGACTTAATAAAGGGGAAAGGGGATTCATTTACGAGTTTATTTATCTCTCAATTCAGGTATATTTACCGTGGAAAAGGTACCGACAACAGGTTCTAATTGAGTTTACCTGAACGTTCATATGTAAATAGAGTGAGCCAACATGAAGGGGTGGTAAATACTCTTTTAATGGCTATGACGGAGTGGTGTATGTTGTATAGGGGAGTGTATGTTGTATGGGGGAGTGTATGTTGTATAGAGGTGTATGTTGTATAGAGGTGTATGTTGTATAGAGGTGTATGTTGTATAGGGGAGTGTATGTTGTATAGAGGTGTATGTTGTATAGGGGAGTGTATGTTGTATAGGGGAGTGTATGTTGTATGGGGGAGTGTATGTTGTATAAGGAAGTAAAGAAAGAAAGAAAGAAAGAAAATACTACCTTCAATCACCGACAAAAATAACACTTAAAAAACCCCCACTAAAATAGCACTAACAAAAGAATCTCAATCAATAAATAATACAAATTCTTATTATATTTCTGCATTTACTCACGATGCCACCCAACGCCATTCACTCCACACAGAGAAAAGAATAGAGGTTAAATCCTTATATACTTATCTAATCATTTTATTATTATTCATTTTCATTATACAATTCTACACTCGTATTCATGTATATACTATTTTTTTTAGATTATTTAATTATTATTCATTGTTTTACACTTTGTATTGTATTCACTTGTAATTCCTATCGTTACTGCAGCTCGTGTTCCTATTTATGTTAATTTGAGGATAAATTCTTAGCTGGTTGAGTATTATTAGTGTTTGGTTTATTCTTGTTAATGTATGTTGGAGTAGGTGTATGTTGGAGTAGGTGTATGTTGGAGTAGGTGTATGTTGGAGTAGGTGTATGTTGGAGTAGGTGTATGTTGGAGTAGGTGTATGTTGGAGAGTAGGTGTATGTTGGAGTAGGTGTATGTTGGAGTAGGTGTATGTTGGAGTAGGTGTATGTTGGAGTAGGTGTATGTTGGAGTAGGTGTATGTTGGAGTAGGTGTATGTTGGAGTAGGTGTATGTTGGAGAGTAGGTGTATGTTGGAGTAGGTGTATGTTGGAGTAGGTGTATGTTGGAGAGTAGGTGTATGTTGGAGTAGGTGTATGTTGGAGTAGGTGTATGTTGGAGTAGGTGTATGTTGGAGTAGGTGTATGTTGGAGTAGGTGTATGTTGGAGTAGGTGTATGTTGGAGTAGGTGTATGTTGGAGAGTAGGTGTATGTTGGAGTAGGTGTATGTTGGAGAGTAGGTGTATACATAAATTCTAACTACATCAATGAACTTCACCAGACCATCACCAAATCATCAACAACATCACCAAACATCGACAAACCTCATCAACATCACCAAAACATAAACAAACAAAACCAAAACATCACCAAACGTTAACAAACATCACCAACCTCATCACAACATCAACAAACCATCACCAACCTCATCACAACATCTGGCTTCTCCACCTTATCATCACAACATCAACAAACCATCACCAACCTCATCACAACATCAACATCACGTCATATCCGGCCACACTGCCATGACTGTCACTAACAAGACGCGTCCTTAGGGTCAAGTACCTACGCATGGTTGACCTCGTTAGCCTTAATGACACAGTAATGACCATTAGAGGCGTCCATGTTGCTGGTCACTGAATCTAAATGAAAACAAACAGCCGGAACGATGAAATGGCCCTACACCAACCCCGAAGTCACCCCATTACCCCTCACCCCCACAGAGTCAATACCCTCAACACCCTCCAATCACCCCATGTCTCTCCCCAAACACCCCCAATTGTAAATACCCCCCCACACACACACTGTAAATACCCTACCCCCTACCCCCTTCCCGGATTAGAACGCGATAAAAGAACTGTAGGTTAGGTTAGGTTACGGGAAAGGACCCAGCGGTAGGTTAGTTGCCCAGGCAGGTATTTCTGGGGTGGGTCTCCTGTCAGGTGTGGGGAAGATACTGACCAGGTGAGGATATTTGGCATTACCTGTGACGATAATTCTGAGGACCCCATCGATTGGCTTGTCGTCACTATCTCTATCTCTGTTTTTCCTCTCTTTCTTTTTTCTCTCTTTCATTTATCTTTTTTTCTCTACCTTTACCTTTTTCTATTATCTCTTTATTTACCTGTTTCTCTTTCTGTATTTATCTTATTCTATCACATTTTACAGTCTTCTTTCCTGATTCTCATTCATCATTTATCTCTCTAAATATTTCTTTCATTACTTATTTTCTCTCTATCCATTCATCTCTCTCTCTCTCTCTCTCTCTCTCTTTCTTGTCAAAACGCCCGAACTCTAACTAACAGACAATGACCTCAAATCACCATAAACAATTTCACACACATACACAGTCATAACTACGCCAAATTAACATACCAACGACCATTATATACCCCGCGAACACGACACGTAATTACCCAGTCGAGGGGGGTGGGGGAGGGAGTGGGAGGGGGTGGAAGGAGAGTGTGTGTGGGGGGAGTTGGGGTGAGTGTAGGGGGTTAAAGTTTGAAGAGGGTGTCAACTCTCTCTCTCTCTCTCTCTCTCTCTCTCTCTCTCTCTCTCTCTCAAACATTTACTATACCTCTATTAATATTTTCCGCCACGTTTCATTGACCTCAACACGGGAGCCTCTGGTCTGTGTTGGTGTCGGGGGAGAGTAAGTGAAATGTGGGTGGTGGTGACCGTAGACTTACACGGCGGTGATGTGAGCTGTGGTGAGTGTTGCTTCTCTTGGCATATTTTACTTACGGTTTGGTTATATTTTGGGGAGTTGTTTTGGTATGTTTTAAAGCTTATTGATATTGTTAATAATAATAATAATAATAATAATAATAATAATAATAATAATAATAATAATAATAATAATAATAATAATAATAACAACAACAACCACCACTACTACCGCTACTAATCCCACCATTTTTAATATTATCAGCACAACTATTACCGGTATCCGCTAAGCACTATTGACCACAAAACACCCTGCATATCACGCATGAATAAACCCAAAACACGTGAAATACACCCAAGTATACTTTTGATGAATAATACACAATATACATAATATACATACAATAATAGGAGGTTTAGGTGTTTGTTGATACAGTCGCATTTGGTAATTTCAGTGCAATGTCCATCCAGCCTTCCTTGTTTCAGTGATGTGATGTAGGGAATTAAGACTTGGTAGTATACTGAGTATATCAATAACAGAAGGAGTATAGTCACAAGGATATATACCGTATATTTAAGGCGTTATATTAGAGAATGTGGATTTTATATAATGATGTAGCCTGGATCTTGGATGGGAACGGTACTTATTTTATAGGGAACGATACTTATTTTATGGGGAACGATACTTATTTTCTACGGAACACTACTTACATTACGGTTGTGGAAATTAAAACCCCCAGAAACATCAATAAATTCAATACAGTTCAAAAACAGACACTTTTTTTTTAAAGAAGTAACGAAGATAAATCACCAAACACACACACACACACACACACACACACACACACACACACACACACACACACACACATCACCATGACACACCACACCAGAATTCATTATGTCATACTCCAAACATCTCTCTCTCAGTACACACGACCTGAGAATATATGTATCTCAGCCAGAGTCGACGAATTGTTTTACAGAGACACACTGTCGAGTTTTATCTCTCAGGAGGGTTGAATGTCTCAGTTCCAAGACGCTGTGAGTTGCTCTTTTATTTAGGGAAATGTGTTTTATGAGTGTGAGTGTGTGTGTGTGTGTGAGAGAGAGAGAGAGAGAGAGAGAGAGAGAGAGAGAGAGAGAGAGAGAGAGAGAGAGAGAGAGAGAGAGAGAGAGTTTTGTCTATTCTCATTCTGTGGTCGTGGTGGTGTGATGTGTGTTGTGTTGCGACTGTGGTGGAGGAAAGGGTTGAAGTGGTGGGGTTGAGGGAGTGGTGGAAGGAGGAGGGAGAGGGTGGGGAGGTGGAGGGGAGAGGTGAGGGAGGGAGGGTGAAGGAGGAGGGAGAGTGTGCATGGAGGAGGGAGAGTGGTGGAGGTGGAGGGAGAGTGGTGAAGGAGGAGGGAGACTGGTGGAGGTGGAGGGAGAGTGGGATAGTGGTTGATAAATAGTGCTGGTAGAGGAATAGTGGTAGAGGAGTAACGACGACGAAAGGGATGATGAACGAAGGAATAATAATAGATGAAATAACAATGAAGAAATAACAATGAACAATAACCATAACTATAACATATAAACAATTCGTATATCATTCCCTCACACCCCAACACAGCGAGAGATCTTAATTCAATTATTCTCTCTACTATTAGTGCAACCACTACCCCTTGCTGTGTGGAGGCGGAGGTGTATGTTAGGAGCTGTGGGTAAATAAAAGTCCACAGCAGCTGATTATATTTCCGCTTTAAGGGAAGATGGCTGCCGCTCTTGTTGGTGTTGGCACTGAGTTCTATCCCGGGGCCTGTGTTGAAAGACCCTTCTCTCTCTTCTCTACTGGCTTTGTGTGTGTGTGTGTGTGTGTGTGTGTGTGTGTGTGTGTGTGTATCTTATTATGGTTATTGGTTGGGTGTCGTGATGCTTCTCTTGATTATTTGTTTTATTTGCCTCTTCTTTCCGTCTCTGTTTGTCTCATTCTCTCTTTATACCTACTTCGTTAATCTCTCTCTTTCTCCATCACAATCTCTGTCTGTCTTTCTGTCTATCTTTCTCTTCTCTTCCATAATCTTTCTTCCCCCTCATCTCTCTCTCTCCCTCTCCTCGCCGTATCAATCTTATCTTGTTGATTTTATCTCCTTTATTCTCCCTTTGTTTATTCTATTTGGTTTCGTCCTCATTCTCATTCATGCTTCAGAGGTGATCAATGAGGTTCAACCGGTTCAACAAGGAGAAGAGTGTGTAAAAAGGTTACTGTTCACTCACACACACACACACACACACACACACACACACACACACACACACACAAGTAATATCCACGTGTTGAAAAGCTCACAAGATATCATGAATGTAAACTGGATGACTATGAAGGAGTCTGCTCATTATTTTTTCAGGGTACCTAAAACTTTTCATATTGACGATGGAAATTTCACGATGACGCTTGTAAAAACGTTTTTGACAAAGGGATGAGACGAGAAGTTGGGAGTTTGACGACCCACAACCGCTTCAACCCTTGTATACACGATGCAAATTTTTGTAAGTTTGACAAAATTATGTTCGTTGATGCCTGACGAAGATGGAGGAGAGAAGAAGAGGAAGGGGTAGTGAGTGATAGTGAGAGATGATGGTGAGGGATGTTGAGGGGATGGTGAGGTGATGGTGATGGGGTTATTGAAGGATAGTGAGGGATGGTGCAGTGTAGTGTTGGATGGTGAGGTGTAGTGAGGGATGGTGATTGATAGTGAGAGATGATGGTGAGGTGATGGTGATGGGTAGTGAGGGATGGTGAGAAGTAGTGAGGATATAGTGAGAAGAATCTTAGAGAATAAAAAATAATAATAAAATAAAATATAATATCGAAAAAATAAATGAAAATATAAAATAAAAATCAAACAATAAAAAACACAAATAAAGAAAAACAAACAGCCAAACATAAATAAACGCAAACAAAAAGTTAAAACTATATTAAACAGGTCAAGGCTGCTGTAAGAGGCAGAGAGACAGCTTGTGAGGCAGCGAGGCATCGGGCTGAGAAATCTTAATGGGACCCAAAAGCTTTCTGTTAAAATTGTGCATAAAAAGTAAAAGAAGTGTGAATGTCAGGTGAAGGTGGCACCCCTCCCCTCCCCCCCTGTGTGGACCTGGGAGAGAGACAGAGAGACTAGGAGGAGAAGAAAGAGACAGAGCGAGAGATGGAGAGTTGCAGAGAGAGAAGGAAAATATATAAAAGACGTTTATAGAAAGAAAAATATAAGGAATAACTATAAATTATTATTATTATTATTATTATTATTATTACTATTATTATTATTATTATTATTATTATTATTATTATTATTATTATTATTATTATTATTAACAATATCAATAAGCTTTAAAACATACCAAAACAACTCCCCAAAATATAACCAAACCGTAAGTAAAATATGCCAAGAGAAGCAACACTCACCGCAGCTCACATCACCGCCGTGTAAGTCTACGGTCACCACCACCCACATTTCACTTACTCTCCCCCGAGACCAGCACAGACCAGAGGCTCCCGTGTTGAGGTCAATGAAACGTGGCGGAAAATATTAATAGAGGTATAGTAAATGTTTGAGAGAGAGAGAGAGAGAGAGAGAGAGAGAGAGAGAGAGAGAGAGAGAGAGAGAGAGAGAGAGAGAGAGAGAGAGAGAGAGAGAGAGAGAGAGAGAGAGAGAGAGAGAGAGAGAGAGATAATTTGTTTTGTAAATAATATCTGCGCAACTAACACAACGTACCTACTGTGTACCTTTCGCTAATAATAAGTTAGTAAAGGCGAGGTAGACAGCTATGAGGTGATGTAATTAGTGCGTCACAGGTAACTCAGGTACGGGTTAATATATAGTCAACAATATATTCTGGTCCACTATATATGATTTTAGACTTATACTGGACTTCAGTGGACTATATGAGAGGCTCACCTAACCTAACCTAACGTAGCTCAACCTAACATAGCATTACTCTGTTTATTAGCCAGTCAGTTGACTCTGTTAACGAGAGAGAGAGAGAGAGAGAGAGAGAGAGAGAGAGAGAGAGAGAGAGAGAGAGAATTATATACACACACACACCTCCCCCACCTACCATAACTCACACCCCCTCCTCTCCCCCACCATTACAGCTATCAACCAGGGTGGGCGTCAACCACCACTCACTGCCACCTCACCCACTACACTCACCCATTACCTCATCTCCACCCTACCTCATAAACTCTACACAACACCTGGGCTATAAATTGCTCTCTCTCTCTCTCTCTCTCTCTCTCTCAAACGCTAGCTGGTCCTCCTGTAAGCAGTGGTTAGTGGTGGAGGTGGACCTTGAGACGTGTGCCGGAGTGTGAGGAGAGACGAGGAGGATGTGGGTGGAGGAGGAATGTAATGTGATTTATACACGTCACGATGATGAGGCAGTGAGGTGATGGAGGTATTTCTCTCCTCCTCCTGCTCCAGCATCAAGGATAATACTGCCTCCTCGAGCATCAAGTGTTAACAACTCCTCGAGGATCAAGAATAATACCTCCTCCTCGGCAGCAGTTTGTGACGTGCATAAACACGATCTGCGGCATAAATCCTCGTGACGAAGACGAAGAAGGACAAATGTTAGACACGATACTACACTTTATCACAGCTTGGTCCTCTTAAGACAAACGGCAGCGAGAAGAAGCAACGCGGCACTTATTCATCCTCCTAACGACCTCGCTTGGCTAAGGATCGCTGACCTCGTCCTCTCAGGTCATTACCCAGGAAGGTCAACAATGGAGTCCGACATCAAATCTCCTCCATTAAAAATCCTTCACAAAGTCCGTCACAAAAAGTCCCTCACATAAACTCCTTCAGATCACGAGACTAAGATGACCAGGCGTGACCCCTCACCAGGTGGGTCGAGGCAGGTGTGTGGAGCCGGCAGGTGTATGGATCCGACAGGTGTGTGGACCGGGCAGGTGTACAGCGTCTAATTACCTGCTCTGCCGTGTTAAGGGTCTTGAGTTACATCCCTGAGGTTGTTCCTTCTCCTCACCACCTCTCTATTAGTCCCTTGTTGGACCAGTGGACCAATGAACCAGTGAACCAGTGGACCAATGAACCAGTGAACCAGTGGACCAGAGGAGCAGTGGTATTGATGACCAGCAGACCAATAAATCAGAGAAACAGAGAAATAGTTAATAACTTGACCAGTGGAACAAATTGATCAGGAAAGCCGTGACTTATTCCCTTGAGTACAGTGTCTCAGCCTCTGAGAATGGTGTCATCGGACTCAAAGGGTTAAATAATCGTACTCAAGGGGTTTAATAATCGTACTCAAAGGGTTTATTCATCGTACTCAAAGACTAAACAACAAATAACCCCAACTTGTTATATAAATGAACGTCAATATCGCTGCGGTCAGGCACGTCAGAGTAATAATACAAAATAAATTTAAAAAAAAATGAACAATATAAAAATTGTTTACTCTATTGCTGAACTAATAACAGCGTTCTTCCTCTACATAGGGAGAGAGGAGGTAGAGAGGGGGAGGTAGAGAGGGTGGAGGGAGAAAGGGAGGTAAAACGTACAGGGGAGGTAGAGGGGCATAGGGTGACGATTCTCTCTCTCTCTCTCCTCGATGTGTCCGTAAGTTAAAAAACAAATGTTTATTAATTGAGTTAGTAATTACAGACATTCTCCAGGTATTTTTTTATTCCACTGTAGGAAGATTAGTGTCAGAACAGGGGAAGAGGAGGAGGTGTAGGTGGGGAAGAGGAGGAGGTGTAGGTGGGGAAGAGGAGGAGGTGTAGGTGGGGAAGAGGAGGAGGTGTAGGTGGGGAAGAGGAGGAGGTGTAGGTGGGGAAGAGGAGGAGGTAGGGTGGGGAAGAAGAGGAGGTGTAGGTGGGGAAGAAGAGGGAGGTAGGGAAAGGAAGAGGAGGTGTAGGTGGGGAAGAAGAGGAGGTGTAGGTGGGGAAGAGGAAGAGGAGGTGTAGGTGGGGAAGAGGAAGAGGAGGTGTAGGTGGGGAAGAGGAATAGGTGTAGGTGGGGAAGAAGAGGAGGTGTAGGTGGGGAAGAGGAAGAGGAGGTGTAGGTGTTGTTTCTGGTGGTGTATAGTAAAGATAATGTTGGTATTCTTCTTCTTTCTCTTCCTCTTATTCTTCACTTCTTCCTCCTCATTAATTTTTACCTGTATCTCTTCTTCCTTCATCTTTTTCCCTTCTCCTATATCCCCTTCTTCTTTCTATTACTTCCTCCCCTCTACCTTTTCCTCCCCCTCCTCCTCCTCTTCTTATTTCTACTCATTATCCTTTCCTTTCTCAACCCCGAATTCCTTCTTTTCCTCCTTTTTCTCCTCCTGTACCTCCTCCTCCTGTACCTCCTCCTCCTGTACCTCCTCCTCCTGTACCTCCTCCTCCTGTACCTCCTCCTCCTTCTCCTCCTTCACTTACACACAATTAGTGCCAGATTTACTGCTTCACCTTCCCTCCTCCACCATCATCGACCTTCATGGGTTAAAACTGAACTCACTGAGGACGATGACTTAATCTATTGAGGACGATGACTTGACCCACTGAGGACGATGACTTAACTTACTGGTGATGGTACCTGGTCATTGACGACGATGACCCAACCCAATGAAGACAATGAGTTAAGTTTTAAATCATCGTCCTCAATAAGTTAAATCATCGTACTCAGCGGTTCAGTCATCGTCCTCTATGAGTTAAAATCATCGTCCCCAAAAAACTCTTGTCCTCAAGTTAGTCATCATCCTCAACACTCAAGTCATCATCCTCAACAGACTCAATCATCATCCTCAACAGACTCAATCATCATCCTCACCTACCATTATCATTATACTCCATCAGCGAGACTCAGGAAGACTCAACCAGTGTGTGTCTGACTAAATAACCCTCATTTTTATCACTAATTAGTTTCAGTATCTCGATGGCGACATAAATATGCAAATGAGCAGCAATGATTCTCGGAGGCATAATACCAGAGATTGATATTAAAGATTCATTAATGGTGAGTCTCCAGAAGCGGCCATACGCGGGGTGATGTTATAATGATTTTTGGCATGAATTAGATTATGATGATTTGGTGTGGGGGGGGGGGTGTTGTTGGTGGATGGATGGATGGATGGATGGATAGATGGATGGATGGATAGAACCATAACAGACAACATATACCAACAAAACAACAACACAACAACAAAAACAACAACAACACTACAGTACAGTAACGATGACAAATTCACCCACAACAGCAAGCTTCACTCATCAGTTGGCCATAGTGGACCAACATGGCCGTACCGGTGATACAATATAGTCCAAAATGGCCAGTAGTAACACCAACAACACAACCGGACCCCAAAAAACAACACTGGCCAGGGAAGTTCATGGCCATTTAACAGTATGGTGGCCAACCGTGACAGCATGGCCATTAGTTACTCAAAATACAAACCAAGGGAATATATGGCCATTTGACAGTATGGCCAACAGCGATCCCAAAACAATGGCCAGGGGAATACGTGGCCATTTTAACAGTAATATTCAATATTTCAAAAACTCGTAGAATATCGATATTTTGTATTGTTTTATTTACAGGGTAGAGAGAGAGAGAGAGAGAGAGAGAGAGAGAGAGAGAGAGAGAGAGAGAGAGAGAGAGAGAGAGAGAGAGATATATATATATATATATATATATATATATATATATATATATATAAACAATGTGCTGGTATACTAATATCACAAACACCGATTTAATCTCAGTATTAAAAAACATTATATCATAACCCGTATACAAGGTGATGATTTATTATATTCACTCGTAATGAATTGACCTGTGTTAAGTGTTGCTGGTGTTAATGTTTGTATGTGTATTTTATAAACATGTTTTACATACATACTCAACTCTAAAAACAGTATGGTGCCATTTTCTAGCAATTAACCTAACCTAACCTAACCTAATCTAATCTAATCTAATCTAATTTAACCTAACCTAGCCTAACATAACCTAACCTAACCTAACCTTGCCATCATTACGTCATCAAGAAACAATTTTCCAGTGATTGTGTTTATATGAGTCTACGTCTTAAGCCTCTCTCTCTCTCTTTCTCTCTCTCTCTCTCTCTCTCTCTCTCTCTCTCACTTTTATTACTAGCATTACTCTCTGACATCTGTTATTTATCTTCACTCAGATATCGTTATTGAAATACATTTGGTGAGATATTGGATTATTGAGGCAAAGACAGTGAGAGAAAGGAGGGGGGGGGAGGAGGAGGAGGGAGAAGGAGATAAGACAGTGAGAGAGAGAGAGAGAGAGAGAGAAGAGAGAGAGAGAGAGAGAGAGAGAGAGAGAGAGAGAGAGAGAGAGAGAGAGAGAGAGAGAGAGTTAATGAGATGCACTTCACCTCGTTTTTAATTATTTCCAGGAGAACAAATCCCGAGCTTTTTTTTCCTTTTGGGGAGTATTAAAGGCTTTTTTTTTTACGGCAATTTACATACAGATTTACACCAATTTACACTTCTTTTTTTACCAAGGATGTCAGCAGTACAAAGCAGGAAATTGAAAGTAATTATGCGGGAAATAATCAGGAAATAACCGGTACACAAGCAGGAAATAACAGGTACACAGGAGGAAATCACCGGCACAAAAGCAGGAAATCACCGGTACACAAACAGGAAATCACCGGTACACAAGCAGGAAATCACCGGTACACAAGCAGGAAATCACCGGTACACAAGCAGGAATTAATGAGGAAACCAGGAATTAATTATTACAGAAGTTCAAAAATCAGTCGACTGAACACACGAGTCCATTAGTGGTGGAAGACAAGTCGTGGTGTCTTGTGTATGGTGTTATAGAAACGTGGTGGTGATGGTGGTAGTGGTGGTGGTGGTCGTAGTTGATGTGGTGGTGAATGGTGGTTGTTGTTGGTGGTGATAGTGGTGGTATGGGGGTTGATGGTAGTGGTGGTAGTAGTGGTGGTAGTTGAAGGGTGATGGTGGTAGTGGTGGTGGTGGTCGTAGTTGATGTGGTGGTGAGTGGTGGTTGTTGTTGGTGGTGATAGTGGTGGTATGAGTGTTGATGGTTGTGGTGGTAGTAGTTGAAGGGTGATGGTGGTAATGGTAGTTGAGGATGATGGTGATATTAATGGTGGTGTAAACGTTGGTGAGATGACGGATAGTGATGATGATGGAGGTGGTGGTAGTGGTGGTAGTGGTGGTAGTGGTGGTAGTGGTACACACACACAAAAAAAAAAATGCTTAACACAAAAATAAAAAAAAGACGAAATACCAAAAAAATAACAAAAACACACAAATAAAAACAAAAAAATCACAAAACATCAATAAAGGATAAATAAAAATCCTAAACAAACGCATAAAGCTTTCCACTCGCCGTATTATGTCGAGAATCCAGGTTCGTATCCCCTTTACAACACTACACTGAGGATCCTTCATACCTTCACCATTACCAGATGATCGATGACCCACACTGAACGATTCTTTGTGGGAAATTTGTTGTGATGATCATAGTGTTTTCATAATGTTTCGTTACGGCAGACGGGTAAACAAGGTCAGGTTGTTGTTATTTCTATATCGTCTAGTTTATTTTATATGTTTCTTTATGTGTGTGTAGTGGGAGGAGTGGGAGGAGGAGGAGGAGGAGGGCTACTGACAACATCTCAGAAAAATAGCTTAAAGAAAGTACCTCACCTTCAAGAGAAAGTGGTTTGCCTCCCTGAGAGAAAATCAAAAGAAATGATCTCCAACCTTAGAGAAATTCAGAGTGGTGAGAGCCCCCCTAGAGAGAGAGAGAGAGAGAGCGAGAGAGAGAAGTGAGTTAGCTTTCTGTTCATAGTGGCTATATGCTGATGTCTTTCACGTTCTTTTGGATTCATATCATGGTGGTCTCACACACACACACACACACACACACACACACACACACACACATCTTCCTCTTTCTCCCCACAATTATCATTATTCCTCAACTTCCGATTATTCCCTCAATCATTTCCTATTCTACACATTACTAGGGATTATTCCCGTTCCCGACATACGATTATTCCTGTTCCCGACATACGATTATTCCTGTTCCGACATACGATTATTCCCGTTCCCGACATACGATTATTCCTGTTCCTGACATACGATTATTCCCGTTCCCGACATACGATTATTCCTGTTCCCGACATACGATTATTCCCGTTCCCGACATACGATTATTCCTGTTCCTGACATACGATTATTCCTGTTCCGACATACGATTATTCCTGTTCCCGACATACGATTATTCCTGTTCCTGACATACGATTATTCCTGTTCCCTGACATACGATTATTCCTGTTCCCGACATACGATTATTCCCTGTTCCCGACATACGATTATTCCTGTTCCCGACATACGATTATTCCCGTTCCCCGACATACGATTATTCCGTTCCCGACATACGATAATTCCCTTCCCCGACATACGATTATTCCCTACCTGGACACCCCTACCTCGCCTCGCCCCACTAACAACCCTGCTAATGTCTTTCGTGTCCAGGTAACATGCAGGTAACGTGTCTGTAGCTCGTTAATACAGGTGATTTCATACATCATACTCGTTGTATGCTTAGTCGAGGAATAACTTCATTATATAATCATACACTTAGTCTTACCTGTTGTGTATGAATGTCTCTATCATACACCACACTCTTTGTCAACTCATTTATATAATTTATCTATAATTATACACCTGTTCTTACCTGTGTATGAATGACTATCCGTTTGTTTATGATCAAAGTCAAGAGCTGGAAGTTTGTTTTAGATATTTCAGGTTTAAATTATGGTTTTGGGTTTAAGGTTTTATTAGATCAGGGGTATATTGTGTGTGTGTGTGTGTGTGTTTGTGTGTGTGTGTGTGTGTTTGTGTGTGTGTGTGTGTGTGTGTGTTTGTGTGTGTGTGTGTGTGTGTGTGTGATGAGAAATCAAACACCTGAGCCTTGGCAATGAATGTGTAAGTGAATGTGAGCCAATGTTGAATGTGTTTTGATATTATGCATAGTGATCGTTTAATGATAGCTAACTTAACCTAATCTAACTTAACCTATTCTAATGCAACCCAAACTAACTTAACCTAACCTGACCTGACCTAATCTAACCTAATTTTAACTAACCTAACCAAACCTAATCTAACCGAAATAGACAGACAGACAGACAGACAGACAGACAGACAGACAGACTCACTCCACCTTTGTACCCAGCTAAGAAAGGACTCAAGACTCCACCATAAAATAACTTAAGGAATGAATAAATGAAGGAGTAACCGGAGCTGCAATAACCATAAATTAAATGAGTCATTGCAATCAACCACAGTCAAAAAAATAACTATGATTGCAATATGGCGGTTCACCTTTATTCACCTGCCCGCAATTAAATAGAAATCTCGTAATGCCTAAATTGACTAACAAATCACTCTCTAAATTACTCTCAATCACCATAAAGTCTTTGGTGATTAACGTGGTCATTTGAATATTTAATTAATTACTTAATACATAACAGCGGGTGGTGTATAATGTGTTTGGTTTAACTAGATAGTGTTATTTACATATATTTATATTACTAACTGTTTCTGGTGTGAGTGTGTGTGTGTGTGTGTGTGTGTAAAATGACTCTGCTGACATATACCTCTTCTCCTCACACACACACACACACACACACACACACACACACACACACACACACACACAAAGGTCATTAAGAACCTGGCCTTTCACTCTCTCCTATGGCACTCTTTCCCTCCCATTGGCTATTTAGAATATGCAACTCTTTCTCCCTCCCTCCCTTCCTCTCCCCGCCTCCCTCCCTCCCCACCCCCTCTCCTCCCCACCAGCCGTAATGACCACCCACATTCTAGGGAGCCTTCAGTGAGCTGGCCACAAAAGCCTCACCCATGATTATCTACGCTTCACATTCCCATTCCAGGTATTCCCGATTTTTTCAGCAGTTGGACTGGACCCCCATAACGGCACCTCTTACCATTCATTCCTGTAGATTCCAACTTGTTTTTTTTCTCTCGTCTCTTCAAGATAATTCCATTTAATCTCTTTCTGAATATTCCACTAAGGTATTCCAGTCAATTCCAAATCGACTATTCCAGAGAGATTCCAATCAACTATTCCAACACATTTGATTAATTCCATTAACTTCTCTTCCTTGAAAACTCACTCTTAAACACACGTCATCATCACCATTCCATCTGTTCCCTATAATCAACTCCCATCCTCATTCCCTTCCATCATTCCACTGTATTTCCTTCCCTTATCTCGTCTTATCAACAACCGATAACCACCAGAGCTCCTAAATATAGAAGCGGCTTTAATCTATCACACAGCTACATTATATATAGCACAAACTCCTTCCTATTATAAATATCCTCAGTAAATATAGGTCATTCCCTCACCTCTAATTACACTGGTAAGTCAGGTACGTTCTTTACTCTTATCCGGGTTGTACAAAGTAGAAGTATCTTAACTACGGCTCACATATCAGCTATAATACTCCTCGGTGAATACTTTGTGGTAAATATATCAGGGTTGGGTTAGGTTAGGTTTGGTAGGGATAGCCATAGTATTTTTTTTAAATTGTTCTTTTATTTCTTTTTAATTCTTTTTTTATTTACGTACCACTGCCTACTTTTATTTATCTACTTTTATATGAATAGTTTTATTTTATGCCTCAATTAACCTCATGACTTATTTTATGCCTCAATTAACGCGTATATTTTTTATTTACCTTTTTGCTTCCAATGCAAAATTTTGTTTATTGTTAAAAAATATAAAAACTTTTAATTATATTGAATATTTTTGTCTGTTTAATCAAAAAATATATCAACTTTCTGGTAATAATTAGGGTTGTTGAATAAACATTGTATTTATGCTTTGGAGTATATTGATATATTCCCTTGAATACGATGATATTGTACTCAAGGGGTTAGTCGTTGTACTCAAGGGGTTAAGTCGTCGTACTCAAGGGGTTAAGTCATCGTACTCAAGGGGTTAAGTCACCTTACTTGCTGGAAAATTACTCTCTCTCTCTCTCTCTCTTTCTCTCTCTCTCTCTCTCTCTCTCTCTCTCTCTCTCTCTCTCTCTCTCTCATTTTTAACCACCACTGTATATAGTCTCCCCAGTTGACCTTTAATCTCTCCTCCTCCCCCAGCAGTCCCCCCCTTTCCCTTCTCACCCCTCCACTCCCATCTCCCTCCCCAACTTTCTCTCCCTCCCAACCTCCTCTCCCCTCTCCCCAGTCTTATCTCCTCCGGCCATTGCTCAGTGTTCGTCAGGTCGACCAGTCACAATCATGGCCAATATTGAGAGAGAGAGAGAGAGAGAGAGAGAGAGAGAGAGAGAGAGAGAGAGAGAGAGAGAGAGAGAGAGAGAGAGAGAGAGAGAGAGAGAGAGAGAGAGAGAGAGAGAGAAAGAAAGAGAGAGAGAGAGAGAGAGAGAGAGAGAGAGAGAGAGAGAGAGAGAGAGAGAGAGAGAGAGAGAGAGAGAGAGAGAGAGAGAGAGAGGTTTCTCACTCGGTTATAATTTGATCATCAACTTTCCTCTTTCTATCTACATCAGATCAACACCTTCGTCAGCAGTATCACAAGCCACCTTACTCTCTGCTCCCCTCCCTACACACCAACACCTTCAGTAACCACTAACTTTCTCTTCGTCAGCAGCACCACGCCCCTCTAAATGGCAGCCTTCCGTGAGAGGTAAATATCCAGCTGCTGACCTGGAAAAGAAAATAGAGGTTATATATATATATATCCTAAGCGAGAGGAGGAGCTGCTTGTTATTTAGGTACTGTCTGTCCGTCTGTCTGTCTGTCTGTCCGTCCTTTGAAATTGAGATTGATGGAATTAGTTAACAAGTGATCGATGGCAAATCAACTCTCTGGCCAGACAGTTTTAATTTTCATTTTATTTTCAATTTACTTTTTTTTAATTATAAAGAACAACACCTGGAAACAATTCATAGAGAAAATAACTACCTAGAGTGTGATACATGTGAGCGATAAGATTACGAACTGAGATTAACATTGTGGGAAAAGTTATTACATCTGCAATATAATTTCAATAACTTTTTCATGATTATTTCGTCCAATATCCAGAAAGTTTCACACGCAAGATTTCAATTAATATTTTTTGTTTTCTCTAATAATTTCGTTATTGTGTCTCGACTATCGTTCAGTTTAGGAATTTATTGCATATGTGTTTCTTATCTTACACGTCCACTATACAATAGAAAAGAACGAATGATAATAACACAAGTATATATATACCAGATATATATATATACCAGATATATATTCTTGCAGCAGCTGTCGCCATGGTAACCAAATAAGAGCACTATAGTTATCTTGGCTTATATAGAACATTATAATCTACAGAACTTACGATATATTATGAAAAGTAAAACAATAATAATCAATTTCCCATTACGATAACGACTCATTCTGGGAAGACATTAAACCCATTGAAAAAAAAAATTGACAAAGGTGACTTGATAACATAATTAAATCATAAACGTTCTGAGAAATTACTACCGTCTGTCTGTCTGTCTGTTAAGAGTTAGACTGTAAGTGTTGAGGTGTGACTGTATATGTAGGAGATATTATCAGAAACCATTAGAAACGGAATTGGATATTAATTTAATGTTTGCACGTCCTGGGAATCCATGTTACACCTGTGAGTGTAGTACAGGGAGCGTCAGGAGTTAGTGCTCTTTATGTTATGATTCTAAGGACGATTATTAATTCCTGTTATGGATATTTTTTGTAAATTATAAAAAAATAATAATTACAGAGAGGAGGAGGAATTATTATTGGTAGTTATGAAGGCTCAGGTGTTATCATAAATCATTAGATATGAAATTATTAAATTATTATTATTATTATATGAAAGTTTTATTATTATCGAATTATTAAAAATAAACTATATAAATTATGGCCAATTATTACACAAAGCTTTGGAAATTATCAATAATCATTAAATCTTAAAAAAAGTATAAAAATTATTGCACAATTAAAAACAAAAATAATCATCACAAAACGCCTTGGAAATTATCAATAATTATAAAATCCTAAAACAATTATCAAAAGTTATTACACAAATTATAATCATTACAGAGGCTTATAAAGTACCAACCAGGGCATAACACAGCATTACATTTGGTCATAAGCGCGACACACATTCTGGGATTTCATTAGTTGTTACGTCAATAAAATTAATCCATTTATCAGGTAATAACGTCAGGTGATACGATATATTTAATCAATATCAACCATTACCAGGTGTTAAGGTGAGGTAAGTTATATAAATCAATACATACACACACACACACACACACACACACACAGCTGTATACGGGAGCCTAGGTACAGAATCATCGGTTAGCTCGTAGTAGTGGTGGTAGTGGTAGTAATAGTGGTAGTTGTGGTAGTAGTAATAGTAATACTGGTAGTAGTGTTAGTAGTTATAGTAGTGGTAGTAGTGGATAATGGTCTTAGTGGTAGTGATAGTAGTGATAGTAAGTGTTAGTAGTAATAGTGGTAGTCGTGGCAATAATAGTGGTAATAGTTGTGGTAGTGAGGAACTTTGAACGTAATACTATCAGAGTTAGGTAACAACTCCCTTCCCCATCGCTTCACTCCGTCCCTTTACCTCATTACCTGGATAAGGGCACACCTGGCAACAATTCCGGGCCACCCAAACGGGTTTATTAGTACCAACAAAATCACCTGTATAGTCAATTAAGGAGTTTTGTCGTCCCCTCAAGGTAAGAGACCAGGTTGAGAGGTGACCTATACTGAACAGTGGGTGTATGTGTGGGTGTATGGGTGTAGTAGTGGGTAAAGGGAGGGTGGTAGTGGGT
>NW_024731054.1:1796652-1826652 GCF_018991925.1 Homarus americanus | reverse complement strand
ATACTCTGCTTACCTGTGTGTTTGTTTGGTCATACTCTGCTTACCTGTGTGTTTGTTTGTCTTTGTTTAGTTATAATATATCTACCAGTATGCCAATGGGGTTTGGTAAGGGGCGAGGGTGAGAAGTGGATGCCTTAGGTGGATGACTCTCTCTCTCCAACTCACGATAACTCAACATAAACTGAGACTCATATGACACACACACACACAGAAAGTTATCATCAAGGTCTTGTGATAGCTACCCTCGGCTTGGGTTTTAAACAAAGAGAATAATATAACTTTTTACCCCAACGTAAGAAAATAAAAAAGAAAAAATATTGCGTTGAGAGAGAGAGAGAGAGAGAGAGAGAGAGAGAGAGAGAGAGAGAGAGAGAGAGAGAGAGAGAGAGAGAGAGAGAGAGAGAGAGAGAGAGAGAGAGAGAGAGATAAATAGAGAAACAGGTAAGACAGAACTATGGATGAGTGTCAGAGTCCTGATGACAAGGTAATGTTCCAGTAAAGAGGATTTTAATGGTCTAGTGAGTTTGTACATAAAAACAGGAATTTAGTCGACCGTGTAATTCTGTCTGTTTGAGCAGAAAATTCCACATCGTGTGTGTGTGTGTGTGTGTGTGTGTGTGTGTGTGTGTGCTTCCGTAGATAAATATATAAGCATAATCGTATACAAATATATATTCATAGGTGTATAAGCTAGGGCAGGTGTGTAGCTCCCAGACTGACTACGTGTCCACTTATATCACAGGTGAGCTAATGTAAACGCTACCTGACTGACTACACTGTACACCACTAATACACAACACACCCCCACGTTGGTTGAGTTAATTCCACGCGATATAGTACTTTACAGAATTACTTAATTATACAGAGGCTTCGAGTCATTACTTAACACTTAGATTACAACACATCAGGTCAGGTCAGGTCAGCGGGACACATCGCGGTCATGAGGGGAGTAACAGTGTGGTGTGGTGTGGTGTGGTGTGGTGTGGTGTGGTGCGGTGTGGTGGCAGGCGGTGGTGTAGTGGTGTGGTGTGGTGTGGTGCGGTGCGGTGCGGTGTGGTGCGGTGCGGTGCAGTGGTGTGGTGCGGTGTGGTGTGGTGTGGTGTGGTGCGGTGTGGTGTGGTGTGGTGTGGTGTGGTCAGTTCAAATCATGTCGGCTGATGTTAGGACAAGTCGGATGAGGTGAGGTGAGGTGAAGTGCCTCCCAGAACAACTTAATGTAAAGTTGTGAAGTAAAGGCTGTCAAGTGTAGTGCCGGAGACTAAGTATAAAGTGTGTTGTTTCTCAGCTGTCTCTCACCATCTCTCACCATCTCTCACCATCTCTCACCATCTCTCACCACCTCTCATCACCTCTCACCACCTCTCACCATCTCTCACCATCTCTCACCATCACTCTTACTCTCTCACCTTTTAGATGAACCTGACAGACAGACATACACATTCACGATGCTGTAAATCCTCCAGTTAGTCTCTGTTAAAGCTCTTGCGGACCTTCCTTCGCCAGACGGCAGGACCCCCACACAGTACTCTATACATTGCTTTAACAAACTTTTCATATATATTACTTGTTGACCAAGTTTTCTTCATTATTCAACTCTGAGTGTCCGATCTCCTCCCCTGTGTGTGTGTGTGTGTGTGTGTGTGTGTGTGTGTGTGTGTGTGTGTGTGTGTGTGTAGACGTTACTAATGTGTCTATGTATCTATACTATATTTACACACACACACACATACACACACACACACTACTAACACTTATACACACAAAGGCCTCAAAACAGCATCCTTGTACCTGTGTTGACCTCTAATGACCTTCTCACCTTCGCCTACCTGTTGTGTATGATATAATGACGTCACCAACACCACCCCAGTCACCCACCTGTTGCTACCTGGTCTATTGTTAATTACGTCAGGTGAGTTTTTCCCCCTTGTACTCTTTTGTTTACTTTGTGTTATGTTCTGTTGAGAGAGAGAGAGAGAGAGAGAGAGAGAGAGAGAGAGAGAGAGAGAGAGAGAGAGAGAGAGAGAGAGAGAGAGAGAGAGAGAGAGAGAGAGAGAGAGAGAGAGAGAGAGAGAGAGAGAGAGAGAGAGAGAGAGGTAAGCTAAAGAGAAAGATAAATGATTTCTCTCTCTGTTATACTCTCACATATCATCATCCTTCTCTATCCTTTCTTATCTTCGTTTATCATAATATTTTCGTCTCCCACATCTTCATACCTTAAAGTTTGTGCCTTAACTAACAAGCTGATTACCAGGTGAATTATTACCATGAACTTTTTCAGGTAGTGACGCAGTTTCATCTCTCTCTCTCTCTCTCTCAATACATTCTCTTCTCCCATCTCCCATCCTTTCCCCTCCCTCTTGCGTCTTTTCTTTTCCCTCCTCCTCCCCCCTCTTCCCTTACTTTCTCCCTCTAACCCTCCTTCTCCCTCTCTCCTTCTCACTTCCTCTCCACCCCACTCTCTCCCTCACCATCCATTCCCTTCTTCTCCTCCTCTCCCCCCTTTTCTCCCTCCCACTCCCCTTCAGTCTCTCGCCCCCTTCTCCATCACTCCCCCTCTCTCTCCCTCACTCCGCCTACAACCCCCCCTGGTAATACACAATTTTCTCAGCCGCAGAGGAAGTAAGGCTCTCAGGGTCGTTTAAACTCCGGACAAACCCTCGTTCCTGGGACCTCGAGGATGACCCACTTCCTAGAGTAAGGCTGACGAGTTTCCTGCCCTAGGATGAGAAGCGGCTGATAGGATGTGTTGCTGGGATGTGTAGCTAGGATAAAGGTTGTGGATAGAATGTGTGGTAAGGATAAGTATGTGGTTAGGATGTGTAGGAAGGTTGAGTATGTGTCTAGAATGTGTAGCTAGGATAAGGGTGTGTCAAGGTTGTGTGGCTAGGATAAGGGTGTGTCTAGAATGTGTAGCTAGGATAAGGGTGTGTCTGTTTCACGTCTGGAGGTAATATTATGGTTAATGGAAGAAAAGAAAAAGAAGACGAAGAAGAAGAAGAAGAAGAAGGAGGAGGAGGAGGAGGAGGAGGATGAGGAGGAGGAGGAGGAGGAGGAGGAGGAGAGGAGGAGGAGGGAAGTTATTAGCACACACGAAAAGAGACCGTATTTTATGCCTTTACCAATGACAGCACACACACACACACACACACACACACACACACACACACACACACACACACACACACACACACACACACACACATAATTATACCACATCTAACGTTGTTGAAGTATAAAGTTGCAACACATATCCTCACTTACAAGAAGTTCCCTAAACAAATGTCTTTTTAAATCTTCACAAGAGTATTAGAGTCTTACATATATCTTGGCCGGTGATCAAGGAGGTTAGGTTAGGTTAAGAATTTTCCCTCACAGCACCACGTAGCCCACCCGCCCACAACCTTCCAGGCAGGTCATAAAATAGCACCACGCCGCCCACCGCCACCCAGGCAGATCATAAGACAGCACCACGCCGCCCACCCGCCCAGAACCACCCAGGCAGATCATAAAACCCGGCACCACGCCGCCCACCCGCCCAGAACCACCCAGGCAGATCATAAAACCCGGCACCACGCCGCCCACCCGCCCACCTCCCTGTATCTTACTAAAGAGAAGAATTATGTGCTGTTGTGGAGTCGAAATTTTACTCCAACTTTTCCGCCTAAACGTCGAGAAATTTGGACCCAGCGAGTTTAATATTTTATCTTATCAAGTGTATCTCTGCTGTGTGTGTGTGTGTGTGTGTGCGCGTGCGTGGTGTGTGTGTGTGTGTGTGTGTGTGTGTGTGTGTGTGTGTGTGTGTGTGTGTGAAGACCTGGTAACTGGATCGATCTAGTACACACCTGACATATTACCTGAAAATTACCTAGAATACACACCTGAAATATACCTGAAATACCTGTAAAATACCTGACACACCTGAAATAATCCAAGAAACTAACTAATATACCTGAAAAAAAGACAAAAAATCACACTTGACATATACCTGACATTTATATATCTGAGACAGGCTTTTAGGATATCAACACACACACACACACACACACACACACACACACATGACTTTCTCTCTGTAAACTTTCTTCTCAAGGCGACACATTTTACCTTTACTCCCGGGATTATTGGAGTAAGATGCTCTGCCTTCCTCCACTTCCAATGTCGAGCACTTTCTTTCCTTCTAATATTTGTGAGTTTTAATGGTGAGGCAAGTGTGTGTGTGTGTGTGTGTGTGTGTGTGTGTGTGTGTGTGTGTGTGTGTGTGTGTGTGTGTGTGTGTGTGTGTGTGTGTGTGTGTGTGTGTGTCTCCATCTGTCTATCTCTCTGTCTGTCTGTCTATCTGTCTGTCTGTCTGTCTGTTCGTTCGTGTGTCTGTCCGTCTATCTCTCTTTCTGTCTCTTATCTATATATTAAGAGTTACAGATCTCGTTCAGCCGGATTTATAACCAGGTAGTGTTAATGATCAGGTTCACGGCTCACTATGGACGCCATAGGAAGGACGATTTTGAGGGAAGAATATTTTTTGGGGTAATATTTTTGGTATATTTTGGGGGTAATATTTGGGGGGAATATTTTTCGGGAATATTTTTGGGGGAAATTTTTGGAAGATTATTTTTGGGGAGGAATATTTTGGGATAATATTATGGAATATTTTTTTTTTTGGGGGGGGGGATATTTTTCACACCTTAATTATGTAATCTCAGGTAATTAAAGTCAAGATGGCGACATACATCACCTCACACTCCTGTAATTGCAATATGGTATTTACATTGAAACACTCATGTCATTGCAATATTTAAGTAATGTAACTCAAACAGTTACAGATTCATTCAGCTTATTCACTAATTCTCTTGCAATTGCTAGATAATATCACATATGCATTGAAAATCTCCCCAAGTTGCAAAATGGCCTCGTATATGCAGTGAAACTCTCATACAGTTGCAAAATATCGCATATAACGGCAGTGCAACTCTCCTGCAACTCGAAGTCTTCTCCTACAGCCAATGGAAGAAAAATGACGAAGATATGTTTGGGAAATGGAGGTGTGGCAGTTCTTTATGATGAGAGAGAGAGAGAGAGAGAGAGAGAGAGAGAGAGAGAGAGAGAGAGAGAGAGAGAGAGAGAGAGAGAGAGAGAGAGAGATTCACCCCCTCATGCAATATGCAACACTATCATCTTACTGACTGTTGACTTAGGAAAGATTCTCAAAGTTCAACCATCTGTGTTGGATCTTATCTCCACTGTCTCTTGAAGTAATTTGTGGGTCATATTGTTGATAATAGTAGTGTTATTAATGATAGTAATAATGGTAATGACAGTACTAGTAATGATGATGATAATGATAAATGTAATAATATATAATAATAATAATAATAATAATAATAATAATAATAATAATAATAATAATAATAATAATAATAATAATAATAATAATGATAATAATAATTATAATAATAATATTAATAATAATAATAATAATAATAATAATAATAAGTAATCATAATTATTACCATAGACGTCCAATTATATACCTAATAGTCTCAATACCAACAACTAACAAAATATTCCAACATTCCTATTATCATAATCAACAACATTATAATTACAACTCACAACATTACCAACCATCATTAACAACATTAGAGGGATCCACTACAATCATTACTCTTCATAACAACATCACTTAAGAGAGTTTCAAGTCACAATCTTTTTCTTAACACAATTTTAACTTAATCTTCCTCTGGCCTGAGACTCGCCAGCTACACAGATTCTCTACCTAGAATTTCCTTCCTAATTTATGCTGAGTTGACAGTTTCCCCTTTAGAAATAATCGCTATCGCCCAACTCTTATACGACATATTTAACGGAGTGTACTGGAGTGTAGTCCATTATATCGTGGTCCGATATATATGAATCTTCCGTTTAATAGACGATAGGAGAGTATAGTCCGTTATATCAAGGTTCATCATATATAAAACCTCCAGTTAGATAGACGTCCGTTAAAAGGAGGTTTTACTGAAATCCGTTATTTTCCTATTCTAGCTTAAGTCAACAGTTAAAGACCTACTTAAACTTGCACTTACGATAAAAATAATGTAAGTAAGATCCTCTGGGACTTGAGGACAAACTCGTAACTTATATAATAACATTTGTCATGCGTCTCTCGTCACCTAAACTGTCCCAGTCAGCCTAAGACTTCTTACTTCTGTTCTGGTGGTAAGGGTAAGGCTTATGGTCTTGTGTTGGTCATAATAATAATAATAATAATAATAATAATAATAATAATGATAATGATAATAATAATAACAATAATAATAATAATATAGAAAAGATAACAAAATAATAATAATAATAACACATATCACTTCCTCACAATATTAAGATCTTTCACTCAAATACAAATATTAAAACAAAATAAAACGAAAAAAACCTTGAATATGTTTAAGGTTAGCTGAAGTGAACATGAGCCTGGAGGTCTTTACTACACAACACTCGTCAATATTCAATGATCTCTAGGAAAACTTAGATGAAGCCAGAGGAAAGATTTACAAATACTGGCGTCATGAATAGTACTCGTAAGCGAAGATAAAGTCGTGTTTTTTGTTGTTTTTCATGTTAGTTAAGTAGAAAGTTAATATCAAAGTTAATATTGTCATTACACTGAGATTACCTTAACTAGTTAGGAGACCAAATTAACACCGAGATGTTACCTAAATTAAATACTTTCACTTAGCACCAGTTAGGAGATCAAATTAACAGTGAGACTCTACCTTAACTAGATACGTTTACTTAGCACCAGTTAGGAGACCAAATCAACAGTGAGACTATACCTTAACTAGATACGTTCACTTAGCACCAGTTAGGAGACCAAATCAACACTGTGACTCTACCTTAACTAGATACGTTCACTTAGCACCAGTTACGAGACCAAATCAACAGTGAGACTCTACCTTAACTAGATACGTTCATTTCACAACTGTTTAGAAAAGATTAATGCCTGAAATCACAAAAGATTCTCTAACTTAATTTTGCCTCCTAACTTGTGCTAAGTAAACGTATCTAGTTAAGGCAGCTTCTCAAGAGCGTAAATTTAATACTAAGTTTGTGTTTTATCGTAAGTCAACTAGTTAAAACTTACATCTTTATTTACGAGAAATGTTTATCTTACGAACTTATGAGAATCTGACCTTAAGTATTTTTCCTCGTAGCTTTGTGTAATTATTTCTGACTCACTTTAACTCGCGGATTTAATCTCTGGCGGAGGTTATTAGATAAATATTATATACTTTATGTTGAGAGACTCCCTTAGGTGGCGTGATGGTCTTTTGTTTACTGTCGTTGTTTATACGTGGAGAACTGGAGTTGTTTACAAGGTCAGGTGGTGTGTTTGTGTCCAGGTGGTGTGTTTGTAGGGCCAGGTGGAGTGTTTGTGTCCAGGTGGTGTTTTTGCAGGGCTAGGTGGTGTGTTTATAGAGCCAGATGGAGTGTTTGTGTCCAGGTGGTGTGTTTGTAGGGCCAGGTGGAGTGTTTGTGTCCAGGTGGTGTGTTTATACGGTCAGGTGATGTATAGGGCCAGGTAGTAATTTATAGGAGCCAGGTAGTGTGATTGTGTCCAGGTGGTGTGTTTACAAGGGCCAGGCGGTGTGTGTGTGTGTGTGTTTACAGTAACAGATGGCATAGTCTCTCTATCTCTTAACAAACCACCTTGATAACTACCAAGAGACTAAGAGACCATACAATGTGTTGAGAGACGGGAGATGTGTGGTGGCAGTTACAGAGACAAGTTGATATATCGTCTTGTTCTGGCTGTTGGGGTTTGTGTAGTGGCCCATCCATCTCTCTTTCTCCTTCTCTGTGGGGTCTCAAATGGTCTCAATGGTCTCCTGGATGGTCCCCTGGTCTCTAATGGTCCCCCCGGCCCTTAATTGTTGTCTAAATGGCCCCCCAGCTGTTTATAATCATAGCATTAATGTCCCTCTACTGCCAGTCAACACATTCAGGTATTGGTGTTTTGATGTCTCAGGGGGAGGAAGACAAGGCGATGTGGCGTCGTCTGTTTACAAGTAATCAACTGATGCTCCGTGAGTTTACAAGTAATCAACTGATGCTCCGTGTGTTTACAAGTAATCAACTGATGCTCCGTGAGTTTACAAGTAATCAACTGATGCTCCGTGAGTTTACAAGTAATCAACTGATGCTCCGTGAGTTTACAAGTAATCAACTGATGCTCCGTGTGTTTACAAGTAATCAACTGATGCTCCGCGAATCAAGTGAGTTCATAACGAGGTCACGATGTATCGATTATAGCGAGGAGATGAACACAGAATTAATGGTCAAATGAACAGCTTAAAGAGACCTTCTCCTCCCTCCCTTATACACCTGAGCCATGGATAATCCTTCTCTCCTCTCCTCTAAACCACGACACACTCTCTCTCTCTCTCTCTCTCTCTCTCTCTCTCTCTCTCTCTCTCTCTCTCTCTCTCTCTCTCTTCAATTATTTAACATATCTATCTATATTTACCTATTTCTTGCCTTTCATTCTTTATCAATATTTACCTGTACCCACCTTTATTAACTTTTGTCTACCTGTAATTACCTCTGTATCTTACCCTCACCACCCAGTAGGAATTAAACACCTTTTCATCTCTTACTTGAAAGCCTTACCAATCTTACCGTGCACCAGGACTGAGACTATTGCGCCATTAAGTACGTGAATATTATGGCTTCCAGTATCGTAATATCGCGCCATTAAGAACATGGATATGATGGCTTCCAGTATCGTAATCTTCAACCCCGATATGGAGAAGAATGAACCATAATAAGACTTCGAGTATTATGGCTTCTTCCAGTATCGTCATATTATGCCATTATAGACGTGTGTGTGTGTGTGTGTGTGTGTGTGTGTGTGTGTGTGTGTGTGTGTGTGTGTGTGTGTGAACATTAATTAGAATTGTCGATAATCTAATTTTTCTTCCAGGGTTAAATTAAACTGTTGGTGTTATGAACTGAGAGTGAGTGTGTGTGTAGTTAGAATGAGAGAGAGAGAGAGAGAGAGAGAGAGAGAGAGAGAGAGAGAGAGAGAGAGAGAGAGAGAGAGAGAGAGAGAGAGAGAGAGAGAGAGAGAGAGAGAGAGAGAGAGGTCCTCATCTAGTTCTCCAGGCTCGAGGTTATTGAGATGGTTGGCAGTTGAGTCACTGTTTACTTTCTTTATGTGAGAGTTTAATGTTTTCTTTAAGTCTTTTGCTGAATAAGATGCATTTTGTCTTTCTCTTTTTCTCTCGATCTGTCTTATCCTATTTCTTTCTTTCTCTCTCTCTCTTTTATCTCTACTCCTCTCTTTGTTCACTATACAGTATCTCTCTCTCTCTCTCTCTCAACACCCACCAGCTCTCTTCATCAACACTTCTGTCAACTAAACTTTATATTTACTCAGGTAAGGACAGGTATCCTCCCCGTGTTAAGAGCAAGAGGATTTCCAATTAGCAAGTCTAGTGAAGGGGCAGAGGGAGAATATTGGGGGAATATTCGTAGGATGTGTACAAGCTGGCGGGGAAGAAATTTATTAACAAAACCATGGTGGCTACACTCTCATGTAAAGCTGGCGGGGGGAAAAATGAAAACGTGGCAGGGAATCATGGTAGAATGGTCTGGATTTATGGTAGGTTGGTGTGTGGGGGAGGGAGAGGGAGGGAGGGGGGGGGGATGGTTTAGTTAGGTTAGGTTAAGAAAGAAAAATAATCTTGGTCTCTGGTGTGGAATAAAATGAATCGTTACCTTAGTATAGCTGTAGGGTGGTGGGGAAAAAAAGGAAAAATATATAGGGAAAAGGAAAATGGAATAAGACAGATAATGAAAACATGATGCCTAACTTTGGTGCCCTGGCGGGGAGAAGGAGAGGCCTGCTGGGGGAAAATATTAGTGTAGTGGAAGAGAGGAAGATGGGATGGGGGAGAAGATTGGGAGGGGATAATGGGAGAGGCAGATGGAAGAGAGGGGGGAGGAGGAGGAGGAGGGAGGAGGAGGAGGAGGAGGAGGAGGAGGAGGAGGAGGAGGAGGAGGAGGAAGAGGAGGAGGAGGAGAGGAGGAGGAGGAGGAGGAGGAGGAAGAAGTAGTGTAGAGTAACATGGGAGAGGGGAAGAGGAGGAAGATTAAAGAACAGATTACTTTTACCATGTTTTATAATATAGTTTAATCCACTTAACGGGGAGAGAGAGAGAGAGAGAGAGAGAGAGAGAGAGAGAGAGAGAGAGAGAGAGAGAGAGAGAGAGAGAGAGAGAGAGAGAGCGAGAGAGAGAGAGAGAGAGAGAGAGAGAGAGAGAGAGAGAGAGAGAGAGAGAGAGAGAGAGAGAGAGAGAGAGAGAGAGCGAGAGAGAGAGAGAGAGGAGAGAGAGAGAGAGAGAGAGAGAGAGAGAGAGAGAGAGAGAGAGAGAGAGAGAGAGAGAGAGAGAGAGAGAGAGCACGACAGTTAACATCAAAGCATATTACCTGTTATTAAAATTCTCATATACTTTTAATAATATCACAAAAATAAAATTCAGAAGCGACTAAATTGTCATTACTTGATTTTTTTTCCTTTTTTTTATTAAACACGACGTATAAGACAAAGGAGAACTTAACCTAACTTAACTTAAATCTAATCTAACTTAAAAAATAACCAAACCTAAACCAATCTAACATAAACCTAACCTAACCATCGTGAGGACATCATTACGATCAAAATATCCAGTAAGTAAATTTAAACCATCGTAATTAAGATAATATTAGATACGTCAGTTTTTTCTAGTTTTTTATAAAAGTTAAATTTATATAACTGTTAATTAGCTGTGGTCTACATTGTGTACCATTGGATAAAAACCTCATTACTGCTCTTTGTCCTTCAGCTCTTTTTTGATCTCTGTATTAATTGAAATTTTGACTAATTTGTTCATTTGAGTTATTTTTATATTTTATTTTTGTGTTGATTGTGGAGGAGGAACACACTAGCTGCTGAGTGACGGTGGAACAACCCTTGGGTGGATCAGCATCGTGCCCAGGTGGAGGAGGAACACACTAGCTGCTGAGTGGTGGTGGAACAACCCTTGGGTGGATCAGCATCGTGCCCAGGTGGAGGAGGAACACACTAGCTGCTGAGTGATGGTGGAACAACCCTTGGGTGGATCAGCATCGTGCCCAGGTGGAGGAGGAACACACTAGCTGCTGAGTGACGGTGGAACAACCCTTGGGTGGATCAGCATCGTGCCCAGGTGGAGGAGGAACACACTAGCTGCTGAGTGATGGTGGAACAACCCTTGGGTGGATCAGCATCGTGCCCAGGTGGAGGAGGAACACACTAGCTGCTGAGTGCCAGAGATGAACGCCTCCTGGGTCACTTTATATACTGTATATTGCGGGAAGAATATTTTGTTATTTTTACGATTAAAGAGTCAACCAAAAAACACACTTTGAAGCCCAAATCAGACAGACGGACACTTTGATATATACATCTGATACCCTCTCGTGACGTCACTCTTGTAAACACTTAAGTGGATTCCCCCTACGAACGATTCCCTGACGTCACAAATGTAAACACGATAGCTGATTCGCTTTGCCTAAGACATAGATCATCATAATTGTATACAAACAAACTGATACGTGCCTAGAATACCCACAGACCAAACGTTTATGGACACACAGTCATTATTTACAGCCATATACAAACGTTTATAAACAAAGGTCAAAGTAAACGTCTAGACACAAACGTTTATAAACAGATGGTCAAAGCAAATGTTCAGAAATAGACGTTTGCAAACAGATAGTCAGAATATACCAACGTTTGCAGCCATGAATACACTATAAGCCTCGAACCAAGACAAAAATTGAGCAGATGGAACTAATAAAGGGGAAGACGCACACCTCCGGCACTGAGCTAAAAACCTGCTTTATATGCAGAAAACTTGTGAATTAATTGAAAGTTGAGACGGATGGACCAGACTGCAGTAGGCTTCATTAATACCCATATTAGATGAAAATCTGCCGCCCTGCATCCATGCATAAAGAATTGTGTGTGTGTGTGTGTGTGTGTGTGTGTGTGTGTGTGTGTGTGTGTGTGTGTGTGTGTGTGTGTGTGTGTGTGTGTGTGGAGATAAAATATTGAGAGAGATAGACAGGTACTTAAACAAAGAAAACAAACAAACAGACGTACAGAGAGAGAGAGAGAGAGAGAGAGAGAGAGAGAGAGAGAGAGAGAGAGAGAGAGAGAGAGATAAAAATCGTAAAATGAATGGTAAACGTACTATGGTTCAACACACACACACACACACACACACACACACACACACACACACACTTATAATCTTCCTCACACTTGGGAGGAGATTCCTAACAGATTGAATACACATCAACAACATCAAGTGCCTCATACTTAACCTCAACTTTGTACATTATGGGAAAAGTTAAATGAAGTTGAAGATAGTTAAAGTTAATTTCCGTAATATAATGTTTAAAAAGACTGGAACATACAGAAGACTATGAAGGAACCGGTTGGTGCTGTGAAGATATCTAGCTCGTTGTTAAGAGAGAGAGAGAGAGAGTGAGAGAGAGAGAGAGAGAGAGAGAGAGAGAGAGAGAGAGAGAGAGGAGACTTTGTTACATATAATCCTCAAAGGTCACACTCAAAAGGGTTTATGAGTAAGATATGTAAATACTACCATAATACTGTCATAGGTTTAATATATATGATGCTGTGGTGTTGAAGAAAGTGTGTCAGGTGTGTGGAGGTGTTTTGTCAGGTGTGTGGAGGTGTTTTGTCAGGTGTGTGGAGGTGATTTGTCAAGTGTGTGCGGAGGTGTTTTGTCAGGTGTATGGAGGTGTTTTGTCAGGTGTGTGGAGATGCTTTGTCAGGTGTGTGGAGGTGTTTTGTCAGGTGTATGGAGGTGATTTGTCAAGTGTGTGTGGAGGTGTTTTGTCAGGCGTGGAGTGATGTGTGGGTAAGGCACTTTCATCTTAGCTTTCACATTCACCCATTAATACACGTTCATCTTTAACCAGTAACACATTCACCCTCACCAGTTAACACACATTCACCCTCACCAAGCAGTATATAACGTCCCTCAACATTCGCGTTAATCCTCAACATTCGCGTTAATCCCACCACCCCCTCCCCTCCGTCCTCACCACCTCCTCTCAAATAATGAAAATTCATCAGCAGCAGCACGACAGTCGCGCTTAAACTAAAACACGAAACGATTACAAACACCATTTGCTGTGAGCGTTTGAGTTGAAGCAATAATATCTTTGTCGTGTGTGTGTGTGTATGTGTGTGTATGTGTGTGTGTGTGTGTGTGTGTGTGTGTGTGTGTTTGTTTTTTCTAATGACGGGAACAAATCCTTTACGTGTCGGTTGTTCGTATGAATCCAACTTCGCATATACACGAACTAGGATTACACGAACGCGGATGACGAGTCTTTTATCCCAATTAAATTTAAAGGGGAATCCAATTACAGCAGCTAAAACCAGGGCACATTATCATAGCATTTGTTTCACAGTATTGACAATTCTCGTGTATTGTTTGCAGTATCTAATGGAAATTATTGCACCATTAGAAATTCATTTTGGTGAGGCAACGCAGAGGAACAAGTCAGATATTTGAATACCAACTCGAGTGAATATTGAGAGAGAATGAATAATGTGTCCTTGTTGGGGTTATTTTTTTTTGTCATTCTATCTCTCTTTCTCTTTCTCTCTTATTGTATTATTCTCTCTGTCTCTCTCTATCTCTTTTTTATCATTCTATCTCTCTCTCTCTCTCTACCTTAACGCATACACACACCACGATGCACAATATTTATAAACACTTAATACACATATACATTAAACCCAACCTGTAAATAACAATAAAAGGTAAAATTGACTTGAGGTTTGCTAAGTATTTATAAATGCAGCTTTCAACTTAACTCTTGACCGCGATACATATTCGTACATGTTATTGAGGCAGTAAGTTAAACATGGCGGGAGAATAACGTAGAGTTTTGTGCCGTGTCTGATATTCAAGTGGAGAGAGAGAGAGAGAGAGAGAGAGAGAGAGAGAGAGAGAGAGAGAGAGAGAGAGAGAGAGAGAGAGAGAGAGAGAGAGAGAGAGAGAGAGAGAGAGAGAGGTCATAACATATGCCTACGGTGTTATCCTGTCACGTTTTAACCTCTGCTCTTACAACCTGTGTCAATGTAACAACAATCTATTATCAAAGCTGATGTTTACCTTAAAATCTAGTGAACATATGAAATCAATACGTTAAAACAAGGGGGTAAATTCCTCCTGCATAAGCCATTTACAGATTGTTTCTATAACTGGAGTATGCTAAGTTATTAAAGTGTAAGAGAGTTCAACAGAATTTATATACAGTCTGTAAATCTATATACCAGACTATGAACCATTATGCAAAGAAGGCTGTGCACCATTATATAAAGCAGGCCATGCACTATCAAACCGGGTCGTGCACCACTACATAAATCAACCCGTGCACCATAATATCCAAGAAAAACTCCATAAAACAGAATATCTCACAACTTCTGAACTTACTCCACCTTTTTCTATCAACCAAATGACCAGAATTGCTTTTAAACTTCGTAATGCACCGAGTGATTTTCGTCCACAAAATTCAGTTACAAAATAATTCTGGAACGAGTAGGGATGTCAATACTACGTCATAATGTGAAAGACTATTGGCTCGTAGCACAGAAAGTCGCCGTTTGTTAACCTTTATGCGTATGGGAAGGAAGGGGGTTACCAGATGTAAGTTATTGGTGTTTTATAAGGAGGCAGAGTGGAAAATCTCTCCTTTGCATTGTTACTAATTTTGTGTCTGTCTGTCTGTCTGTCTGTCTGTCTATATAAATTATTTAATATCATCGAATTTACATATTTTGAAAACACATATAATTTAGATTCAATTTATACATCAAGTAATTATTAGTCACCCTGTCAGCACCAAACCACACCTGTATAAACAGCGTATGAAAGGTAATTAGGTCTTCTGTTCAGGTATTGGGCGACAGGTTTCCCTATATAGGTAAATGTCACGACCAGGTAAGTGTGCCAATTACCGTGAATTGTTCTCCTTAATGAGTTATATCAGGAGTTCAAAGATGTGTGTGTGTGTGTGTGTGTGTGTGTGTGTGTGTGTGTGTGAAAATAAAATACACTATATATACAAACTTCACACACACATTCACCCCCAATAACACAATACCTAAGCACACACACACACACACACACACACACACACACACACACACACACACACACACACACACACTGACAGCTGTGGTCGTCTCAGGGTCGTAAGGTTATCGTAAGAGTTTTCTCCCGGAGCTCTATTGGGTATTAAGTGATTTTACTGGTCAGACTTTCTCCTTTTATCTCCTCTCTCTATTTATCTCTTTTTCTGTCTGTCTGTCTCTTTTGTCTTTGCTTTTTTTTCTCACTTTCTCTCCTCTCTTCCTTACCTCCCTCCCTCTATCCCTTACTATCCTTCTTCCTTTCCTTTCCGTTTCCCTTCTCTCTCCCTCACTCCCTTTCCCCTCTCCCTCTATCTTCTCCCCTCCCTCTCTCTCTCCCACCACCACCCCTCTCCAACCCCTCTCCCAACCCTCCCTCTTCCTTCCCCCTCTCTCCTGTGGACTCTGACTGGCTGGGACCTGGCTCTACCACACCACCCGCAGGTTACATTACCCTCATGAAGGTAACCAGACGCCACTGAAATTAAAATAGTTTTGATATATAGCCCAAACTTTCAGTGGTGTTGGGAGCCGCTGGTCTAGTGGTCAGGTGTTGAGTTTGTTTATATCTCCTTAGGGTCTCGTGATATTTGTTTTTAGTGAAAAGGAAGATGCATAGATTGATTGATGGATGGAGAGAGTAAAGGAGAAATTAAATAAGAAAGATAGAGAGATAGAGAGAGATAAAGAGATAATTTTCTCCCTACTTCCTGTCTGGTTTTTGTGTCTTTCTTTCTCTCAGTCACTCTCCCTCTCTCCCTTTTTCTCTCACCCTCACCTTTATCTAATCCTCCCTAGGTAACTTACAGACTATACCATTCCTCCCTACCAGCAATAAATTAAGCCACAGATCTCCCTAACCTCCCTGGCGACCTCCACACTTCGACGACCACCTCCACACCTCTTTGACAACCTCCACACCTCACTGACAACCTGCACACTTCACCGACGACCTCCACACCTTTCTGGCGACCTCCACACCTCCCTGGCGACCTCCACACCTCCCTGGTGACCTTCACACCTCACTGCCTTATCCTCGAACAGGTAAAAGAATCCAGTCATGATTTCTCGTAACCCAGAAAGGAAGGAGAGAATGCAAGTGTTACAATGTAGGTAAAAAACGATCGATTTGCATATTCCAGAATTTTGGCCCACGAGTGATGTGCTTTTGTGGGGAAGGAATTTAAAGTAGAGGAGAAATTTTTGTGTTTAGGTAATTTACAGAAGATTAATGAGTATGGGTTTACCTGGTGTGGCGAATTATCTGGGTTTACGAGTGTTCATGTATACGTTTATGTATATGGAGTAGTAATTATGTATGTATTGTTGTTTTTATTGATATGTAGCGTTTAATATAGAGTAATGTGTATACGTGTGAGTTTTTCATTGAGCTATATATATATATATGCTTCAAAATACCTAAGCGCACGCACACACACACACACACACACACACACACACACACACACACACACACACACACACACAGGGTATAATCACAAGCCATATTACTGCTGCAGGTAATCAGCTTCCGTCGACATCAAAAGAATAATGAAGACGAGAAATTCCTGTGGGTCAATTTTTATGTATGAGAGAGAGAGAGAGAGAGAGAGAGAGAGAGAGAGAGAGAGAGAGAGAGAGAGAGAGAGAGAGAGAGAGAGAGAGAGAGAGAGAGAGAGAGAGAGAGAGAGAGAGAGAGGAGAGCATATTGAAGTGCAGTAATAAGTCAGGTTAGGTTAGGGAGATATATAACGTAGGTGATATGAAAAACCAAGGAAGTGACAGCATTTTCAAATATCCGAAAATATGGAACATCACCTTAAGAGTCAACATACAGACAGACACACTCCTCCATATTCCTGTCTCCTACATACATACATACATACATACATACATACATACATACATACATACATACATACATACATACATACATACATACATACATACATACACTCTCCTCCAACCTGCCGTCTCTCACACCCCAAGACACACACGAGAGCATTACTGGTCCTCAGGGAGACTGGTCCTAAGACACTCAGGTTTTATTCTCTGGTGTGTAAGAAGTCGGTGGTGGTGGTGGTGGTGGTAGTAGTGGTGGTAGTAGTAGTGGTGGTGGTGGTGGTGGTGAAGATAAATCACCAAATGAAGAGCCACATCACTGGGGACTGGAGGAGGGGAGGAAAAGACAATGGGTAGGTGAGGACAACTGAGTGAGGACAACTGAGTGAGGACAACTGGGTGAGCACAATTGAGTGAGAACGTCCAGTTGTGTCTATCTAAAGGTCGTGTTGAAGAGGAGAGTTTCATGGTTGTGTTATATGAACGGCGATGGTGACGACAACCAAAGCCAAACCAAACCAAACCAAACCAAACCAAACCAAACCTCACCAAACCAAACCAAACCTAACCTAACCTAACCAAGACATCACACGCGTACCTTCTAACACAACAAGCGTCTCTGTAACTCTCATGGACTTAACACAACTCTCTTAGGAAGATAGTTGTGGTTGTTGATTGTTTTACCCGGACATAGTGAGGAAGAAGATCATACAAACAAGAGGAGGAGGGAAGAGGAAGACGGGTGGGAGGGGAGGGGAGGAGGGGTAGGACAAAGGAGGAGGGGTAATAGTAGGAGGAGAAGGGAGGGGGGGGTGAGGGGAGGTGCAGGAGGGGAATAGTTTACACAGAGGAGAGTAAACTTAGGGAAACTTTAACCTAATTCTTTTATGTTGGTAAATTTTCCCCGAACACGTCCATATTATACCACTTCTACTACTACTACTACTACTACTACTACTACCACTACTACTCTCTCTCTTCCACCACCTCGATTCCACTAAACAAAAATCTGTTCTTGAAGGCAGCCACCAACATTACTCCTCTCTCTCTCTCTCTCTCTCTCTCATACATAAGGTCTCAGCCAAACCTTAAACTTTTCCTTCTCTTCACGGTACTGTTGGTCATCAATATTCGTGATGCCTCGCCTTCAGGACACCTTCAGGAGAGCTCCTTCAGGTAACGAGGATAGCGGAGGTCCTGAGACGATGACATTTTTATTTTGGGAAAAGTGAGAAAAATGACTCGAAGGATGAAACATGATGGAGATAAACGGTGGAGGAGGGAGGAAGATGAGGAAGAGAGGGAGGAAGAGGAAGATGAGGAAGAGAGGGAGGAAGAGGAGCAAGAGGAGGTGGGGAAAGAGGGGGAGGAAGAGGGAGGGGGAGGAAGAGAAGACTAGGAAGAGGAGCAAGAGGAGGTGGGGAGGAAGAGGAAGACTAGGGAAGAGCAGCAAGAGGAGGTGGGGGAGGAAGAGGAAGACTAGGAAGAGGTGGAGCAAGAGGAGGTGGGAGGAAGAGGAAGACCAGGGAAGAGCAGTGCAAGAGGAGGTGGGGAGGAAGAGGAAGACTAGGGAAGAGCAGTGGCAGGAGGTGGGGGGGAGGAAGAGGAAGACTAGGGAAGAGCAGCAAGAGGAGGTGGGGGGGAGGAAGAGGAAGACTAGGGGAAGAGCAGCAAGAGGAGGTGGGGAGGAAGAGAAGACTAGGAAGAGCAGCAAGAGGAGGTGGGGGAGGAAGAGGAAGACTAGAAGAGGAGCAAGAGGAGGTGGGGAGGAAGAGGCATGATTTCAGGGGAGGAAGCAAGAGGAGGTGGGGGAAGGAAGAGGGAAGACTAGGAAGAGCAGCAAGAGGAGGGGGAGGAAGAGAAGACTAGGGAAGAGCAGCAAGAGGAGGTGTGGGGAGGAAGAGGAAGACTAGGGAAGAGCAGCAAGAGGAGGTGGGGAGGAAGAGGAAGACTAGGGAAGAGCAGCAAGAGGAGGTGGGGAGGATGTAGAGGAAGAGGAGGAAGAGAGGGAGGAAGAGGAGGTGGGGAGGATGTAGATGAAGAAGAAGATGAGGAGGAAAATAGGAAGAGGACGGAGGAGGAAAAGGGTATGAGGAGGAAGAAGAAGAGAAGGAAAATAGTCGGAGGAAGGAAGCAACAGCAAGGATGAGGAGGAGGAGGAGGAGATGGTAGACAATGAAGAACAGCAGAGAAGGAGGGAGAGAAAAAATAAACAGAAGAAAGCGAAGGAGAGAGAGGAGAAAAAAGAAGAATAACTTACAGAAGATAGGAAAAAGTCAAATCGTAAATAGTGAGAAAAACGACAAAAGAAGATAGAAATACTAAATCAAGGTAGGAAATATAAAGCGAAGGTCCAAGAAGGAGAGAGAGAGAGAGAGAGAGAGAGAGAGAGAGAGAGAGAGAGAGAGAGAGAGAGAGAGAGCGAGAGAGAGAGAGAGAGAGAGAGAGAGAGAGAGAGAGAGAGAGCGAGAGAGAGAGAGAGAGACGAGAGAGAGAGAGAGAGAGAGAGAGAGAGAGAGAGAGAGAGAGAGAGAGAGAGAGAGAGAGAGAGAGAGAGAGAGAGAGAGAGAGAGAGAGGCGAAAAAGGAATTTTAAAAAGGCCCCTGGGAGAACTGAATATGGTGAACACAAGAACACACTGCAATACAACAACAACAACAACAATATAACACAAGAACACATCAATACGACAACAACACAACTCAACAAATCACCACAACACAACAACATACAATACAACTACAACAGAAGAAAATACCGCAAGAAGCACAACACAAGACGTTCGGTACACAGCTCTTGGCCCACTGTAATATGATCAACAGTGAAGCGTCAACAGAATCTGAACACCTGATATTGTGGTGACTGTAAGGATAGTCTCTCTCTCTCTCTCTCTCTCTCTTTGCTCTCTTTATTTCTTTTTTCCACTCGGCCGGGTACTACCGTGATGACGGGAAAATACGACAGAGATATAGCGACTATCTCTCTCTCCCCATTTTCTCTCAGATTCTCTTCCACCTTTTCTTTCATCCCCCTTTCTCACCCTGTCACCCTTTCCTCTCTCTCTCTCTCTCTCCTCGGTCTGACAGAAAAGAAAGAAAACGGAGACGAAAATTGAAGGAGGACTGACATAAAACACATCAGTGACTTCAAAAGAACATGTGAGAGTCATTGGGACCACCGCAGAGTCCTTCTTTAACTTGTGAAGAGGAAAAGAAGCGTGGAAGAAGAAGAGGAGGAGGAGGAGGAAGGGGGTAGTAGGACGAGAGGGAAGAGGAAGGGGAAGGAGAAGGGGTATAACAAGAGGGTGGAGCAAGAAGAGGAGGAGGAGGGAAAAGGGGAAGGTGGGAGTGAAGACGGGTAAGAGGAGGGGGATAAGACAAAGGGGTGGAAGGGTAATAGTAGGAGGAGAAGGGAGGGGGGAGTAGGAAGGGGAAGAGGGGGAAGAGGATAAGGAGGAAGGAGGAGGAGGAGGAAAAAAAGGAGGAGGTGTAGGAGGAAGATGAAGAGGGCGAGGAGGAAGGAGGATTAGAAGGGAAAGGAGGGTGAGGAGGAAGAAGGATAAGAATAAGAAGAACGATGAGAAGAAGAAGAAGAAGAAGAAGAAGAAGCAGAAGAAGAAGAAGAAGAAGAAGAAGAAGGAGGAGAAAGAGGAAGGAGTCGCCAGCCACCAGACCATACAGGAGGAAGCAATCTCGACCAGCCCGGAGGAGGATTTCGTGGCCACGCAAGTCAAGCAGGGCGAGGGAGGGACTCTTGCCTCCTACCTCAATATGTCGTCCATCCATCCATCCATCCATCCATCCATCCATCCATCCATCTAACCCTCTATCCATCCATCCATCCATCCATGCATCCATCCACATCCATCCATACATTCATCCACATCCACAATCATCTAACCATCCTCCATCCATCCATCCATCCATCCATCCATCCATCCATCCATCCATCCATCCATCCATGCATCCATCCATCTAACCCTCTATCCATCCATCCAACTCTCAACTACTATACACTGTTATCCTCGTAGCTAAAGTCAACACACTATACATTTGGACAGACTCAGCAGGTTCACATACTGTACACAGCTCTCACAGCCTCAACAAACACAGCACCAACCAGTAATGTATTGTTAAACGCCACTAAAACCTCTTTATTGTCTACTACCATAATATTACTCTACTTGTTTTGCAATTTCACGTCCATATTAAAAGTTGCATGAAAAGAAGTTTGTTTGTTTTAGGGTAGTTAGTGTGTTTGTTTTGGGGTAGTTAGTGTGTTTGTTTTTGGGGTAGTTAGTGTGTTTGTTTTGGGGTAGTTAGTGTGTTTGTTTTGGGGTAGTTAGTGTGTTTGTTTTGGGGTAGTTAGTGTGTTTGTTTTGGGGTAGTTAGTGTGTTTGTTTGTGATTGAATAGTAAACATAAATTAAGAATTTTTTGTGTCATTTATTCAGTCTACAGGCCATGTGTGTGTCTGTCTGTCTGTCTGTCTGTCTGTCTCTTTATCGTTCTTTCGTTATTTCTCTCTCTATGTGATTCTTTATCTTTCAATCTGTAATTTTTTGTTCTTGTTAGCCCTATATACACACACACACACACACACACACACACACACACACACACACACACACACACACACACACACACACACACACACACCATAATGTTTACCTGCCAAAATCAATAATCATTCCAGCAGGTTATAATTACAGGTAAACCTTCATCAACGACCTGGACAAACCTGTATAACTTCTCGTTCAGGTGAATATAATGATCACGTCACTAATTTGATAAAAATCACTTTGAGCGTCAGGTACGGTGACAGTAATTACTTTAGGGGGAAAAATTCGTATATCGGTGGGGAAAAAAATCGTAAATCCATGGGGAAAAAAATCGCCAATATATGAAAAATAGTAAATAAATGGTTAATATACAGTAAATCTGCTAGAAAAATGGCTAATCCGCATAAATAAACCAAAAATCCTAAACAACAAAACAAAAAACAAACAAATGGAACTACAATTTGAAAACTAATCCCGAAGGAAAAAGTTGATGCCATGAGGGAAAAAATGGAACCCAATGAGGAATATTCTAATTTACAGGAAACACAATTATCAGGTGTCATGGATCGAAATTGAATCACCTCAGCAAAAATACTAGTTCTGGGTGGAGTGGAAGGAGAGGGGGGGAGAGGGAGGGAGTGGGGGAGAGGGGGGAGTGGGGGAAGAGGGAGGAGTGGAGAAGAGGGAGTGGGGGAAGAGGGGGTAAGTAGAAGGGATGGGGAGGGAGATGGAGAGAGGGAGGGAGGGAAGAGGAGGGAGAGGGGAGGAGGGAGATGGAGAGGAAAGGAGGGGAGGGAAGGAAGAGAGGGAGGAGGGAGGGGAGGGAAGGGAAGGATGTGAGAAGAAGGGAATTTAATCATCTGAAATCAAATTTACTCCCTTGTGAAAAAAAAAAATATCTCAGGGAAAATTCTAACTAAATGGAAAAAAAGTGTAAGTGTGGGAAAAATAACCACAGGAAAGATTCTAATCCTTTAGGAAATAATAAAATCCTAGAAAAATAAAACCCCAGAAAAGACAATAAAATCCCAATAAACAAATAATTCCCAGTAAAAAATAAAATCCCACGAGAAAAATAAATTCCCCCCAAATCCCCGACCCCCCCCCCCAAAAAAAAATCCCACCAAAATTAAAATCCCCGGAATAAATCCCATCCCCAGACCCTAAACATTCGTCAAAAAAAAAAACAATAATTTCGCGGGAAAAAATAATGTGTTGTTAAAACTAATTGCACGAATAATGACGTTATCAATATCTGCTTTGAAAATCACAACTGAAGCAGATATATATAAATCATGTCCTTCTGTCTGTTAATTAATTGTGACGGTAGAGAGAGAGAGAGAGAGAGAGGTTAGATATACACACACACACACACACACACACACACACACACACACACACACGTCTTTTCATCAGTTTAACATAATACCATACCATCACTACAATAAAGTTGAAACACCGATCACAAAACAATACAAACTTGACTCTTAAATACATATCATCATTGTTCCGCTAGTGACGTCATTCTCTGTTGTATCTAATTGACTCGAGGAATTATTGAACAGCTGGTGAACACAAGAGACCATTGCCACCTGTTCAAAAGACCTCACCATCTGGCTTGTCATGTGTGCCGTTATGTTGTGAGGGGACGACATAGCACAAGACTTCAATATCTGGCTCACCATCTGGCCCAAGTGCACCATCTGGCTTACCACCTGTTCTGTATATTGTAAGGGGACGATACAGCACAAGACTTCACCATCTGGCTAGCTATCTGGCTCACCATCTGACAAAACATCTGGCTCTTACAGTTTTTTGCCTTGACCAGCACTCAGGAACCGGATGTATCGTAACAGATAAAAAATACCTAACCTACCCAACCCTTCCCATTAATCTAACCCCTAAAAAGTATAAACACCGTTAACACAACCCGGAAAACCACTTAAATAACTACGGGTCCCATTATCCCAGACCTCTTTAATAACTAGTTCCTAACAATGGCGTCGGCTCTCTGATCACCCGTGCGTGAATTATTTAAGAAGAAAACACAAAAAACTATGAATTGGTTTGTGATTAGAGTCGCTGGGGTGAATTATATACTTGTTGACATCAGGAGGAGAGGACTGACGTAGATTATGGGTGGTAAATATTGCAGAAGTCGGGGTAGAGAGGGATGGGGAGGGGGGTAAGAAGGGGAGAGAGGAGGTTGAGAGGGATGGAAGTTGGGGAGGGAGGGGAGGGGGAGAGGGAGGGAAGGAAGGGGAAGGGGTGGAGGGATGAAGACAATATCGACCAACGCCATCTATGGTCCGGGGGAGGAAACACTGGTGGTAATGGGAGGCGGCACTCAGAGGGTTTCACTTATTCACGATAATAACAGGTTGTCCAAGAGTTGCCAGAGAGTAAATAATATAGAGAATAAACTATGTCTTTGGTCACACACACACACATACATAGTTGTAGAGGTGTTGTAGAAGTTGTTGTTGTTATTGTTGTACTTCATCACCACAACTTCTGACACAACACAAGAGCCGGAGCTATACCACAACAGAGACAGATCGCCTTCATCATCGTTTGACGTTAGTACTCCTGTTGTCTTAAAGTGTATAACTTGTTTAACTTACGTGGCAGTGTTACAAATGTTGCCCCTCCTACACACACACACCACACACATTGTATTGGGGTTAGGTTAGGTTAGGTTACGTATCCGAGAGTGTCAACAATGTGTCAACAAAGAGAGTGTACCTGAGTGTGTGTCAATAAAGAGAGTGTACCTGAGTGTGTGTCAATAAAGAGAGTGTACCTGAGTGTGTGTCAACAAACCTTTACCTGGAATGTGTCAATAAGATGTTCGTGTTCAAATAGCAAGCGACAGGAAGAAAGAAGTTTATTACGCCTTCTCCCAGTCTTTATTGAGTAGAGAGAGAGAGAGAACACAGACAGACAGACAGACAGACAGACAGACAGACAGATCTTTTTCTGCCAATACCCTGATTATCATTCTTCCTATCGCACACTTGTGGAGAGAAACCTCAATACGGGAGATTCTTGAGTCGTAAGTTAAGAATAGTTAGTGTTCGACGGGGCTGGACGACTGTCAGGTCAGAGATAAGAGGAAGAGAAGGAGGAGGAGGTGGAGGAGAAGGAGGAAGAGTAGGAGGTGGTGGAGGAAGAGTAGGAGGAGGAGGAGGAGGAGGAGGAGGAGTAGTAGGTAGTGGTGGAATGAAAAGGAAATATAAACCAGATGAAGAAAATTAAGAAATATAAAGCAAAAGAATAATAATAAGAACAACAAAAAGAGGAAATATAAAAAAAGAACAAGAAGAACAAGAACAAGAAGACAAAGATGAAGAAGTAGAAGAAATAAGAAGCAGTAATGAACACACACACCACAATATACAATCAGTCAAGTATTATTAACCTTCACAAGACACTGTACGACTTTTACTGAACACAAGTTGACGTACATGTTATAAAGGTCATCACAATGTTCGCTACCAAAGTTTCTAGAGATTTTAGTAAATTATAAGGTAATGCAAAGGTAAGTTGTGGAGTTTTACCTGAATTTAGAAGTGGTTAATGTGTGTGTGTGTGTGTGTGTGTGTGTGTGTGTGTGTGTGTGTGTGTGTGTGTGTGTGTGTGTGTGTGTGTGTGGATAAAACAAACACCATCCATCCTAAAACAAACCTTCACACAAACAACGAACAACGAAACAAAATCAATCAAAAAATTCCACGAAACCTTCAGCAAAATCTTCCTTTTAAAAATAACATATCAAGTCTCACATACATTCACATCCTGAAGGCAGATACTAGTACTATATTCAATCGTGGCTGGAGATGACCATGGAGAAGACTTTGGAGAAGACCTTGGAGAGGACCTTGGAGAAGAGCTTGGAGAAGACTTTGGAGAAGAGCTTAGAGAAGAGCTTAGAGAAGAGCTTATGAATAAAATATCTACAGCACCAGCAGGCAATCCTCCTTCAGGGTAATGTTATGATTTGGTTGACTTAGTTATGGCTACGTTGCAAGATAAGTCTATTCTTAGGGGCAATGTCCGATATATCGAGGTAAGTCTACAGGGTGTCTCAGATGAGGTCGGTTCTTAGAATATTCGTGTGTCAGATCATGTCAGCTCGCCCTCACGACCCACAATGCATGGTGAGGAGGATTGCAACGTCAGTGTTTAGTTGCTGGCATTTGAGGCTCAGGTGATGAATTGTTAAGTAGGTCGCGAGGTACCGCAGGTGAGGTCATGTTCAGCAGGTACCTTAGTGCACAGGTGATGTGATGAACGATTTTTTGAGGGGGCTTAATATACACATTGTGAACGTTTCCCATGTACACACACACACACACACACACGTAAACACCCTACTAAACCTTCATAAATAAACAAAACGTAGATAATACTAGAATAAAAAGAAACTACCCTACTCATAAAACAAAATAAACCTAGATAATACTACGAAAAAAAATAACACACACTTTTTCATGATTTGTTTACATTGATCAGCTGACCACCAAAACATTCATATACCAAAACATAGCATGACACCAAACGTTCACACAGAGACATTCTTCACCTCTCCACCTCTTCGATCACCTTAGTCATCTATAATCAATACAAAGATGAATTGTAAGGATAATTTTTCAATTTTTTTATGGATAATATGTCAGCTTTAGGGTGATAAATGGGCAGACAGGAGCTTCATGTCTACCTAAGGGTGAGAGGCCAATAAAATGAAGGACTCAGATGGTTGACAGACACGCCACAACACGAGACGTGGGTGTGTGTGAGTGTGTGTGAGTGTGTGTGAGTGTGTTGTACTGTAAGTATAAGTGTATTGTATTGTAGGTAAATATGGAGACTGGTGAATACTTTAACATCTTCAGGACACACACACACACACACACACACACACACACACACACACACACACACACACACACACACACACACACATTAAAGAGTTATATTCAAGATTATAGACGAACTTTGCATAAGAAGCATCACTCGTGTTCCAAACATGAATAAAACATGTTGTGGGTATGGTTAGGAGATCAGAATACCGTCGTGGTGGATTATGTTACTCTGGATTAAGTTAGGTTAGGTTAGGTTAGGTTAGGTTAGGCTACGTTAGGTTAGGTTAGGCTAGGTTAGGCTAGGTTAGGTTAGGTTAGGCTAGGTTAGGCTAGGTTAGGTTAGGTTAGGCTAGGTTAGGTTAGGCTAGGTTAGGTTAGGCTAGGCTAGGTTAGGTTAGGTTAGGCTAGGTTAGGTTAGGATAGCGGATCTATATAACTAGTACATATATAAGAGCTCAAGAGAGACACACAGACAGACAGACAGACGCAGAGACATACCTCATACCTCATACCTTATACCTCATACCTCATACCTCATACCTCATACACCATACCTCATACCTCATACCTCATACCTCATACCTCACACCTCATACCTCATACCTCATACCTCATACCTCATACCTCATACACCATCTCCACAGACCAGCTCACACGCATCAGGCCACAGTGCTACAATGTTTACACGAGATTTTTTTTCAAGCAATTTTATGAAAGGACAACTACCTGAGCTGTACCTGTAAGCCTTGTTTATTGAGAGACTACCTGGCCTTCATCTTTTCCACTGAGGTAACTGACGAATGGAGACGGAAGAAGGAAAATAGATAGGGGGGGGGGGATGCAGAGTCAGGGAGATAGGAGGGAAGATAAAGGTGGAGATGGAGAAAGTTAAATATAAGGGAGGAAGAGGGAGGGAGGGGAAAAAGGCTGCCCAGGTAATGACAACATTTTCTCAACCTAACAAAACACAACAACAACAACAGCAACAACAACAACAGCATCGTTTTCTTGAACTATAAACTTCGCCTGGCGTTCGATTTTACTATTTACTGACGCTTATGAGTATTTCTTCGCTCGTCTTCTTCCAGCACTGGCGCTTGTTATGGGTTGATGGGTAAATATGACAAGAACTTAACATAACACTTTAACAAATAACATAACACTTTGTATAACACTTAGCATAACATAACAAATAACAAATAACACTCTGCATAACACTACTCATAACACGTAACACTTTACACATATAACAAGTAGGAAAAATGTAGAGGCAGGCAGTGGGGAGGGGTTCCTGTAGGTAAGGTAAAGAATATTTAGGACTGGTGTACGTGTGACTGACTCATGTTCACTGTTGCCTCTCATAGGATTGATACCGTTCGACCCTTCCTCTACTCCCCTTCCATCCCATCTCCTCTCCCTTCCCAACCTTCCCTAGGGAGATGGGAGGGAGGGAGGGAGGTTGGAGAGTGGGAGGGATTGATGGGAGGGTAGAGGTGGTGGGGTGAGGTAGGGGAGAGAGAGAGAGAGAGAGAGAGAGCCAAATCACAACCTCCAACTCACAACCTCCAACTCACAACCTCCAACTCACAACCTCCAACTCACAACCTCCAATTCACTCACCAGTACAAATTATCCCCCATGTAGCAGTATATAAAAACTGAATGAACCAATCTAGGCCTTTAGCTTCGACTCCACAATTTTAGCTTCAGCCAAAAAAAAAAGGAAAGTTACGTCAGCCAATATTAGCTTTTAGTTCCCGTCAGTAATTTTGGCACCTGTGACCCTAGTCGATGAGAGACGTGTAGGTGTTGCAGGTGTGCTTGGGGGTGTTCCAGGTGTGCTTGGAGGTGTTCCAGGTGTGCTTGGAGGTGTTCCAGGTGTGCTTGGAGGTGTTGCAGGTGTGCTTGGGGGTGTTGCAGTGTGTTTGTGAGGGTATGTCTGTTTATTGGAGGTGTTGGAAGCGTTTCAGGTGTGTTATTAGGTGTTGTAGGTGTATGTGAGGGTATGTCTGTGTACTGTAGGTGTTGCAGATGTGTTTTGTAGGTGTTGCAGATGTGTTTTGTAAGTGTTGCAGGTATGTTGTCGAGGCAATACTGAATATTACACTTTACTTATTTACCTGACACCAATTTAAACTTTTCTTGTTAAATTTGATACAATATAAAAAAAATCTTATATTTTTTGTATTGCAATTTAAAGATTTTGTCTTTTTGCTGCCGAGTTAAAACTTTGTAGATATTTCTGGTACTGGGTAAGGGTGATGGTACTGAGGGAGGGAGTGAGAGAGGGAGGGAGAGAGACGGAGGAGATGAGGGAGAGGTGGCGGGAATAAGGTAGGGAGAAGATGGGGGAGTGAGTGAGGGAGGAGATGAGGGAATGAGGAAGGGAGTGAGGGAGGGAGTGAGGGAGGGAGTGAGGGAGGGGGTAAGGGAAGGAGTAAGGAGGGAAGTGATGAGAGAATGAATGGAAGAGTTAATGAGGGAGGGAGGGAGTGAGAGAGGGAGGTGAAGAGGGAGAGGGGGGGAGGCAACCATCAGTAGTCAGGGAGATGGGGAGAGGAGAGTGAGGGGAGACGGGTGGTTGTTGACGAGGACGTGAGGGGAGGGCCAACTGCTTCTCTGGGGTGTGAGGGGAGCCTGAAATGGGGTTAGGTTAGGTAAGAGGATCGCTTATGTCTCATGGCTGAAGGGAGAGGGGAGGAAAGAGGGGAGGAGAGAGGAGAGGGGGAGGAGAGGAGAGGGAGGAGTGAGAGGGAGGAAATAAAGGGAGTGGAGAGGGAGAACAACTAATAACAGGAGGAGGAACAAGGAAGTACAGAGGAGAAAGGTGGGAATAAGAGAGACTACCTATCTATCTATCTATCTATCTATCTATCTATCTATCTATCTATCTATGCACTGCTGTATGTATGTATGTATGTATGTATGTATGTATGAGGGGAAGTTTATGCATTAAATCTCAAAGCCATGTTTACAAGATCGACCTAACATGACACTGAATAATGGATGAATAAAACCGACTCGAAGCTTTTACACACATTAGCAGGACGTAGTGTTGAATAAAAGATTATTAAAGAGAGAAAATGGATAATAATTGATGACCAGAAGAAAATGAATAATAAATTGATGATCAGACAAGAAAATGAATAATAATTGATCGGAAAAAAAAATTATAACCAGAAAAAAACATAAATTTCTCCTTCACAATAAAATGGTTCATATCTGTATATAAATTTTACACGAAACTAAAACTATCAACACTGGACCAAACTGAATGTAAATACACATCAGTTTCTCATAACACTACAAGAACTTATTGCTATACCTCAAACGTAAACTGAGTGAGATATGAAAACACCCAATAGTCAAACCATAAAAAAAACACAAAACAAAATAAAACCGGAAACTTTTCAATCACATGGTAAAGAAATATTGGCCTGAAGGTATAAACACATTAGTCTCTCTGGCTCTCTCTCTGTCTCTC